>NC_091120.1:30500707-31100707 GCF_040183065.1 Periplaneta americana | reverse complement strand
TTAAAATCAAAACTAACAAGTTACATTTCAGAATTTAAAGAAGATGGTTTATCAACTGACAATAAAATATTATTTTGTAATTTGTGTCAGTGTGCAGTATCATCTACACAAAAGTTCCTGGTGCAACAACACATTACAACTAGTAAACATCAGGCCAACAAACAACTAAATTCCAAGCAGAGACAATTGTTTTTAACACAACCAACAACATCGAATGTAAGATCTGAGTTTAACATCGACCTGTGCCGTTCTCTCATCTCTGCTGATATTCCTCTCTACAAACTAAAGAATAAGGTCTTCAGGGAATTCCTTGAAAAATATACTCAACATACAATCCCGGATGAGTCAACACTTAGGAAGACGTATGCTCCATCCATCTACGATGAGACAATACAGAAGATAAGAGATGAAATTAAAGATAGTTCAATTTGGGTTTCCATTGATGAGACTCCCGACAAAGAAGGTAGACTTGTTGGTAATGTAGTTATCGGTTTGTTAAGTGAACAATATTCTGAACGAATTCTTTTACATTGTGATGTTCTAGAAAAGTGCAATAACAAAACTATAGTTAAACTGTTCAACGAAGCTATGGGTATCCTGTGGCCAAAGGGTATTATGTACGATAATGTGTTATTCTTTATTAGCGATGCTGCCCCTTATATGGTCAAAGCTGGACAAGCATTATCTGTTGTATATCCTAAATTGACTCATTTTACTTGTGTGGCGCATGCATTTCATCGTGTGGCAGAAGTGGTCAGAGACAATTTCCCTAAAGTAGATTTGTTGATTTCATCAGTGAAAAAAGTATTTCTCAAAGCTCCCAGTAGAGTTAACGTGTTGAAAGAAATGTACCCTGAAATTCCATTGCCACCAAAACCAATTTTAACTAGATGGGGTACATGGCTAGAAGCAGTTGAATATTATGCCGAACATATAGACTCTATTAACAATGTTCTCCTTGCATTGGACTCTGAAGATGCAGTCTCAATTGATACTGCGAAAACAGTTACCTGTGACATAAGTGTGAAGAATGACTTAGCTCACATTCAGCATACATTTTCATGCATCATAAAAACGCTCAAAAGTCTCCAAAATAGGCACCTTTCACTATCTGAAAGTTTTGAAATTATAAATAGTACTGTGGAACAACTGAATCGTGGTAGAGGTAAAGTTGCAGATGCAGTAAGAGCTAAGGTGGACACTGTACTTTCAAAAAACCCTGGATATGAAGAACTACAAAAGGTTGTTGCTGTGATGAGTGGTGAATCAACAGTGAAGATTAACTTGGACTTATCCCCAGCAGACATTGTGAAATTGAATTATGTACCAGTTACTTCTTGTGACGTCGAACGCTCTTTTAGTCAGTATAAATCTATCTTCAGAGACAATAGAAGAAGATTCACTTTTCAGCACTTGAAAGAAATGTTTGTAACCTATTGTTATGGTAACAGACAATAAAAATTGTGTTTTGTTGAAACTACATTGGAAGATAAGGTACGTCCATTATATTTTTTGTTTAGTTTGATTAAAATGTACCAATATTTAACGTACATAGTCATTTTTTTATAATTTTAAGTCCATATTTAATTCCATATTTTGGTAAAAATCCATATTTAATTCCATATTTTGGTAAAAATAACTACATATATATTTACATATTTCATATATTTTTAGTCCATATAAATCCGTTCCCTGATTATTACTATGTTAAACGTCTCTAAAAATATGTTAAAAGCCTAAAGCAGTAAAATGAATGTCGCGCTTAAGCGGTAAGAAGAGCGAAATTGTTATGTGTTTTACGTTGGGAATACTGAATGTGGTATTTCACACTTACTGCGTATTGGTTCTGTGCGGAAAAAAAGCAAATACGCACGATCTCGCACAAAAGAATTTAAAGGAACACCTCTTCTAAATATATTGTAGTTCATCTATCTGCCTTTGATCAATAAAATTAGATATTGAACAGAATTTTCACAAATTTTTGTACTTATGAGAAAATAATAATAATAATAATAATAATAATAATAATAATAATAATAAAGTAATAGCTTTCGGAAAATTATGCTCTCTTACAACTGTTATAGGTCTGCTATAGTTCAACAAAATTTCAGCGGCCACCAGTGTAGCTCAGTCGGCTGAGGCGCTTGCCTGCTGAGCCGGAGTTGCGCTCGGGCTTGGATTCGATTCCCGCTTGGGGTGATTACCTGGTTGGATTTTTCCAGAGTTTTCCCCAACCGTAAGGCCATGGATGAATATATAATAGGATGCGAAACTTACTGAGTTTCCCGTAACACATACTAGAGGCGCTGTTGTAGAAATTGATCTTGCTGCCACCTGTTGGGGGGAGGGGCGTTATTACATCTAGCAGCGCACCAAGTTGCGAAAAGAGTAATTACTCAATGCATTTAGCAGCGCACCTGGTGACGAAAATGTTAAACTGTGCAGAAAGTATTCCCTCCCACCCTCATCGATATTCAAAACTAACCCAATTTAAAATAAAACATTTACATTTTTATTCCTCACAGCATCTTTTACTGAAAATTCTTACCGGACCCAACAGGAAGATAAAAGAGACGATCTATTTTACACTACCCAATTAAAATATAACCAGACAGAGACAAAAATAAAGCACAATGTTAGATAATTGGGATTGTATTCTTTGGGTATTTATTGTACAGCGCAATGGAAAAGTCTGCAAAAACTACTTAGTTCAATTTATATTACTATTACATTACAATACATTCAACAACACTATTTTACAACGTCCATAAACATCACTGTTTAACATATACTGCTTATAAACACGTATCACTTTACGTTCACTTATTAGCAAGTTTCTGTCTGCCATCTCGTCTCCTCGAGCAATATCTCGAACGGATAAATAGAGAACTTTGGATAATGTACCCAACACGTAGTTCTAATGTTCACCCCTACGACGTTGGGCGCTGATCATCTTATTTCACCCCCCCCCCCGCCGCCAGATGGTGCTGACCGCAGTTTCGCATCCTATTATATATTTATCCATGGTAAGGCGAATGCCAGGTAATCTATTGCGAATCCTCGGCCTCATCTCGCCAAGTACCATCTCGCTATCACCAATTCCATCGACGCTAAATAACCTATTAGTTGATACAGCGTCGCTAAATAACCAACTAAAAAATTCGAGGATTCACACTTTGTCTGAAATGAAACAGCTCTAAAGTTTAAATGTCTTCCGCACTTGGTAGGAAGTCTTCAATGCACGAACTAATTAAGAAACGAAAGGAAACGTAAGTTCTCTCGTTACCCAAGGTAAGATCTATGATGCACAGTACCTGCTGGTGTGTCCGGACCACATCCACCTGTCTGTCGGCTGGGAAGGTGCACTGAGGTCTGATTCTCCTAGCGGAACACAAATTTCCGTCTACTAATCGGTCCAAGGAGAACCTGGCGGGCCTGAATGCGTATGCCAGTGAACGCTGCTCGCATCTTGTTCGCGACTCGCACGCGCGTTTAAGTAGGAACAGCTCAGGGGCAGTCTGACACAGCCAACCGAGTTTTCATTCATCACGAAGGTCGCGGAGGAGGCATTCTTCAGATCCTCTGCACAGAAGCTGTTGCGGAGTGTCAGGTTGCGGTTATTCAACTACTTTTTTTTTTTTTTTTTGACAATGCACTTGCAGTTCTCATCTTCAAGGCAGATTATACAGGCTGTCTCACAACCTCCATGTAGCGCACTAACTTGTTTTTAAAAGTCGCGACTGGCGTACGTAGAAGCTGATCCTGTGTTATCGCTACTAACCACACATATTCTGTACATTTTTAATGTGGACTATGTTGATATTCCTAGACCTGCTGTACTTATTAACACTTCTTCTGTACATACCAGGCCTTCATTTCAAAACTTCCCAGTCTAAATAACTATTTATTTCATTTTATTTATACATAAAACAAAAAACAAATTTAGATTTTGAGGAGTTTAAAACCACTGTCTATTGCAATTTAGGTTTCATCCCCTTGCTCCTCCCAATTCACCCTTTGAAATTTCCAATGACACCCATATATTTTGATACTTAAATTTGAAAAAAGTATTCAATCGTTTACACATCCCATTCATTTGTTCTCATCTTTTGTTTTCTGTTGTCGCCTGGCAACCTGAATTGATGTTATTTCTTTCTCGCTATTATTTATAGTCGCTTTAACATCTCTGGTCATATCGCGAGTTAATCTTTTGGTTGAAATCCGAAGGCCTGTGTACTATTGTTGAGGCTGGTTTTATTGTTGTGAACTAGATGGCGACCGTATATGTATTACTGATTTGTTATGAATAGGGAGCGGATTTTTATGTACTAAAAAATTTAAATATATTTATTTTTATGTGCTAAAAAGTACGAAAATATTTGCTAAAAACAAAAAAATATTTGTTTTAAATATGACAAAAATGCCTTACTTAGCTTAGGGGGGAAAAAAATGTTACTAGGTACTCACCAACCACACTTGAGTGCTAGTAGTTGGCCGAGAATTGCAGTGAACAACAAAGGTCATCTCCAAATTCTCCATCACAAATGCATGCCGATTATCTCTGAACAACGATTTATATTGTGAAAACGATCTTTCCGCATCACAGGACGTCAGACGTGCATATTTAAAGAGAGGAATGTCGCAAAAACATACTCGTACACCGTCAATTTCACCTACAGGCACATCTTCCAATACTTGAGCAACTTTACACATTTTTTTATATCCACTGTTTTTCCCAAACACATTCTGGAATTTGTCCCTTAGTAATTGTGCTTCTGAACCTGGTAGCGAGTCTAGTTTAATTTCCACGGCACGCACCTCCCAGTTTCAGACAATAGGTTTTTGGATGTTTCGAATTTTTTTATGGTGTCACACAAAAAGCTTAAATTTGCTAATAGGAAAGCCATATCGTTTTTTAAATAACCATCTTTCAGTATATCTTGAAGGATATCGATTGACCAAGCCCGATAACAGGGACTCACAACAAGACATAGGTCTACTTACTTCATGGACATGAGCGAGAGGCGAGAGATTTGTTTAAATTAAAATTCATACCCAAGCTCTTATCTGTTGTTTCACAAACAAAGCGTGGAATGAAATCATCTTCAGCAACAATTAACATTCCTAATTATGTGTTGCAAGATCTCTCCTCCTTGTCCATGTTAATTTATTCTCTAATAATAACACTGATATGCTGCCTAGCAGTTCTCAGAACTTGAGGCGATACTAAATAATCAGTGTTGCCAACTGGACGGGAATTCCGTCAAAACTGACGGAATTTCAACGTAGCGGACGGGAAAAAAATGGCTTTGACGGGTGACGGATTTCCTGGCGGAAATTACGATTTACATCGGCGGCTTTTGACTTTTTTTTAGCTGCTGTCATTTTTCAATTATTTAATTTTTGGGAAATCTTACTTTTTCTTTGAATAGCCCTGTCCGTACAGTACCATGTTAAGGAATTTTCCGTTTCAAATTTCCTCGTAATCAAGTCAGAGGTTGACGGTTACGCCGAGTATGAACGTTGCAACTTTCCTCCGACTTGAAGACACGATTACTGCCGTGTATTGGAATGTGAGGTGGAAGGTCGGCATAACAAAAGTGTATCCCAGATAAGACCTCGCTCCCAACAGAAGTTGTCATTATCAGGCCTGCAGCAAGTGGACACATAGCTTGGCTTTGGTTTAGAAAATTAAACAAACATATTCTAATAAAACGAATCGGTGACTCACGTGTCCAGAATCTTGAGATGAAGCTGATTGCATCACAAAGTGTAAGTAATTATTCTGTGTGCGTTCGGTGTAGTGGAATGTAGTGTACCCCGTTAAGTGTACGTTTGTTTCTGTATCGCGTTACCTACATTGTATTTTTTTTTTAAGGTGAAACGATTATTAGTGTCTGTACTGTTTTGTGATTATTGACAGATTTCACATGTCAGAAAAGAAAGATAAGAGCTATACTAGAAAATTTAGAAAAGAGTGGTTAAGTGATGAAAGAGTGAAGGATTGGCTGTTGGAGGTGCCTGGAGACCCTAATATTGCGCGGTGCAAGTATTGTCAGTGCAGTCTGAATGTGCGATTGTCAGATTTACTCCATCAGGGAAGAACTAAGAAACATTTAAAAGCATCAGAACCATTTTCAACTTCGCGCCAGTCAAAATTGCAATTTATACCAGTCAAACATACGTACGAATGTGCAGCTGCTGAGGCTGCTCTTTCACTTTTTGTAATTAACCATTGTTCAGTAAGATCTGTTGATCATCTTTCCGATCTTATCAAGAGATTTTTCAAAGGTGCTGACCATGCTTCTCTCTTACGGCTTTACCGCACAAAGTGTAGTGGTTTGATTAGGAATATTCTTTTCCAACATTTTAAATCAGAACTAAAGAGCGATGTTGATAGTGGCCACTTTAGTCTTTTTATTGACGAATCGACGATATTTCTGTCATAAAACTATTGGCTGTGTGCATTGTATATTATTCGAAACAACAACATACAATTGTATCCACTTTTTTTGGAATTGTTGAACTAGAACAGGGAAATGCAGATTGTATTGTGAGTGCAATAAAGTCATTACTTTCAGACTACGGGTAAGACATTAAACAAATGAGAGGCGTGGAGACCGACAATGCGTCAGTAGTGGTAGGCATTAACAATGGGGTCTATCAGAAACTGAAGCAGGAAGTCAGTAATTTTGTATTGATTCCTTGTGTTTGTCGCTCAGTTCAGTTAGCTGTGTCCTCTGCTGCAGAAATGTTGCCAAGAAATGTTGAATTTTTAATATTTGAAACTTATTCTTGGTTTTCAACGTCATCTTCTCGACAGATCACATATAGGTTTTCATTACAAGCAATAAATGATGGAGCCGATCCCCTTAAAATTGTACAACAGTCAAATATAAGGTGGCTATCGATTGAAGTTGCTGTCAATCGCATACTAAATCAGTGACTTGAATTACAGACACATTTTGAGACATCTAGACTTCAAAATAAGTGCTATGCAGCTGAACTCTTATATGGTATGTACTGTGACGTCATCAATAAACTCTGTCTTGTATTTCTTAAACCATATCTAGAAGAATGTCAGAAAGTCAATAAGTCATTCCAGTCAAGTACAGCAGATCCTTCGAAGCTTCTTAAAGATTTAATTCTACTCGTTGTAGGTATTACTAGACGAATTGTTGTTCCTGGTTATAGGGGAGATCTGCTAACCGTGGAAGTTAGAAAATACAAGTCCCCTAATATTTATCTTGGCCATGAAGTAGAAATTTTATTAACTGATTTGAAAAAGGACAATAAAATCAGCCCTGATAATGAAAAATTGTTTCGCAATAGGTGCGAAATTTTTCTGTTTTGCTTAGCAGACGATCTCCAACTGCGACTGCCGAGGAATGAACAGGTTTTGCAAAAAGTGCCTTTAATTGCACCAGAACAGTGTTTGAGAATAGTTGAAGAGAGTCTAATCCCATTAGCCAAAGAATTAGGGTTAACTGAAAATGTAATAAGAAAAATTGATTTTCAATGGTCTAAATTAACCACTGTTCATGGCAAAATGTTACCAACACGATTGAATTTTGGCATGAGATCGCGTCATATAAGGATGCAAGTTCTCAAAATCCATTTCAAGAACTCTCAGACTTTGCCATAATGATTTTGGTTTTACCGTGGTCGAATGCTGATGTGGAGAGAGCATTTAGTATACTGAACAATGTGAAAACTTCCCTCAGAAATAGACTTAAAACCAATATGGTGAATTCGATCCTAACTGTGCGTGCTGGACTTAAGCGTGTAAAAAAATGCTGTCATGACTATATCCTACCAGACCATGTTCTCAACCAAATTGGCACAATGGCAGCGTACCGCAGCATAGACCAACCCAGCACATCAACTGCAGAACTATAGGCAGATGATGTGGATGAACTATTACTTTAATCAAGATTGGTAAGTTTGTGTTAAAATTTCTTTTTTATTTATATATAAGTAGATATATTGAGTGGGTCTTTTTTAATTTTGACGGATTCTGACGGATTTCCATGTGTTTTACTGACGGGAATATAATTTATGTGTTGGCAACACTGGATACTATTACGAAAATGGATCACGGATACACCACACAGCGCTTAGAAACACGAAGCAACCGAGAATTCTTAAAAAGATAACGCACTTCTGAGTGGCATAATTGATTTAGTTTTAAAATGTTTAAAAGTTCTTGTAAAAAAATTATTTAAGTAAAAAGACTCAAGATTTATGTGTTTATAATAGATTTCCTGAAAATATGTATTTACATAATTTTTTTTGTGAAAATATGTTTTTATGTGAAATAAAATTCGGGTTTTAAACTTGAAACATCATGTTCGGAATTTTTAACTTTGTTAATTGTGTTTTATCACACGCAAAAATAATATTTAATTACATAGAAATCCGCTCCTTAGTTATGAATATGATTTCGGTGATGAATGAGGGCGATGATATTCAGGGATGTTGTGGCTCGAATTTCCTGGCATTTGTATTACGATTGAGGAAAAACCCTGAAAAAAACCTCAACCAGAAAATTCAACCCGACCGGGAATCGAACCCAGGCCCTCTGCGTAAGAAACCAGCATGCTGATCCCTACACCACAGAAATGGTCAATTGTTATTGTCAGCTAGTTTTAGGATGAAAAACATTTAATTTTGAGTAATTTTCTGAATTTAAATAATTATATTTAATAATTAAATGTTCGATATGTGCTTAATTTTTGGCTAGATAGTAATACAGCCTATTTAGCAACTCCTCTACACAACATTTCCATTGTATCAAAACCATACATCATCATCATCATCATCATCATCATCATCATCATCATCATCATCGTCCTTACAAGTATTGGGCCTAATAGCCCGTTACGGTCTCAAGCCAAAACGTAAATTCAAACTTCGGATTTTATTATCCTCTATCCCATTTTAAATTTTTAAAGAATATATTTATAATACAGAACCATAATATTTCTTAAAATTAGTTTGTGTTACTACCGGAAATAACCTGTAATCAACAATAATCTTTGTAGTTTTATTTTCTTCAGTCCTAATCAAAAATAACAACAATCCAGGTTGCCAGGGGACGATATAAAATAAAAGATGTGAGAACAAATGAATTAGATGTATATAAAAAGTTGAATACTCTTTCAAATTTAAGTATCAAAATAATATAGAGGTGCTATTTTAAATTTCGAAGGGGGCGCGAAGAAGGGTGAGGTTGTGAAACCTAAAATGCAATTCAAACTGGTTTTAAACTTCCTCTCATTATCTAAATTGACGTGTTCTTTATTCAAATTTAATTTAATTGAAATAAATTATAGTTATTTAGACTGTGAAGGTTCGAAATAAAAGTAATGTATAATTATTTTTAAATACCTTGAGGAAAATTTAGTCCTAACACAACTAATTTCTAGATCCTTATTTTACAAATGAAGCTTAGAAGCTGCAGTAATCGATAAAATAAACAATTTACAGATAGAGTGCTTGTCGTTCACGAAGAAAACCGTAAATAACGTAGCCATATTGTTATCGCTTGACTATCTTTTCTGCAGTTGGAGAAATGTTCTCGGAAGTCATAAATCTCGACTTTACGTAACTTTAAACATTAAGTATAACCTGTCACTTCAGTAAGATAATATAGCCTATGTCCATAATATAACTATTGTCAATACAATTAATGGCGACTTCCTACAACACGATGCTACTAGAAAGCGACTGGGTCGTTTCTAATTTTAAGTGAACTTGTTCAGAGAACGAATTCAGACGACAGAATCAAGAACTAAACGTCGTCCATATGAAAGAGTAAAAAAATGAATTTTAAGAAACTGATACATATTTTCTCGTTATACGTATTGTGTATTTCGTGGCAATTAAGCTCCTTCAATATGATGTTATTATTTGCAGTTTGTTTTCTTGAAGAGTAATTTGTAACATAACAAATTAATAATTTATAAGAAAACAACTTTCGTTTCCTGGATTACATATAAAAGTCATGCTTTATTATCAGAAAGCGTACGGTTTGGAGTAGATGGCAATTATTCAGAGTGTTGCAGAAATTCGAAATACTAGAAAGTTACGTTTTTAAATGGGACACTCTATACTTTATTCCATAAATTTGTTTTACTCTTCATCTTTGTATTCATGTCATTAACAAGAAAATATTAACGATCATGTGTACATTTGTAGCTATTTGTTGAAGAAATATTAATATAGACTTAAGTTGAATTTATACTGAAATATCAAAGCAACTTATAAACTTGTATCTTTTTTAAACGAAATTAAGTTTGAAGTGTGAGTGTAAATTTTCGATTGTCTGATCTCTCTTATATTTTACAAGCAATAGTTGGCAACTCTGTTTGTGAACATCATTTTTACGTATCAGACGTGCTTATATGCTAGGTGTAAATAATTTTTATGGCGTAATTATGTTTTATAATTACAGGATCATGTTCGTTTCAGCTGTAAAATTGCCGTGACTGAGTGCAATTTATGTGTAAATAAGAGTGTAACATCATTTCTTCTTTACACGAGGTTTATAAATTGCTATTTGCGTGAGCTGCTCTTCGCCACAGAAGTGCGCAGTCCACTTCAAAATTTGATTAATTATGAATTCCAGTGGTGTTGTATATGATCTAAAAACCAATGTGATACCGGCATGGTACGTACTCATATCTTCAGTAAAATATAAAGGACGGGGATTCGATCCGTGGCAGATTTTGAGAGATGTGATTGTGAAGGGGTTTTTTTTTTTTTTTTTTACTGAGCTCAGATTTACACCAGTAATTTCACTAGAGGTTTTGATTTATCTAAAGTATATACAGATTAGAAGGAATAAAGTACTCTAATACAATAAAATATTAGTTGACTTACTGAAATTCTAACTTCACCAAAACGTTTGAACGGAGCCGCCATTTTCAGTTGACTGTCTATGCTTTGAACAAATGACGATCGCAAAGCATTTTGTATAGTACCGTAAAGAATTTGCAGTACTATACAAAATGCTTTGCGATCGTCATTTGCCGAGGTTCACTCAGCCTCCTATAAAATTGAGTACCGGGTCCTTCCCGGGGGTAAAAGGCGGTCAGAGCGTGGTGCCGACCACACCACCTCATTCTAGTGCCAAGGTCATGGAAAGCATGGTGCTCTAACTCCATGCCCCCCCCCCCCAAGTTCCTTCATGGCATGTTACGGGGATACCTTTTACCGTAAAGAATTTGCAGTTTGAAATGTTGGCAAACAAAGAAACAAATTGTAGGGAGGTCATAAAAGCAGAAGAAATTATGTAGAGATTAGAAGAAATAAAGTACTTTAATACAATAAAATACGAGTAGATATTGACTTACTAAAATTCTATTTCACCAATGTTACCTTCACCACAATGTTTGAACGGAGCCGCCATTTTCAGTCGACTATCTATGCGGGAAACAAATTACCATCTCAAAGCATGTTTTATAGTACCGTAAAGAATTTTCAGTTTGAAATGTTGGCAAACAAAGAAACAAATGCTAGGGTAGTAATGATAGGGTAGTGATACTCGTAAAAACAAACAAATGCTAGGGAAGAGATAAAATTAAACAAATGCTAGGAAAGCGATAAAATTGTGCGATATGCAGCCATGATTGGTTGAAAGACGTTCTTTCGTACCGTTTTATTGGTCAAAAGTAGTATGACGTAGTAAAAGTGTAATAGTCACCATAATCTTCTTTTACTATTACACCAGACTTATCACAAAGTGTTTCATATGCTGATGTAAAAAAAAAAAAAAAAATCTTTGCCTACTGATGAGAGGCTGCGCTCGAGAATGTGTTTGATTCCCGCTTGAGCTGATTACCTGGTTGAATTTTTTCCGAGGTTTCTCCCATTTATAAGGCTAAGGTCAAGTAATAACATGGCGAATCCTCGGCTTCATTTCGCCAAGTAGCATCACATTAACGCTCAATAACCGAATAGTTGATACAGCGTTGTTACATAGCCGATTAAAATATTTCTTGTACGAGAAAACTTTCTGCGCACTTATACGCATAACAATACACTAGATTACATATTGTTCAATAATAAATGCAACCCAGTTTCCAAGACAACTGCAATTTACAAATCCAAAGACTATTCGCTAGTTTAGCTGTCAGATATTTTTGAAGTTAATAATCTATTAAATTAATGAATGAATAAGTCGACAAGGCTATGATTTTTTATGATTTTAAATCGTCACCGACGCCAAAAAAGAATGCATTCAACAACTTCAAAATGCTTATTACTTGCATAATCTCACTACCTCCGTCTGCCTTTGGTCTATGACTGTAACCTGCAACGTGCCCTTAAAATTCGATGTACGTGCCAGATACACCACTCGTGCCCATAGGTTGCAACCCCAACACAATATTTCCTTCCTGGATGGAACAAGTGAATAATGACTTGTTACCTCACAAGTAGAAATCCAAGGGGTTCAAGTGCGGTGATCTGGCTGGCCAACAATGCTGTCTTTTCGACATTTCTATATTTGTAGATAAGGAGCAGTGAGGTAATTCTTTACGTGACGATGTAAATGTGCATGCAAACATCGCGCTTAAACCATAAACCTGATCGTGTAAACTGTAAAGAATGGAAGATTTTCCATTCCTGTTACTGTTTCTTTGCAGTTTAACTATGAAATAACCGTTCTGGAAAAAGTCTTATTATGTTGACTTCTCTAAATTTTATTTTTACATTTATGACACACTTTGTATTTACAGTATGTAGCTCTATACGAGTATATTTATATTTCTATTTACATATACGCATAATTCGAAGTGTGTGGAGGTCTTAGCACCAGAATTACGAAATGTGTCGCTTCTTACGTGTCACTGAGCGACAGTCACATCCCACTTGCGTTTGGCACGAGTGATTTTGATGCAGACTGTATTTAAACCAGTGCAGTGCCATAAAGCTGAAGAAGGTTACACCTGGGCGCTCATAAAGCATAAAGGAAGATTAACCTTATCTATTGTCACGTTTCTTTTCTTCTAATCGCTTGGCAATGTATGATCATCAAAGTAAAGGAACGTCTCCATAATGTAATACATGTAATTATAATAGCTACGAAATATGACAGCGGAATATGAGTTCTGAGACTTATCATGCAGTAGCTTCTGGAAAAGAACAAACGTATATTTCGTAATTGGCGTAGCAAGAAAAGATAACTTGCGAAATGAAGAAACCGAAAACTAATTAACAGAAACAGAAATTAAAAATTTAAATTAATATTAATAAAAGGTAAAGTATATTTTAAATTATTTGAAACTCTCGTGCTGTTTAGCTTGCTGCGAGATTTTTTTTTTCCACAGTGTCGTAAATACAGAAACACCCAACGTTTCGGAGCCATGTATGGCTCCATCAACAGGAAATTATATGAAAAGGTAACCACAGTATTATGAACTATTCTACAGGATTGGTACAGCTCAATTCAACGTTATTGGCCCTTGTCCTTGTTGTTTGGCTAGTGAGCGACCTGTGTGTTGCGTCATAAGAAATAAATTTAATCACAAACGTGCATAGGCGGGGAAGACGGAAGAGAAAGAATGAAAATAATATCTGTGCCCGTAGCTGAGAGACACTCATGTCAAGAAAATATAAGTCATCCTGACATTGTTTAGTCAACAGATGTAGTGCTTAGTAACGGAACGTGTGGGAGAATATTGTGTTTTAAGACGGAGTGTACCGCGACATGATAAGGAAGTGCAGCCTGACCTGTGCGACCCAGCCCGCCAGTAGTGATGAGTACAGATGCCTCAAACTAGGAAGCTGCCTGGAGAGGGGAAGTAGTAGAGCTAACGGAGGGGGCCCACCTAGGCTCCGATACCCAGGTATAGTCATATTATCTGAAAAGTTGGCCGCTTGACAATGTATTCAAGATGTACCCTCCCTATGCAGCCTTCTCAACTGTTATTAGAACTGAGCTGTACCGTTCTAGTCCACAGTGCACAGCAGTAGGCGGACAGTGGTAGGGGAGAAGTGTTCTATGCGCCTGCGCGAACGAGACAGCTTGCTAGTTTGAGGCATCTGTACTCGCTCTTAGTCTATCTACTTACTTTTTGCAGGGGCCAAAAATCCCTGAATCAAGCTGTAACTGATCCAACATATAGATCATCTTTCCCTGTCTTTATTAATGGTGAAGTCCATATACTTCAAAATGTTACATGGTTCTGTATGTATGAAGCAGTTGAAGCACCAAAAACCACACACCAGCTCTGCTTTGAATCACAATGAGTCCACATCTGTGGAGTAACGGTTAACGCGTCTGATCGCAAAACCAGTTGTCCCGGGTTCAAACCCCGGTCTCGGCAAGTTACCTGATTGAGGTTTTTTCCGGGTCTTTCCCTCAACTCAATATCAGCAAATGCTGGGTAACTTTCGGTGCTGGACCCCGGACTCATTTCACCGGCATTATCAGTTTTATTTCATTCAGACGCTAAGTAGCCTGAGATGTTGATATAGCGTCGTAAAATAACTCACTAAAAATCATAATGAAAGAAGGTGGAAATGGGAGGAGAAACTGTTAAAAGTTACGCGATAGTGCTCCCTTGCAAAGGAATTCGGGCCTATGAAGAAGAATTTGTGTGAGCTCCAAGCCTATTCGCCACTTGTCTCAGTCCGAATTTTCCCGTTCTGTTGTAGAAATTTACTTGAACTTTTGAAGGGAGAAAGCCGATGCCCACTTGTCTACCACATGAGGGAAAGAAATGTCACAAGTACTGTCCACAGTACGACTAAACATCAGAAGAGTGGAGTCACCGAAGACGTTGAAGGCCTGGGCAAAGCGAATTGTGAGAGGAAACACGCTCGCCCAGAAGTAGGAGGCATACCCAAGGCGACACGCTTTATCAGCCGATAGACAAGCAGAACCTCAGAACAGATAAACCGAAAATGGAATGGCAACGTTTTTAAAAATGTTTTAAACTTAACAATCTCTATGCCCGACCATGCCGAAATGTAGTAATTACACAGCTGGTAGCAGCCGTTTAATGGACCTCATTAAAGTACACCTATTCATTAAAGTTCAGGTGTTCCACCAATCAGAAAATATCAATGTAGCAATATGAAAGCGCAAGTATCGATTATTCTCGGATATGCAATCGAAAAATAACTAGCGAAACGTCACGGAGGCTGGAAATCCAATACTGTCGCAGAAGGTTATGTTGAAGAATCGATCCAAAATAAAATTGAAATCTCAAATATAATATTAAACTCAGTCGAAAAAAACAACACACAAATTAACATCAATTCACCGTCATCTTCCAGCCTTTCACAAAGCACATTCCCGCAAATTCATTTCACCAATTGCACAATAAATCACGTATATTTGAAATAAAGTCGGTTCTGTTACTATAATAATTTGCGTTAATTGTAAATAATATTCAAATAAATTCAATTTGTCATCTCGTTTTTCAATGTCTAATTCAATTTCAAGATTAATATTTATTTTACTCTCTAGATTACATCAAGGTCAATGACATTTGTTTTCCCGGAAAAAATCAATACTTTCGCGTCTGCTCACATCTCACAATTTACGAGATATTGCAGAAGGTCAGTTCCGCTCCTCAGTCAGATAAGAATCACATGAATACTTATGAATAATTTCAAGTTAGGAATATCGTCGAGCATAAAAAGTCGTATGAAACTTGCCTATAATGGTAATTAAGACGCGAGTATGAAAATTATGAAACTCGCTTGCGCTCGTTGCATAATGTATTATTACAGAAACGGATGGAGGGTCCGTATTTTGTGGGTAAGAAGAACAGATTAACTACTCAAAGAGTAAGTGGATAAAAAAGGAAACTAATAAATTATAATATAAGATAATTTCACCGTCGTGCATACCTTAACCGACTTCTTCTCACCTTCAAGATAGCTTTCGTGAACGTTTTGATGGAGCCCAAGGTGAAGATGGTTACAACAAAGATTAATGGAAGGTGATAATCTTCTCAAAACCGCCGGTGACATTCGTTATTTGGATCTTTATGATGATCTCGAAACAAGGATTCAGTCACCTTAGCCAATTTAGAAATGGTACCTATCCCGTTATAATACGAGAGAGAAAATTACATAATGTTTAACACTTCTTGTAGTGCAGTTATTCCAGTCTGGTGCTCATGAGACTGCTGCGTTAAGCTATGAAGAGAAAACATAACATACTTCGCAATAACAGAGCTTTAGAGAACAGACGTTTCCATTCTAGGAACGATTATACACCGTGTTCCGCTTATAAGTATAATAAAAGAAATAGTTATAATTTCATAACAATGCATGCAAATGGGTTAAGATTGGTACCATTGTAAAGAGGAAATTGGGAAGTTTTAATCCATTGTTGTTACTTATTTTTAGAAGACTCACGCATGCGCAGATCATTAAATAAGAGAATTCGTATCGTATCTTTAGTCAGTCAGCATGTGGACGCCACAGCAGAAAGCCTTTTGTGTGCTGTCATTAGCAGAACATAGATCCATAATTCGTGTACAGCGCTTGTTTCGCCGTCAGTACAATCTTAGACCGAGGGAAGCTGTACCGACGTACGTCTCAATAATGAAATGGGATAGGCAGCTCAGAGAAACAGGAAGTTTGTTGTCTAATGCAGGTAAACATTCCAAGCGTAAAGTGTCTGACGAAAATGTCGAACGCATTCGCGAGGCATTTCAGAGAAGCCCGCGGAAATCCATTCGACAGGCTAGTGTGCAGTTGAACATCCCACCAACAACAGTGCATACAGTGCTCCATAAAAGATTGCGTTTGCGAGCGTACAAGCTGCAACTTCATCAGATGATTACGCCGAATGATAAACTGGAACGAAAACGCTTTGCAGAAACAATGTTGGATAAAGTGGACGATGACGACACATTTCTAACTCGAGTCTGTTTCTCAGATGAGGCAACCTTCCACGTCAGTGGAAAAGTAAACCGACACAATTGTCGCATCTGGGGGTCGGAAAATCCAAGTGTCGTAATTGAACACCAACGGGATTCCCCTAAATGGAATGTTTGGTGTGGGATCATGCGTGACAGAATCATTGGTCCCTATTTCTTTGCTGAAAAGACAGTCACTGCAAACACGTACCTGGATATGTTGCAACTGTATGCTGTGCCACAACTCCCAGATGGAGCAATTTTCCAGCAAGATGGGGCTCCACCACACTTTGCCAACATGGTTCGCACATTCTTAGACGAACAATTCCCTGCAAGATGGATCGGAAGAGGATCACCGTACATCACATGGCCTGCCAGATCACCAGATCTAACACAACCTGATTTTTTCCTGTGGGGGTTTGTTAAGGACCAGGTCTACAGGACGCCAGTACGTGATTTGGCAGACTTACAAGAAAGAATTTATGCTGCTGTCAACAATGTTACACCACAGATGCTTCATAACACTTGGGTCGAGGTTGAATACCGGTTGGATATTTCCCGTGCCACCAATGGAAGCCATGTTGAGGTTTATGGAACATAAGGTAACAAAAATTCCCAGTTTTCATTCTTTGTAGCAGTTGGTTTCAACTATATACTTGTATTAATTCAGAAGTTATAGCTATTTCTTTTGTTATACTTATAAGCGGAACACGGTGTATAATCATAAAAAAGTTCAGTGATAATGAATAATGAAGCCAATGTAATGAATTCGACGATTTATTAATTATGCAGTAGGCCTATGTACAGTAGTGGCAAAAAAACCGGACCGACCCTTTTAGCTGATTTCAGAGCTTTGTTCACTCCAGAGCACGATAGACTGGTAACTAAAGCCCGGTTCAGACGGTGCGTGTTTCTGTGATGGATTCCAAGGTGGCTGTGCGGATGGGTAGCCTGCGTGCTCACTTGCCGGAAGTAATGCGCTCTGGTGGCTCCGTGGATGGCTAGCTTGCTGGATTTCGAGGGTAGGTTCCTTGCTATTTTTCGTGATGGTTTGCAGGCTGGATCCAAAGATGATCATATAATATCACCACTGAAACCATGTCGCCATGTTCGTTGTTTTCCAACTAAACCTGTTCTTTTTCTATAGTCTTTAGTTTCTAAGAAACAACAATTAAATATCGGACTTTAGTTGCTTTGCACTTATGGCTTAATTACTTTATTACCACATTTACTACTGTTAATGTAGGACTTTAGTTGTTTTCCACTCACGGTTTAGTTTCTTTTTGACCATGAGTGTTGGCAACAGATGCAACAGCAGATGATTTTCCAATTTGAACTGTGAAAAGAGCCAGCTCCGTGTGAACAACTACCATCACCGTAGCCAACACGGGAGCCAGCAAGTGAGCACGCAGGGCAGCCATCAGCGCAGCCACCTTGGAATCCATCACAGAAACTAGCACCGTCTGAACCAGGCTTAAGACTTTCGTGTTCCGAATCCTGCCTGGGAAGGAAACTTTTTTTTTGTTCCTTATTCAAATTTGTTCCCAATACTTTTCGATAGGTGGTAAAATTCATGTTCTGGGAATAATAAGTTAATCAAGTAGTAAAATATCGCTGCAATCGAAAAGTATTGGGAGTAAATTTGAATAAGGAACAAAAAGAAGTTCCCTTCCCAGGCAGGATTCGAACCACGAAAGTCTAAGTTACCAGTCTATCGTGTTCTGGAGTTAACAAGGCTCTGAAATCAGCTACAAGGGTCGGTCCATTTTTTTTGCCACCACTGTATATTAATAATAATAGATACCGGGATTTTTTCTTGTCATTGTTATTTTATAATAATAATAATAATAATAATAATAATAATAATAATAATAATAATAATAATAATAATAATAATAATAAGACATCCATTCTCAATTGATGATTAGACTGAACTGAAAGGAAAAGGTATTGAACATTAAACGTAAACAAACAACAACCTTCTCTTCTCTTACAAACATTTCAACAAACAAACAAACAAGGGTGCACACATTTGGATACATTGTTAGATCTATTACCCCTCAGAGTTTGTCGCAGAGATTTTGAATCACTCTGTAAAGTCAAAATTAAACTACCCACCTAATACGCAATCGTTGTAAATATGCGGTTCGGTTTACAAGCGGTTCCTTGAAAAGCGTTTTGTCAGGGTTTATCGTAATAATAATAATAATAATAATAATAATAATAATAATAATAATAATAATAATAATACTTACTTACTTACTGGCTTTTAAGGAAACCGGAGGTTAATTGCCGCCCTCACATAAGCCCGCCATTGGTCCCTATCCTGAGCAAGATTAATCCATTCTCTATCATCATATCCCACCTCCCTCAGATCCATTTTAATATCATCTTCCCATCTACGTCTCGGCCTCCCTAAAGGTCTCTTTTCCTCCGGCCTCCCTATATGCATTTCTGGATTCGCCCATACGTGCTACATGCCCTGCCCATCTCAAACGTCTGGATTTAATGTTCCTAATTATGTCAGGTGAAGAATACAATGCGTTCAGTTCTGTCTTGTGTAACTTTCTCCATTCTCCTGTAACTTCATCCCTCTTAGCCCCAGATATTTTCCTAAGAACCTTATTCTCAAACACCCTTAATCTCTGTTCCTCTCTCAAAGTGAGAGTCCAAGTTTCACAACCATACAGAACAACCGGTAACATAACTGTTTTATAAATTCTAACTTTCAGATTTTTTGACAGAAGACTGGATGACAAAAGCTTCTCAACCGAATAATAACAGGCATTTCCCATATTTATTCTGCGTTTAATTTCCTCCCGAGTGTCATTTATATTTGCTACTGTTGCAAATAATGGGTATTAATGGACAAAATATGTAGACAAATATAAAGGGAAATAAACATTATTTTATATTAATAATGGGGTTTTATGGCCAAAATTAAATGAAAATGCCTCAAAAATGACAGAATAAAACAAAAGATGCTCTTATGAGTTGAAACAGGCAAAAAAATAAAAAAAAATGCCTTAACAAATATGTCTTAAAACACTCAGTTTATCACATAACATATAAATACTAAAGCAGATATGTTTCTGGCTTACTAGAAAAAAAGATGCAATTTCATCAAAATCCTAGCCCTAATAATAATAATAATAATAATAATAATAATAATAATAATAATAATAATGATGATAAACTTTTCACGACTACACCACTGAATGAAAGTACCGGTACTGTGCTTTGAAGGACCTTGATCATCTGATGAGATGAGAGAGGAGGAAACATGAAGAGCCGCTGGGCATGGGAATGAGGAACACACTTTTGCAGATACTTGCCGCTAATTGACAGGTGGGATGACACACGCCACGCATGAGAAAAGCCATGAACTGAGATGTTGCGGTCTGGCCAACACCTACGGAATCCGTGCTTCAATGCCAGATAGCATACGTATCAGCAATGTTACGGTTAATAATTGATGTTTCGCATAAAACACACATTATTGAAATTCCATGATTCCAACATCTTTTATGATACCTTCTTGTGGAGCTTGGCGAACGTGCACTATTTCTATAAGATTCATCATGACTACCAGCCCGTAACGTCATTTACGCGACGAAAATCTAATCTTTTAAGGCGCTAACAAAAACATCTCCACGGTTGAACTTTTCTTTCAACTTTACGCATGCAAGTAATGCATGCAATAGTATACAAACCATTCAGTAATGCAAGCCTTTTCCAACTAAAATAATAGCGCATGCAGCAATAGAAAGCTACTCATCGCCGATGGGTAGGCCTACTTGTACGTATATGTTGTTGTTGTTATTATTATTATTATTATTATTATTATTATTATTATTATTATTATTTCTATTATTTTAGTTTGCGAATAAACCTATTAAGGACTATGCATAGTACGTAGAGGCGTTTCTTTGCCTTTTCTTTTGTCCGTAGGACAAAAAAAAAGTTTCCTTCCCAAGCAGGATTCGAACCACGAAAGTCTTAGTTATCAGTGTATCGTGCTCTGTAGTGAACAAGGCTCTGAAATCAGCTACAAGGGCTGGTCCGTTTTTTTGCCACTACTGTACATAAGCTTATCATATTACCGGTTGTTCTATATGGTTGTGAAGCTTGGACTCTCACTTTGAGAGAAGAACAGAGATTAAAGGTGTTTGAGAATAAGGTTCTTAGGAAAATATTTGGGGCTAAGAGGGATGAAGTTACAGGAGAATGGAGAAAGTTACACAACGCAGAGCTGCACGTATTGTATTCTTCACCTGACATAATTAGGAACATTAAATCCAGACGCTTGAGATGGGCAGGACATGTAGCACGTATGGGCGAATCCAGAAATGCATATAGAGTGTTAGTTGGGAGACCGGCAGGAAAAAGACCTTTAGGGAAGCCGAGACGTAGATGGGAGGATAATATTAAAATGGATTTGAGGGAAGTGGGATATGATGGTAGAGACTGGATTAATCTTGCTCAGGATAGAGATCAATGGCGGGCTTATGTGAGGGCGGCAGTGAACCTCCGGGTTCCTTAAAAGCCAGTAAGTAAGTAAGTAAGTACTACTGTACATATCGTCCCGCGCCGTGGCGTCGCGGTCTAAGGCATCCCGCCTAGGACTCGCGTTACGGAATGCGCGCTGGTTTGAGTCCTCATAGGGGAAGAAATTTTCTCATAAAATTTCGGCCAGTGTATGAATCCGGTGCCCACCCAGCATCGTGATGCTCTTGGGGAGCTACGATAGGTAACGAAATCCGGTTGTGAATGCCAACTATAACGGCTGGGGGATCATCGTGCTAACCACACGATACCTCCATTCAGGTTGGATGATCGTCCACCTCTGCTTCGACATATGGGCGTGAGGCCAGCAGCCGGCTGGTCGGTCTAGGCCCTTCACGGGCTGTAGCGCCACGGAGTATTATTATTATTATTATTATTATTATTATTATTATAATTATTATTATTATTATTATTATTACTGTACATATCAGGCAGAACCTCAACCAGAGGTATACTTAACGGTGTACGCCCTTAAAATATGGGATATAAAATGTTTCACCAAAGCCTGGTACGTATTTGGTGCAAACCTGGGACGAATTTTGTAACGGTACCAATTCGCGTTGTGACAAATAGTTTGAGACGAAATTGTCGCGGTACAAAGTGTTCGGGACAAATTGTCGTACATTCGTTTCTCTGCAAGGAAGTTGATATGTCCACTCCCTCCTGGAATTGAAGCAGGGATCGATGTCTTGGTAATCGCATACGTTTTTGCTGCTCGAGTAGGTAGTTTAAAAGCCGTGGAGACTCTGGAGATAACTGACAACACGAGGTTTGCCTTCGAGTCCCTCACGCGTGTTGTATAGTCACGATGGACACATTCTTCATGCCTAATCGTTCTGCCCTTTCATGCAAATCATGCACGGCCGTTTCTTCGAATCCACATGATGTGTAGGGTAATCCCGGCACAAGGGAAATACTCTCCAGGTGTGATTTCAACATGGAATATCACTGCAAGGCCCATTCATAGGCCTACTACAAATGCCTGTAACCAGAAATGACCACCTATTGTATTTGCATGCTGATTAACAGCGCCGTGTTTACTAAGTAGGGGAGAGAAATTTAACGACGAGGTAGCGTAACTTTAGGCGAGAAACTGCGCAAGATATTCCGCGTATAACTTCCGTGTCATTGTGAAGAAGCTTATGTAGACATGTGTCGGAAGCAAATTGAACTATGTTAAAAAGAATCCCTACTTCATTAGCCCTATAGTGGCCGTCATATACGAAGACTTGTATGCGTAAGAAATGAAGTGATTTCTCAAGATAGTTTGCTTTGGTTATTCGTAAAAAAAACTCTGAAATAATTAATCAGTCGTGTTTAATGATCATTTCTATAGTCACATCTGTGAAAGAATGCCTTACTTCTTACGTTGATTTTGAGTGGAAATAATTTTAATTATAGGGTAAAGGTTGGTAATATTGTGATACTAATATTATAATGTAGTTCTTTTTGAGAATTGTTTATAGTTTTACTGAGCGAGAGGAAGACCAGTTTTTGGATCAACATATTAAGGGAGTGTTAGTAGACAAGTTTCTGCACAAAACCGGTCCTTCTCTCGCTCAGTAAAATTGTAAAAAATTCTCAAAAAGTACTATCACAATATTATTAGTATCACAACGTTACCAACCTTTATCCTATTATGCAGAACACAATTGAACTGGAATATTGAGAAACCCGATATGTCTAGAAAACTAAACTTTTCAGGAGTTACAAAAACATCTCGGGTCCTAGATTTGTGCTCTTATTTTTTTTCTTAACACTTTAGCTAAAATGAATATTGATGGGAATATGGGGCTTTCGCTTCATATCATGAGTCTACATGTATAGAATACGAAAACATAGCCTATATAACTCACTTTCGTAAAAAATAGACATGTGGGGTTTCTCAGGATTGTGATTCATTTACTGATAATTTAAAGTAGAACAGAGATCAATGACCCTGTAGAGTATAATATGTGCGGCTATTTTGTGACTGTTGAATAAAGGGGACTGGTTACGAGACTATATGACTTTGTGTGCGCAGAAGCACTCTAAATCGGACCGGCTATATATGTGAATGTTACTATAACATTCAGCTGCTGATGAATGTAACAGCGGGCTATGGCTAAAGTATAGGTTTATCAATGTATATAATACATATTTATTTAATTATAGCAGTTAACGAATTATTAAAATAATATGTAACAGAGTTTTCCGTCTTCCCAGCTACATATACAGAGAGAACCGTAAAATGTCATTAATTTCAAGGGGTTATTCTTTGAGGTATTGCAAACAATAAAGTTTAGGCCTAATACAGTTTCGCTCGTTTATGCTTCCTTTTCGAGATAAAATTATTTTTGTGACATATTTCATAGCGTGTTTTGGGAAAACTTCTTCAATTTAAGAGAGCAATGTATTGTGATAAGAAGTCATTGAAAGAATTTTAGTTTTGTTCTTTAAATAAGCAGAAATTTGATGTGAACAAATGTAATTTTTCGTTCTGAAAAGGAATTTGGAAGTGTTACATTTGTTCGGATGAAATTTCTGCATATTTAAAGGACAAAACTAATATTCTTTAAATCACTTATTATCATACACTGCTCTCTTAAATTGACTGATCATATTGTGAATTAAATCATTGGCTTTCCCAAAACACGCTATAAAATGTTTCATATACTCGTAAAACAATTTTACCTCGAAAAGGAAGTAAAATCGAGAAAAATTGTATTAAACATTTTTTTTAAATATCTCAAAGAATAACCCCCTGAAATTAATGACATTACTTACGGTTCACTCTGTATATTTCCGGCGACTTCTCATAATGCGATATCTATACTTTTTCTTTACATAAAATTCCGACACAGGTCGATGGCATTTAAGTGTGCTTAAATGGGACAGGCTCATGTTGGTAGATTTACTGGTATGTAAAAGAACTCCTGTGGGACAAAATTCAGGCACACCATCGACGCTAATATAACCTCGACAATTGCGAGCGTCATTACATAATAGTACATTATGCAACGAGCCTATAATGGTAGTAATTAAGACGCGAGTATGTTTATGAAACGAGCGCAAGCGAGTTTCATAATTTTCATACGAGCGTCTTAATTACCATTATAGGCAAGTTTCATACGACTTTTTATGCTCGACCATATTTCTAACTTGAAATTATTCATAAATATTCATGTTATTCTTATCTGACTGGGGAGCGGAACTGACCTTGTGCAATATCTCGTAAATTGTGAGATGTGCGCAGACGCGAAAGTATTGATTTTTTCCGAGAAACAAATGTCATTGACCTTGATAAAATTTAGAGAGTAAAATAAACATTAATCTTGATATAACCTTGAAATTGATTTAGACATTGAAAAACGAGATGACAAATTGAATTTATTTGAATATTATTTACAATTAACGCTAATTATTATAGTAACAGAACATAACCTTCTGCGACAGTATTGGATTTCCAGCTTCCGTGACGTTTCGTTAGTTGTCTTTCGATTGCATATCCGAGAATAATCGATACTTGCGCTTTCATATTGCTACAATGGTGTTTTCTGATTGGTGGAACACCTGAACTTTAATGAATAGGTGTACTTTAATGAGGTCCATTAAAGGGCTGCTACCAGGTGTATAATTACTACATTTCGGTATGGTCGAGCATAAAACATAATCTACAATCTTTACGTAAAGCAACTTTGTTAAATAATAATGATAATAATAATAATAATGATTTATTTTAGCTGGCAGAGTTAAGGCCGTAAGGCCTTCTCTTCCACTCAACCAGCAAAAAGTGTATATACATATGCATGAACTTACAAAGAATCCAACAATTTGATTTAGATGAGAGTTACATGTATACAAAAGTTATTTACAAATTAAACAACAAAATACTATGAACTATTAATTAAACACTGAAATAAACTGTGTAGCAGAATTAAACTAAAATACATAGAATGTTAATATATTTCAAATAATATTAGGTAATAGAAAGAGATTATTACGAGACAATTAAAATACAGCACAATCAGGATGATGTCTAAAGAAAAAAGTAACAATGTAGTCAGTGATAGTTTAAATCAGTATGATTGGAGTGAAATGCTAATAAGGTTATCTTTTAAGCTGTTCTTAAAGGTGTTTATTGTCTTGCAGCCCCTAATACTTTGTGACAAGGAATTCCATTGACGCGAGGTGGATATTGTAAAAGATGATGAATAACAAGATGTTCTATGAAGAGGTATACTTAGCGTGCCACAGATAAGTGATCTGGTATTTACGTCGTGGTTAGAGTATAGATAAGAGAAACGAGACGAAAGGTAATTTGGTGTTGAAGTGTGCAGAATTCGAAAGAGTAAAAACAAAGAGTGTAAAGTTCTACGTTCTTTAAGTCGGAGCCACGAGAGACTTGCGAAGGATGGTGATATGTGATCATACCGTCGGATGTTGCACACGTATCTGACGCACATATTCTGAGCTCGCTGTAACTTGACTGACAATTCAGAACTTAGGTCACTTAACAAAACGTCACAATAATCGAAGTGCGGCGTTACTAGGGTTTGCACTAGGGCAAGTTTTAGTTGCTGGGGCAAGAAGTTTCTCAAGCGACTCAAACAGTGAATGGAGGAACAGATTTTTTTTATCGTTTCTTTAACTTGAAAATTCCAACTTAGATTATTATCAAAAAAGAAGCCAAGATTTTTTACGACAGATGAATAAGGGATTAGCGTGTTGTTAAGGGTAACAACTGAAAGATTACTGTTATTAAGGGAGTTAACTAAACGCTTATGTCCAATAATTATGGCTTGAGTCTTACTTGGATTAAAGGAACAAGAGAGAAAAATGATAACATTTTGATATGAAGGGTTCCATCTGCTTGTCTGTTTACTGAATGACCCAGGTATAATCTTACATTTTCTGTGTTGAAGTGAACATAAACTAAAATAAGTTTCTCTTGTTTTAAAAGAGCGGAAAAGATGGCTGTAACGATAAACTCAGAGCCCTAAAGGCTGGTTCACAACAAACCGGGAACGGAAACGACAACGAGAACGAGAACGGAAATATTGTTAAATGTATTTAAATGTGAGCATTCACAATTAACTGTTGTGAATGCTCACATTTAAATACATTTATTTTAACATTATTTCCGTTCTCGTTCTCGTTGTCGTTTCCGTTTTCGGTTTATTGTGAATCAGCCTTAACATGTGTAGTGATGCGTAATTTGCTGCAACATATGCTGTTGTATAAAGTAAAACTTATGTCAGTCATAATCTGTGTTAATTTCATTAGAGTTTTAATACCTACACAACTATTTTATTGCTGTAATGACTCGTTTGAACAAGAGCGAAGGACAGCGCGTTTATGTACCGGAACGTTTCCACTACATAGATCAATTCCAAAAAGACATGCAGAGCTTAAGTGTCGACTTGTAATTGTTCTTGCGTTATCTTGGCACTCAGCTTCTTAGAAGTATCAAGTATCGTTTCCACGTGCTTTACTTTGAAGATGTTCTTGATCATCTAGAGCGCCGACACAAATAATCCTAATCCCTTTACGACATTCTCTGCGATGTTTACATTCTTCGGGTTAGTAAAGAATGAACGCTTTAATTTCGCTCTCTTCACATCCGGTTGCAATGACGTAGTTGCTAATGAGTACAAAAAGCTGCGTATTGGAGCGTTTCTTTTTTTACTTAACTCGAGTATAGCTGCATTAGGTGCGGTCAAAGCTAATGTAACATACTTTCCTTTATCATGTATTACCATTATTTTCAAGGAAAGTAAAATTGTTTTGTTTACTTTTGCGGATAATGACGTGCTTATTGCACAAGGTATATAATTGAAGATATTAATTATTATTGAGGTTATCACTAGTATATTATTATTATTATTATTATTATTATTATTATTATTATTATTATTATTATTATTATTATTATTAAAAATAAATAGTAAACTTCGCTCTGGAATATGTCATTAAAAAGTTCAGGATAACAGACAGGATTTGGAATTGAACGTTACATCAACTTCTTGTCTATGCGGATGACGTGAATATGTTAGGAGAAAATTCACAAACGATTAGGGAAAACACGGGAATTTTACTTGAAGCAAATAAAGAGATAGGTTTGGAAGTAAATCCCGAAAAGACAAAGCATATGATTATGTCTCGTGCCAAGAATATTGTACGAAATGGAAACATAAAAATTGGAGATTTATCCTTCGAAGAGGTGGAAAAATTCAAATATCTTGGAGCAACAGTAACAAATATAAATGACACTCGGGAGGAAATTAAACGCAGAATAAATATGGGAAATGCCTGTTATTATTCGGTTGAGAAGGTTTTGTCATCCAGTCTGCTGTCAAAAAATCTGAAAGTTAGAATTTATAAAACAGTTATATTACCGGTTGTTCTTTATGGTTGTGAAACTTGGACTCTCACTTTGAGAGAGGAACACAGGTTAAGGGTGTTTGAGAATAAGGTTCTTAGGAAAATATTTGGGGCTAAGAGGGATGAAGTTACAGGAGAATGGAGAAAGTTACACAACACAGAACTGCACGCATTGTATTCTTCAGCTGACATAATTAGGAACATAAATCCAGACGTTTGAGATGGGCAGGGCATGTAGCACGTATGGGCGAATCCAGAAATGCATATAGAGTATTAGTTGGGAGACCGGAGGGAAAAAGACCTTTGGGGAGGCCGAGACGTAGGTGGGAGGATAATATTAAAATGGATTTGAGAGAAGTGGGATATGATGATAGAGACTGGATTAATCTTGCACAGGTTAAGGACCAATGGCGGGCTTATGTGAGGGCGGTAATGAACCTCCGGATTACTTAAAAACCATTTGTAAGTAAGTAATTAAATAATAAAATGTCACTCACTAAATAAGTTACTACATGTTTGAGTAACTGTTTCAATGTGATGTGACGAAGCAATGTATATTTTGCTCAGCTGAAGAAGCAAGTGTTGAAATTCCCCTGGAAATATTTCTCAGGTCATTGAATCACTCAGCAGACAACACTGTTTTTTTTTTGTTTTTTTGTTTTTTTGTTTTTTTTTTTTTTGGCAGCAACAAGCACGGACAGCGGAAAAGTTTATTTCGTACCACATTACCACATAACCATTTTATATTTCCCATACCAGAATGCATTGAAAGCTCCCGTTTTAAGATTTTTTGTCAGTGATGGCGTATGTCTTAATTAAAACTTCCCTTCTTCTAATATTATTTCTTCTCGAAAAACGATAGGCCCTACTCTAACAATGATTTAATTATGTCATCATTATTGTTGGCATCTGTTTCTTTTTTTCCCGAATCACATAATACTAATCCCTATTTCAGTTTGGTTGATAGGCCTTCCCCTCTACTCACACTCTCAACCATCAGTAAGGGGAAGATGCTACTATCGATCTTACTAACGTTCGTCTAATTGATTTCAACATAGTGAAAATTATATTATTGATAATGTTTACTGATAATCTATATTTCGAAAGTTTATACTATGCGTTTATATTTCATTTTATTGCTGTTTACACCAACTCGCACATAAAAAAGCTACCGACAGCAGAAGATAAATGTTTTCTTCACCGCTAGTTGCTACTCTACAGCACACACAATGGGACAATCTGCACTGTGCCACTCCCCCCTGACTTTATAGGCCTAATACAAACTAACATTCCTTACTATAATCATTGGTTGAAAGTAATGTAAGAACGACACTAAAATATACTCAACCATGTAATTGTCAAGCATCTGTTTCACTGTATTTTATATTCACTTATACACTTTATTTAATATTTTATTTTCTTGTGTGTACAACTTGGGAGGTGCAGGAATAGGAGTAACAGCTACCGCTCTGTTACTGACGAACTCAGGGCAAGTAGAAGGGGAAAGAAATGCTTTCGCATCCTCTCAACTTGTATGAAATGTCGTTTAGACTACACATACTTCTGTCCTACGTAGTGAAATAGTACAAAACCCTCGCATAAATCATAAGCTGAGAAATAGGGGAGAGAACAGTGTGGACTCGTGTCCACTAGGAAGTGAAAAGTTTTGTTATTTATTCCTTATTTAGGAAGACGAGTCGCCCCATCCCACTCGAGACGGGCTTTGGCAAGAGACAGGTATATGGATGGGAAAAGTAAAAGCTGATAGGTGGGTGAATACCGGGCAGACCATGAAGCCAGAAGAAATGTGCCTCAGTTGCAGCTTTCCAAGTGCAACCTCAAAGTCCGCGAAAACATACGAAATGCAGAAGCCAGATCCGGCCAGAACGTTTCAGGCCTCAGGAAAAAAAAAAATTACAGCAAGACAAGTCTATCTATATATGTACATCACAAAGTTTTCAAACATTCGTACTTTACATTGTCATAATATGCTTCATTCAAATAACTAATATGATATAAAAACACAAAATTATAGTTTAATTATGGTGCTAGTTTCGGCCCAAGGTTTTATAAAAAAATTACAAATCATTTTCCAAATTTGAAATATTTTAAAATTGAATCTTTTAAAAAAAGAAATGTATAAAATTATTTATGCTTATAATATTAACAAATGTGTGTTTTTACTTTGTTTTTATTGAATGTCATTAGTTTCTGTCTGATTGTCAATGTATAAGAAATGTTTTTTTCTCTCTCTTTCTTTTCTTTTCTCTTGTGTGTTAATTGTCGATCTGAATTAAGTTAATTAGTGTGCTTAGTAAACTGCTTTAGTCAATTTTCTGTTGTATTATTGACTAAGACCACATCGTAAACGGGCCTCGCTCTTATTTATTTATTTATTTATTTATTTATTTATTTATTTATTTATTTATTTATTTATTTATTTATTTATTTATTTATTTAACCTGGTAGAGATAAGGCCATCAGGCCTTCTCTTCCCCTCTATCAGGGGATTACAACTACAATATTAAGAATATAATTACAGTTATAATTACAGTTAATATTAAATTTACAAATGCAATAAAAATCAAAGTACTAAAAGATTAACTGATTAATAAAAGCTAGACAGTTTATTGTAAAAGTTAAGAAGAGAGAAGCATTTCTTTTATTGATTAAGTAAAAATTAAACCTACTCTACGCAGTAAGAAAATGCTTAATAAGCTTGCTTTTGAACGCTATTAAATTCCGACAGTCTCTGATGTCACTGGGTAGGGTTTTCCGCACGCGCGAGAGTGAGATTGTGTACGATGATGAATACGATGATGTCTTATGTGTTGGTATGGCTAGTATGCGGCCATTTTGCGTGCGTGTGAAGAGATTATGATATGATGATAGGTAACTGAAACGGGAGGCAAGGTAGGTAGGTGTAGAAGTGTGAAGGACTTGGAAAAGGAGAACAAGAGAATGAAATTTTCTACGTTCGTTAAGCCGTAGCCAGTTTAGAGTTTGGAAGGACGGACATCGCAGACGAAGCGAACACAAGAATTATGGTAGTGGTTAGAAACATTTTTGTTGTATATTTTTTAATTTGTATTGATTTTGCTTACTAGCTAAATAAATTAAACCAAGTGACTGACGCCCAGTCTTACTTGCCAAAACCAATCAGCCGCCACTGTAAAAGAACTGAATTGTTGTGAAACGTATAAAACTCATAATGAGAAGGTATGTGTCTCTTCCGTGATACTCACTTTTTAATACTCGTACGTTGTAATCAGAAATTTTCGAAAACATAACACACACGGACGATCATCATCCCACTGTCTTAACGAATCAGTCACAACTGAAGGAAAGTTTGGCTTTTTCTCAGACGAGACAAGTGGCTGGTCATTCATTGAGGTGTGTGGCTTTGAGTCGACGCCAGCATCCCTTGACCAACAATGCCGTCCGATCTCACGAGATGTTTATTTCTGGAATGCAGTTGTCTCTGCTCTTCCCGTTGCGCAATTATCGTGTTCCACGTCCCATTGTATGCTACACCTCTCACGAGTCTTTCGTCTCAAATGAAAGGGAAGTCACATTTAAGACTGCAGTCATGTGCGATACCGTCTTTGATACTAGACTCCTCAAATGTTTTATTCCATACTAGCCGTACCCGTGCGCTCCGCTGCACCCGTTAGAAATAAATATAAACTAATTACATAATAATAATAATAATAATAATAATAATAATAATAATAATAATAATGGCTTTATTTAACCTGGCAGAGTTAAGGCCTTAAGGCCTTCTCTTACACTCAACCAGGATTAAAACTTGCTTACACAGTTGATCATAAAACTTGATCAGAATTAAGTAATTACATACTGATTACATAATGAGATCAAAAGAGGTAGTTACATAAAATTTACCTCATAAAATAAAAATAAACATAGTGAAATACATATATTAATTTGTTAGAATCAAATGCGAATCACATAAAAACAGAAGCCGATAATTCAATAAAAAAAGAAAAATGTACACAGTAAAAATAAAAATAAACACATTAGTATACATATTAATATTAGATTATAATTAAGTAGGACTTACATAATTAAATCAGAAACCGACAATTGAATAAAATGTATACAAAAATAGACTAATACTAAAAAACAACAATACAGTGGGATACATATTGGCGTTAAGTGATAAATAAACACGATTTAGATAATAAAAATAATAAAAATATTAATAATAATAAATACAGTGGAACACATTTGCAACACGTTAGGTCTGGCAACTCATCATTAGATACTTTTCTAACTTACATTTAAAGGAAATTAAAGTTCGGCAGCCCTTGACTTCAAGCGGCAGAGAATTCCAGTGACGAGAAGTAGCAACAGTGAAAGATGAAGAATAAAGAGATGATGTGTGCAGTGGTATTTCTAGCGCGTTGTCATATTGTGACCGAGTATTTAAGTTATGATGCCGAGAAAGACTGTGGAATCGGACAGATAAGTAAGAGGGAATAGAGGTGTGCAAAATTCGGTATAAGAGAGAAAGGGAATGTAACTTTCTCCTCTCATTTAACCTGAGCCACAATAATTAACGAAAGAAGGCGAAATGTGATCGTAGTAGCGGACATTACAAATGAAACGAACACACGCATTATGAACACGTTGCAGTTTCTGGGATAAATCCACCCCGAGATCACTGAATAAAGCGTCACAATAATCGAAATGAGGCATAATAAGAGTCTGTACAAGCATCTGCTTTAATTTAGCTGGATAGTGGTACAATCTTTTTAATGAGTGAAGAGTGGAAAATACTTTCTTGCATGTGTGTTTGATATAGGACATTTGGTCCAGGGAACATTCGTGTTTGATAGAAGGATAAATTGTTTAATATGTTACTTAATTTAAATTGTTAAAAAAAATTCAAATGCGATCATTTTGATCCAGAGACCACTTATTTGGTGCAATGACAATTCCTTTAACATGTTTCTTAATTGTTATTACATGCAACCATAGTTTAATAAAGATTGACATATCATTTAGTTTTAATATGTATACTTTATATTACTTGCTATATGTTTCCATTGAATTATGATAATAACTTAATTTTAACCCTTGTTTTTTTACGTCTTCAGTAAATGGCGCTTGGCCCACTATGGTTCTGAACCCTTCAAATAACTTAAATAATGATACAACATATATAGTGATATGCAATTATACTTCTTTCTATCAAGTTTTCTGTGCATAAGAAACTATTTTAATCTTACCTGTCCTCAATTCACTCAGAAGTTACTGTAATAACATTATAGCATTATGTCCATCTAGAGAAACTACACTTTTCAATGCTGAAATAATAATTAATTATACAAATGTTTAATTAGCTTTCGATATTACTTCATACAAACACAGATACATTCTCTGTAGGCTATGTTTAATAGCTTTCGATTGTTGTTGTCCAAGGCCCCTTATAGACGAAGTCATTTGTTTCTATTTCATTGCACGCCAATAGGTAGCATCGTTATTTTAATTTTAAAACTCATTTATCTCATTAAATATCAGTTCTATCAAAATTCTGCTTAGAATAAAACTTATCGGAAATCATTTTTAAAGGAACTTTTGTTATGTAACATTTTCCACGAAAATCAATAATAAGGGAGATATTTCCATTTATTTAATTCAAGTCCCCTTATAATCCCCCTTTTAAATAAAGTATTTTGAATGTCATATAGCCTAAAATCTAAGTTACAACGAACTTAATTTATATTCCAATTTTCATATAAATCGGTTCGGCCATTATCACGTGAAAAGGTAACAAACATTCAGACAGACAGACAGACAGACAGACAGACAGACATACATACAAACAAAAATGTCAAAAAAGCGATTTTCGGTTTCAGGATGGTTAATTATACATGCTAACACCAAATATTTTTATAAAATCGAAAATTACCAGAAAAATTTCGGTTACAGATTTATTATTAGTATAGATACTGTAGATTGGAATTTTTAGATCATGTAGTTTAAAACCATTTTACTCTTTTCTTGACAATGTCTACAGCAAATGTAACTGATCATAGCCTATGACAAATAAAATTAATATGAATATGTCTTTTGAAAAACAGTTCAAGAATAGTACATTATGCAACGAGCCTATAATGAAGGTAATTAAGAAGCGAGTATGGATATTTATGAAACGAGCGCAAGCGAGTTTCATAATTTTCATACGAGCTTCTTAATTACCATTTTAGGCGAGTTTCATACGACTTTTTATGCTCGACCATATTTCTAACTTGATATTATTAATTTTAATTGTATCTGACCTTCAGCAATGTTCCGTATGTTGTGAGATGTGCGCAGACGCGAAAGTATTGATTTTTTCCGAGGAACAGATATCCACATTGATCTTGCTAGGCCATAAGAATCTACAGAGATAACATTGAAATTAAATTAGACATTGAAAAACGAGATGACAAGTTGAATTTATTTCAATATTATTTACAATTAACGCTAATTATTATAGTAACAGAACATAACCTTCTGCGACAGTATTGGATTTCCAGCCTCCGTGACTTTTCGCTAATTCTCTTTCGATTGCATATCCGAGAATAATCGATACTTGCGGTTTTATAACGGTAGAAAGCTGACCTGTCATTGGCTGAACAGTTTTAACCTGAGTCGTGATTGGCTGAAAGACATGACCTTTAATGAGTAGGTGTACTTTAATGACATGCATTAAAGGTCTGCTACCAGGTGTATAATTACTACATTTCGGTATAGTCGAGCATAAAATAAATTATTGATATTAATATTACTCGCATGTTAAAGAAAATGTGTTATTGCGAAACGAGTGAAACGTATGGGAAACTACATATTAGGCCTAATCACTCATTTTTAAATGTATGCGTACAGAGCACGAAATAATATGCACAGCACCATCTAAAATACAATCTGGACGACATTCAGGACTGAGATGATCGTTTATCATCTGACATCGTGCGAGTGTGAGGAGGCCGGGCAAGATGCTGCAGGTAGTCACTACGGCCAGGTGTGTGAGGCATGGAGTATTAATAGAGAATGGCTTGTCATGTGGATGCACCCTTTCTTATCTGACCAGACTGTAGGATTCACGCCAAAAAATACGTCAACGCTCCCGTTTTTCGAGCACCTCACGCTTCCGGTTCAAATTGTCTGTCTTCGACTAGAAGTAGGCTACTTAGTTTCTTTCTCTTTCAGCATTGATTTCATTCACAATTCCGTTTCGGTAACTCTCTCAATTGCGTTTTGCGCTTAACGTATCCGAAACCATGTCTGTATTGTTACAAATCTTATTCATTACTAGCCGTACCCGTGCGCTCCGCTGCACCCGTTAGAAATAAATATAAAGTAATTACATAATTAAAATAGGACATTTGATCCAGGGAACATTCTTGTTTGATAGAAGGATAAATCGTTTATTATGTTACTTAATTTAAATTCTATTAAAAAATTAAAATGCGATCATTTTGATGTAGAGACCAGTCATTTGGTCTTAAAAATTATTTTAGGAAATACAGGAAACGAATGTACAGAATAGCCTATCAAGTTTTCTGTGCATAAGAAGCTATTTTAATCTTACCTGTCCTCGATTCACTCAGAAGTTACTGTAATAACATTATAGCATTATGTCCATCTAGAGAAACTACACTTACCAATGGTGAATTAGTAATTAATTATACAAATCGGTTAATTTAGCTTCTGATAATACTTCATACAAACACAGAAACATTCTCTGTAGGCTATGTTTCATAGCTTTCGATTGTTGTTGTCCAAAACCCCTTATACAGTAGACGAAGTCATTTGTTTTTTGTTTCATTACACCGCCTTAGATGGCGTTGTTATTCTAATTTTGAAACTCATTTATCTCATTAAATATCAGTACTATCAAACTTTTGCATAGAATAAAACTTATCGGAAATTATTTTTAAAGAAACGTTTGTTATGTAATATTTTTCATGAAAATTAATAATAAGGGAGATATTTCGATTTATTTAATTCAAGCTCCCTTATAACCCCACTTTTAAATAAAATATTTTGGATGCCATATAGTCTAAATTCTAAGTTACAACGAACTTAATTTATATTCCAATTTTCATATAAATCGGTTCAGCCATTATCGCGTGAAAAGGTAACAAACATCCAGACAGACAGACATACAAACAAAAATTTCAAAAAAGCAATTTTCGGTTTCAGGGCGGTTAATTATATATGTTAGGACCAATTATTTTTAGAAAATCGAAAATTACCAGAAAAATTTCGGCTACAGATTTATTATTAGTATAGATATCTGTAGTCTTTGGTACTTGCTTGTGCAATTGTGCTAATTTTAACACGACTATTACACTTTCACTACGTCATACTACTTTTGAATAAAAAACGGTACAGTTTCAACCAGTCATGGCTGTTTATCCTATAATTTTTATCATCTGCCTAGCATTTGTTTTTTATCACGTCCCTAGCATTTGTTTCTTTGTTTGCCAACATTGTGCTTTCAATAATTTTACTTTTTAAAATGATCATGTTTACTTCATCAACCTTAATTAAAACTTTTCTATAATAATTTATCTTGTTAATATTATTTAGGTTATGTTATAGCTTATGCTGTATGAGATTATATCAGAGATTATTTTATATATATATATATGTCCATAAATGTAGGGGCATATTCCTGACACCAAAACATAACAAAAAATCCATATGAACATGGGTGCGCAAACTTTCGTTAGGGAGTTATGAAAGGAATTTCCTGTAGTGACCCCTGATTATGTAATTCACCTCAAACTTGCATTTTTCCCACTTTTTTTTACTACAGTTGGTCATGTTTGTTTTGTTTTGTCTGATTGCCTTTTATTCTGTTTTGTGTTATTCACAGTAACATTCATCATATCATACCATGGCATGATTGTGACTATAATAGTATTTAAATTCATTAATATGTCACATCAACGGACGTGTACACGTCACCAAACATCGCAAGATGAAGATTACATCATAAGATGTATTCGGTGAGAGAAATGACGGATGTGCACTACATTTATGGCCTAGCAGCACGTCAACTTTATGCAGAAAGGTACCCTGGGAGGCACTTACCTTGTGTAAAAACGTTTGCACATGTATCACATTTACCATTACCAATAAACCCATAACTCCCTAAGGAAGGATTTGCGGAACCATGTTCATATGAACGTTTTGTTATGTTTTGGTGTCAGGAATACACCCCCACATTTAAGGACACATATAGATACGCCCTGTATATTGATAATTGAAGTGGAACGCAACTGTTTTAATAAAATTGAAACTGAATCAACATAATCGTCCATAGAGTTCAATGAGGATTGTATAGTTGACACAATTAGTAACAAGAGAACAGCTCATCATAACACACTACTGCCATCTAGCGGAATATTTGAAATGGTGAGATGGTACAATAGTGCATTTTAAGACAGTTTAGTATTTTCGTAAGTCAATATTTTATTGTATTGGAGTACTTTGTTACTTCTAATCTTTATATACTTTCTTCTAATCGTGTAATAGTCAATTAAATCCCACTCGAGTTTTGATTTTCTCTAGATAAATCAAAACCTCTAGTGAGATTACTGTTGGAAAAATGTAACAGGAAATTTGAGGAAATCCATATCTTTGCATGTAACGTCTATAGAGGAGTCAGGATATGGAACTCAGAGCGTACGTACAAAACCTGTTACAAATCCGAAGTAGAATGGAACTTTGTAGCATTGGGCCTTATTTTATAAATGGTATCTTAAAATCTAAATGGAAGACGATATATGAGGTATGCTGAAAATTCGCATTTTCACGAAAATTTCTTGCAGCTTCGTAACACTTAGAGTAAAGAGAAAGTGTACATGGTTACTGTTTTTAGCTTATCAGTTTAAATCTCAAGGGCGAACATCTCACGCACACGAGTTTAAATTTCTTGATGCTAAATGAGGTCGTGGTCGGACACATACGGAAGTCTTCTAGTAGAATACACATAAATATTGACACCCGTCTTTACGCTAAACTTGTCCCGCAATGCAATTAGTGTCCCCGTCCCTCTCACTTGAGTCTGCGTGTGAATTTCTCATGGTGATACACATTCACCACTTGTGTTTGAATCTGTCGTCACAATGGCGCACGATTAGTGATCATTAGATCTCGGTTTTTAGGTGATTTTAGGCACCTAAAATAGGCCAAAAAACATTAAAATAGGTACTAAACTGGTACTATTTTATGCATTACTAAAATTATATTTTTAATCTAAAATTGTTACAGATATTAACATATTTTAATATAAATTAATATTACAATCATTAAAAATATGAAGAGCATAAATTCATGAAAGAAACATTAACTTATTTAATTGCTTGGAAAACCTTTGTTTATTACCTATGTAATGAACTTTTCATAATTGATACTACATATTTTTATTTCCCCTTAAAATCAATGTTTAAATGTTCCACCTCATTTCTTCCCTTTTAATACTGGACAATATAGTACGTAAGAATTATTTTTTCTAAATATTGACGACTTAACATTTATCATTCATCTGAAAGAATAATCTGTATGCTGAAGAAGATAATATCTTAACAGACACCGGAGAGATGGATGCAAACTTTTCATAATTGATACTACATATTTTTATTTACCCTTAAAATCAATGTTCAAATGTTCCAACTCATTTCTTCCCTTTTAATACTGGGCAATGTAGTACATAAGAATTATTTTTTCTAAATATTGACGACTTAAAATTTGTCATTCATCTGAAAGAATAATCTGTATGCTGAAGAAGATAGTATCTTAACAGACACCGGAGAGATGGATGCAAACTTTGTTTTAGGTACATTTGACATGCTTATTTCTTCTGTCAGGTGTAAATCTCTTCCATTCATAACATCCGATACTCTAATCTACACAAAATTGCAAAACCAGAGTTTTTATTCAGCACATTATTCTATTTATTCCCGCCTTTTTCATTAACAATTCCTCTTGCACTTTTGTTTAGTTTCTGCTTCCTTAGAGAAAATTGTTTTGGAAGGAATTCGGGTCCGTACACTTGTGCACGGTTTGGCCCATTGTCCGCCCTATACAGAGTGATTCACGAGGATTTACCGTCCTTTACTGAGCTTATTTCTGAAGACATTTTGAGCAAAAAAGTCATATAGACATAGTTCCTATTCTCAATATTTTCAGAGTTACACTAATTTAAAGTAGTTTGTAAAATACGTTTTTTCTTTAGTTTGAAGGTAAAAGAATAATACAAATAAAAAATGAACCATTCATAAGTATCATTTCTTTAATTGGCAAGTATTATGAAGCCAAAAATGTGCTGTGAACTCCTTAGTTGCTTCGTACAGACATCTTTTTCTATTTTCAACTAGAAAATTACATTATTCTTACGCATTTATCACAACAATTATTACAGATCACATCACTTCCGCCGACTTAATTATTTGCATTTCAATTTTGCATCCTAATTTACAGTCTTGGAGAGTTTACACCACATTTTAAAAAATGTCGCCGTCCGCTTGAGTACACTTGGCCGCACGCTTGTGAACGGCACTCGTCGCTCTACGTAACAGCATACGGCTATCTTTGATTTCCGTAGCGTTCGCGCTGGCTGCTGACTGCACGCTGACCAAGATCACGCGTTCACAGCAATGCGTTCCAATAACGAAACGTAACTTTGTAAATAGAGAATAGGACCCATGTTTATATGACATTTTTTTGTTCAGAATGTCTTCGGAAATAAGCTCCGTAAAGGATGTTAAATCCTCGTTAATCACTCTGTGTATGCGATGATTGTCCAAGTTCGACAAGTAGCCTGGCTGGCATTTGTGAATCCGATGTTGACAGGTGGGACCCGTATTACCCCCAAACTTCACCCTAGACTACTTTTACTATTGCAGATGGTAGATGAAATGAGGGAGAAGTGGAGCGTGTTGGTGGGATGATAGAGGGAAACGGGAGTATCCAGAGAAAAACCCTTGCAACGTCTACTTTGTCCACTACAAATTCCATCACGACCTGATCGGAGATCGAATCCGGGCCGCCTGCATGGAAAGCCAGCTCGGTAGCACTTAAGTCACAGACGCGGCGTTAGGTACTGTGACAGAAACGACAAATTAGAATGGATGTAAACAATATTCCTCTGCAGGCTGCTATCCTGCAACAGTTATTTCACAGCTGCACTGTCTGCTAGCAATTCATTCACTACACTACCTACATCTTCCAAATATTCGGCATAATATGTCACTGAGTCAATACAGGTGCTCCAGCGAGTGAATAATGGTTGTGGAAGAAGACTGAAGGACATTGCTATCCTAGATGGAAATTTATAAAATACTTTCTTCACCTACCAACTACCCGCATGGACAAGTCTACACCAACCGAATAAGGACAGTGATCTCTATATGGTCGAAGGCATAAGCAGTTTCCCACTCCAAATACCTTGTGGAATGTAAAGTTACTTATGTTTAAATTTTTCACAACCTAAATCCTGTAAATTGTGCTTTATTTCCAATGATTTTCGTAAAATCGGTGATTTTATGTTCCAAAAATTCTAAATAGGTACTAATGGGTAAAATTGGCGTTTTTAGGCACAATAAAACTGTTATAGCTGTATTTATTTTACATAAAACGTGAAAATGCCAGTGGCGTAGCGTCAATGTAAGCTAAAAAGCTCAGCTTCCCCAGTTAATAATAATTTCATAACGAACCTGCAGTTTATGAACAAAATTATTTATTAATTTTAATACCATTTTTATTTACGCGTTAAATATTGTGATGCGGCAGCTCAGGATGATTTGTGATGCAGCAGTAAACATGAAGCCTGCACACATCAGCTTCCAATCCCCTCATTTTTCTGTGTAACCCAACCCGCAGATTTTCCATCTCTTTCTAACAAACTACCCTGGTTGCAAGGCTCTCAAGAAGCTAGCTTTAACATGGAAAATAATTTAGTTTCCGAGTTATCCCTTTCGTGAGTTGTGTTTAGTTGAAGTGTTAGTGTGCATTTTGGCTGATATAATAAATAATGAGTGAAATAACAGTTCCTGACACCAATTTACTTGAATTTTTAGGACAATTCCATTATCAAGACTGACTTATGAACAAAAGTGTGATCTAAAAAAACAAACGACCGACTCCCTTGCTGTCAGTGAAGTACACAACCAAGACAGACGCATACTTACGTAGTTACTAACTGTACCTATTGACCGTTAATATTGTGATTTCTCTAAATACGACAGAGAGTGAGCTAGTGTTAAATTATACGTATATGTGTCTATTTGTTAGAGATATGTGTAAACCATGAAATCATAATTTACTAAGTACTATTTGAGGTGATGCCTTATTGGTGTTACTTACGAGGTTCCAACCAATCTTCGGACTGCTGACATTGACATTGACTACTATTTACTTTAAGACTATATTTTTTCCAATACGTTATTTCATATGTACGTGGAAGAAAATTTGAGTTAGCTTCCCCTGCTCAAAATTTCATGCTACGCCACTGGAAAATACATAATCGGTTTTTGCTATCTCCTTCAGGAAAAAATAGGCATTTATTCAACAGTAATCTCACTAGAGGTTTTGATTTATCTAGAGAAAATCAAAACTCGAGTGGGCTTTAATTGATTATTACACGATTAGAAGAAAGTACTCCAATACAATAAAATATTGACTTAAGAAAATTTTTTTTTCAGTAGGTTATTTTACGACGCTTTATCAACATCTTAGGTTATTTAGCGTCTGAATGAGATGAAGGTGATAATGCCGGTGAAACGAGTCCAGGGTCCAACACCGGAAGTTATCCAGCACTTAAGAAAATACATTGTATTGTACCATTATTTCGACATTACAAATATTACGCTAGATGCATGCTAGGTGGCAGAGTTAGCTGTTTTCTTGATATCAGGTGTGCCAACTATGGAATCTTCATTGAACTATGTAGACGGTTAATATTCAAGAAGGTTTTGTTGATTCAATTTCATTTTTATTAATACAGTTGCATTCCACTTCAGTTATCCGGATCCCAGTAATCAACGTCACTTTACAGATGATTTTCAATAAATCTTAGTATTAAACAATTTCTGATACGTGACTATCCATAATATCATATAGCAGAAACTATAACATAACCAAAATAATATAAACAAGTATTAGAAAGGTTTTAATTAGGGATGATGAAATAAACAAGAATAGTTTTAATTAACGATGATGAAATAAAAAATAAACATGAATAATTTTAAAAGAAACAATTATTGAAAGTACAATTTTCAAATTTGAATGTTTTAGTGGTTGGTGTTAGTGTTTTATATTAGACGTGTGCGTAAAAGAAGTGGAACTCGTTGATGTAAATGGCGTATTTCTCAACTTATTCAGGATTTCCGAATGGTGCTCTTCATTTATTTGTAAATAGGATTTCAGGGAAGATGCATAGGTATGACCAGTGAACTTTATTAATTCTTGTTCTTGAATGCCAATGCGAGTCATATTTGAAAGTGCTGTGCATCGACTGGAGTGGTTTGTAATTTTTTTTTTTTTTTGACGTCCAGACCAATGCAGTTTGAAATGTTGGCAAACAAAGAAACAAATGCTAGGGTAGTGATAAAATTAAACAAATGCTAGGGACGCGATAAAATTAAACAAGTGCTAGGAACGCGATAAAATTGTGCGATAAGCAGCCATGATTGGTTGAAATATGTCCTTTCGTACCGTTGGTCAAAAGTAGTATGACGTAGTAAAAGTGTAATAGTCTACAGTAAAATCTGAGGTCTAGTGATAATATCCCACTGTGCTGCCATATATATCGCAGCCTTCACGTAGTGTTTGTGTTCTGCCGTTAATACTTTATTTACCTCTTATCTGAAGACTTCAGTCTTACGTTGTCACTGCTAAACCTTTTATTCGTTTTGTACTACAGATAATACATGCACTATAATTTGCTGAGAGCAGATGGTGGGTCTTATGAGAGCTAAGTTTCGATGGTTCTCCAGATCCATAGTTGGCATACAGTAGCCTACAACAGGGTTCCCAAAGTGCGAGTCGCGATCCCCCTGGGGTTCGTGTAAAGAGCTGAAAGTGGTCACGAGATGATTTACAAAATAAAACAAAAACTCCTTATTAACATACATTTATGCTGCTTTTAGAAATATAAACAACGTTGAACATAGAAATTGAAGATTCCTTCAGCTGTTACAAAGTACCAAATAATTAATGTGATAAGTAGGCATGCAATATTGGGGACCGATTAAAAATGTTGACTGCAGCATGGTACGTAGGCCGGGGACGTGAGCTAGTACGAGGACATTGACTTGGTTCTGCGATCGATTACGCGAATAACAAGGTGAACGTAAACAAATCTGCACAACTCTAAAAGTAAGTATAAGTTATATAGCATTACAAAGATATATTTTTACGTACGTTTCGTTATGTGCAGAAGAGTTGTCATAGAATTCACTCACATTTACTTCAAAACTCTCACCAAATTCCGCTGCAAAAATATTCGCCTGAGAACCTTTAACCTTCGACATTATTATTCAGCAGGTACACTGTTTATGCATGCTGGAGTACTGGTTGGTAAATGGATAGTAAACTTGAAACCACCCTAACGCACCCTATCGGTCTTCAACATTATAAGCCTAGTGATGATAATTTAATTTCATTTTGTATGATTTTTCCGATAAGCAAGTAGTAATAATATATTAAATTGAGATGAGCCGTCTATGCTTATCTACCCAGTAGTTTTTTTTTAAATATATTATTACTAGTGATGATAATAACAAATATCAAAATATGATTAATTATTATTCAGTCAATATGGCTTAAACATTGCATTACATATGAAATAGAAAACATATGAGAAAAAATATATTAATGTATTACATCCTATTTAATCTTGATACTAACGTTTTCGCCCCTAATGGGGCATCTTCAGGTACAAATATAAGTATCATCTAAAATCAATTACAATACAAGCTTTACATTTGAAACTACCTTGACTAGAATAAAGTATGACATGGTGACTATGTTATCTATATCAACATTAATTGTCCTGTCAAAATTAAAAACGAATTCATTTTACAACAATGTGAATGTGCTTAGCCGTGCTAAGTAGATCCCTTGTATGGTATCTCAAATGTATTGTGTTGTCAATAAAATCATTAAAATACTAAAACTATACAAATTAAAATCTAGTATTATCAAATGTGGAGTCATAAAGCATGTATAGCTAATTTCGTGGAGCAATTGGAATTCTCGTAAAATGTTCAATGCCCTCTTATAACATCATGCGAGTCTAATCATCATACACGGGTTGTTGAACGGAAGGGATGTGTTTTGCCCGTAATCGGTCTAATGGAATAAACTGCAATCCGATGACAAGTTGTTTGTATTCATATTAATGTGCAGAGCAATAGAACCGTGTGTAGCTATGGCTTGGATGTTTTCTTACAATGCAATGCTTAAGCTACAGTATATTGACTGAATAATAATTAATCATATTTTGATATTTGTTATTAACACGAGGCTTAGCTGAACATTTTCCAACATGAACTGTAAATTAGTGATGATAAGTTTGCCTGTTTTTCAGAACATAGCCTCTCAAATCTGGGCTAAATATTCGATACACATACAGTGATATCATTTTGAAGTTCGAGACTTATCACTTTTATTTTGATGGCAATCATAGACGAAGCTTAATTTTCGTGATTGCAAATGTTATCAAAAATTTAAGAACCTCTTTTTCAAACTTGAGACCACCTTTTATTAATTGTGAAGCCTGGGCACGCCAAGATGGAGTATATTACTGGATACTGAACGAATATTGCAGACTTTCTTCTTCCTGGCAGTACGATCTACTTCCACTAGATGGCTCCCCGACACGAGTAGCTGGGTTGCCAATACATGCAAACGAAACAATACTAAACGTGAAGAATGCTGCTACAGGTGGAAGGTTAGGTTAGGTTTTATTAGGTATGTAGTATTATTACTATGTTGGCGACACTGAAACCCACTAACGAAATATGGCTGCATTCTTCATTCACAGACGACGATTTTCGTATATAAGTAAAGTACAGGGACATCATTTTATTTTTACTTCAATTTTTATTGTACCTGAGTTTTTTAATATACTCCACTCCCACCCCTTCTACTAGTAAACTTCCAACCGTTCACGACACAGAGCCGAGGGCGCGTAAGCTGCACTGAGTTAGTGAGTAATGTACGTTCCAGAAATATGTTCGCGTTTTCCAGTGACGAAAGAGCTTTCAATATTGAATCATATTTTCGTACAGGTACTGTCGTCCGTTTGCCTACGTCGCATCCCGGTTTCCCCCACCTGCTTCTGCTCGCCCCTCTGTTAAGTCTAGTAGCTGGGCTGTCTTAGCTCTTTTCTGAAAACATTAATTTTTGTTAGGAATTGGACGTCTACGTAATATTATACAAGTTTTTAAAATAACTTAAATAGAAGGGCCTCGTTAAGTAATTAACTGTCATGTGATTCCCCCCCCCCCTTTCTACGACCCTGCTACAAAACCACTTGATAGATAGCATTTCTGAGTAATTTTATCTTTTCGGATTGGGCAGAAGTGAAGATTGAATTTACAGTACGTAAGGTACTCTTTTATAGAGTAGGTACAGAATTATTTCAACATGAGTTACTCGTACGAAGGACGAAACTGGTAATTGGAATTAGGTACAATAGTCTATAGTGCGGTAATATGCACAAAAGAACTGAAGCTTGTATCGAAATGAACGGCCACCATTTTCAAAAATGTGTTTAAATATCCATATTATGATTATTTTTCAATTTAACTTCATTCTCTATATAGTACGCTAATGTGCTGTAACAGTAAAATATACCCTGCATAATTAATACGTTCGAATGGATAGCTCAATTCGTGTGTAAAAACACTAAGTGTTAATACAATACTGTATTTTGATTAAACAAAAACCTAATGAAAATTATCGAACTCAAAATTGTGATATTTCCTAGTTTACATAAATGAATGAACTACTTTTCTTCCCTCCTATACCTAGTAAAGTGATTTGTTTGTATTTTACGCCAGTATCATCAAACTCCAGTCGTGGAAGGGGGAGCAGGCGGTGTTTCCTGTTTCAATTGTTAATAGAAAGGTATAGCCAGGTTAATATTAAAAATGTTAGTAAAAACAAAATGATGTCCCTGTACCTATTTAGGGCGGGTTGGGTGGGCCCACAACTCTCAAAGTTATCACATCTATTTGTACTAATGAATACTTTCAGTTTATAGTTTATTTCAGCGATTTTGAAAAAGGTTAACAGATTCGTTCCTGTAATTCACAATCACTGATGCAAAACTAGTCAACACTCTGCGGTAAAAAAAATAGTTTAAACATTCCATCAGTAAGTACATATATTTAAACCAGATTTCCTTTATATATTTTTTTGGAATTTCAGTCAGTTGAATGTAACGTATTCAGTGTCCATCTATGACTCGTAATTATTGTGAGTTTCTTCCGGAAAATGATAAAAAAAACTGTTGTTAAAATCGTACTTCGGGCGGTATCCACTGGTTTTCAGTAAAATTACGATTTTACAGGGATTTGTATTTTTGGAATGGAGTCGAGAACCGATACGGTCGTGGAGGGGGGAGTCGCATACTGAAATCTCTCCCAAAAGTGGGTCACGAAAGTTTGAGAATCACTAACTGGCCTATAACATTTGCATTGAGTTAATGCTCTAATTCATACAACAACAGTAGCATCTCTGTTAGTGTAATTGCTAATGTAAACAGACGCAATCAACAACAAAAGCTCGCAGACATCACGACGTATTCGTGCTTTATTATGTGGTTGGGACAAAGAAACGTTATTCATTCCAATATAATAAAAAGCTGGTTAACACCCGTAACATACAATATTATTCATTCTAGTAGTAAGCTATTTGCTAAAATCTACAATATGTTATTTACGGAGGCTGTATTTTGATGCGAAGAGGTTTTGTGGGAATAGTAGAGGACCACAAATAATAATATGATGTGAATTGTTTGCAGGAAGTGTGGTTTCCTACATCTAATGTTGACAGTGAGTAGTGCTTTCTGTTTACACGAAAATACTCATTGACTGTCGCCAGTGCGTATGCAGAAATTTGTTAAGGGGGGGGGGTCATTATTAAAATTTTTATAATTTACATTATCGGTCTTTTAATGTGTATTAACACTTATTATTATTATTATTATTATTATTATTACTAAGAAAAATAAATTATTCCTGTCGAGGATAGCTGCCACCCCCAAAAATAGAATTAAAATTTAAAATAGAATATTGTTGATCTACAATTAATTTAGGTGCTGTTACCGCTCGGTACCCCTTTTTCAAGGGCAGCTATCCTTTTTGGATTCTTCTCTCTCTTTATTTATTAATAGAACATATTCATGAATATCCTTATAAAATTTTTGAAACGTAATTTTTTCACAGCCATCCAGTTTTTAACAAATTTTAACTTCTGTTTAATTTTATATAAAAAAGTGCTTGTGTCATTATTACACTTACAATATATATATATATATATATATATATATATATATATATATATATATATATATATATATACACACAGAATGTTTCAAAAATACGGGGCATAATTTCAGGTATGTATTTCCCACATGTAGACAATCAAAATAGTTCATTACAACATGTGTCCGGAAATGATTTATTTCCGAGTTATGGCCTTCACAACATTGAAATTCACCGGAACGTTTTTCTTTCCGCAGGTCGTTGCCGTCAAAGGAGACATTAAGAGGGCACTCTGACAGTTCATTCCGAGGCGAAGGTTACATTCAGTGTTGTGTAGGCGTTAGACTGTGCGACATGTATTCAAATCAAGAGCTGGCAGAGATACACTTCATGTACGGTAAGGCGGACGGCAATGCTGCGCTGGCTCGTCGTTTGTACCAGGAGAGGTACCCACAGCGACAATGTCCAGATCGGAAGACATTTGTACGTCTCCATTACCGCCTGTGCGAGTATGGAAAATTTAACTCTCCTGGTTTGGGAAGGGGACGACCAAGATCTACAACTCCAGAAGTACAGGAGGAGATTCTGGAGGCTGTGAACATGACTCCTTCTATCAGCACACGAAGGGTAGCGTTGCAAGTTAATGTTCCTCATACGACTGTCTGGAGACTGTTGAAAGAGTATCAATTGTATCCTTATAATTTGCAACGTGTACAGGCCCTGTCACCAGCAGATTACCCTGCACGAGTTAGGTCCTGTCAGTGGTTCTTGCAACAGTGTGGTGTAAATCCGAACCCTCTCGATTTCTACTTGTGGGGCCATTTAAAATCATTGGTTTATTCGTCTCCGGTGCCTGATTTGGAATCCCTTCGGAATCGAATTGTGGCATGTTCTGAGGACATACGCAATACTCCTGGAGTTTGGGATCGTGTTCGCAGGTCAATGAGACATCGATGTGAGGTCTGTATTCAAGCAGGAGGTGGACATTTTGAACATCTTCTGTAATGACAACGACCTGCGGAAAGAAAAACGTTCCGGTGAATTTCAATGTTGTGAAGGCCATAACTCGGAAATGAAGCATTTCCGGACACATGTTGTAATGAACTATTTTGATTGTCTACATGTGGGAAATACATACCTGAAATTATGCCCCGTATTTTTAAACACCCTGTATATATATATATATATATATATATATATATATATATATATATATATAGATTAAAGTTGCCTAATGCCGTGATACCCCTAATCCCGTGATACTTTTTAAAACTGAATGTCAGTCAAAGCTTTTCCGTTCGATTACAGCGCCAGACATCTTTCTCGAAAGAGTGTATCTTTCATCTACTTTTGAGACATATAGCAAGATACCCATTTCCGTGATAGACAGTGAAAAAAAGGTATCACGGCATTAGGCAACTTTACCCTATATATATATATATATATATACACCGTGTTCCGCTTATAAGTATAATAAAAGAAATAGTTATAATTTCATAACAATGCATGCAAATGGGTTAAGATTGGTACCATTGTAAAGAGGAAATTGGGAAGTTTTAATCCATTGTTGTTACTTATTTTTAGAAGACTCACGCATGCGCAGATCATTAAATAAGAGAATTCGTATCGTATCTTTAGTCAGTCAGCATGTGGACGCCACAGCAGAAAGCCTTTTGTGTGCTGTCATTAGCAGAACATAGATCCATAATTCGTGTACAGCGCTTGTTTCGCCGTCAGTACAATCTTAGACCGAGGGAAGCTGTACCGACGTACGTCTCAATAATGAAATGGGATAGGCAGCTCAGAGAAACAGGAAGTTTGTTGTCTAATGCAGGTAAACATTCCAAGCGTAAAGTGTCTGACGAAAATGTCGAACGCATTCGCGAGGCATTTCAGAGAAGCCCGCACATTCTTAGACGAACAATTCCCTGCAAGATGGATCGGAAGAGGATCACCGTACATCACATGGCCTGCCAGATCACCAGATCTAACACCACCTGATTTTTTCCTGTGGGGGTTTGTTAAGGACCAGGTCTACAGGACGCCAGTACGTGATTTGGCAGACTTACAAGAAAGAATTTATGCTGCTGTCAACAATGTTACACCACAGATGCTTCATAACACTTGGGTCGAGGTTGAATACCGGTTGGATATTTCCCGTGCCACCAATGGAAGCCATGTTGAGGTTTATGGAACATAAGGTAACAAAAATTCCCAGTTTTCATTCTTTGTAGCAGTTGGTTTCAACTATATACTTGTATTAATTCAGAAGTTATAGCTATTTCTTTTGTTATACTTATAAGCGGAACACGGTGTATATATATATATATATATATATATATATATATATATATATATATACACACACACTCAAATCTAAATATGTTATTTTTTAGAAGTTCAAGGGGGGGGGGGAGGTTCAAACTATGCTTAGTTCATATTTTGGCGGTACTAATATATGATAGGCCTATGTATAAACGAAGAAAAAAAGTAACAAAAGTTTTATATGAAACATGACATAATACATTTAATTTACAACTTATTACAAAATATACCCACCGAAGTGATAACTTAATTCACGAAATCCCCACCGAAATAATGGCAGGTATAACACCGAAATCACTCATTTTATTTAATAAAAAAATATGGTCCGTATATACATGGCACGTGCGATGATAGTTCCATTTCGACAGGTGACCTGGGTTGCATCAGTGAATCCGATGCTGACAGATGAGCCATACTGCTGTCCCCAGACGAAAACATGATAAGATCCCAAGCCCTTTCTATATCAGCATCGAAAACCCGTACCAACTCCAGAAACTTCAACGCAATCTATTTTTAACTATTGTAGATGATAGATGAAATGGGAAGAAAGTATTTAGTATTTATTTATTTAACCTGGTAGAGATAAGGCCTTCTCTGCCCCTCTACCAGGGGAAAGCGAAGTGTGTTGGTAGAATGAAAGAGGAAAACAGGAGTGTCGTGAGAAAATCTCTTTGTAATGTCTATTTTGTCCACCACAAATCCCATCACGATTAGGCTGAAGATCTAATCCAAGTCGTACTAATGAAAGGCCAGAGCGCTATAGATAGTTCTCAGACAGCACTTCTGAAGAGATACGGAGCATTTCCCGTAACAAAAAGTGACTAACCAAAATATTTACTCTATTGGCTGTTTGAACAGGCTGTAACTATTATGGGTAGAAACAGACTGTGTTACGGAATGTTTGTAAACACTTCTGCCACTGCTGCAGCAACGTAATCTCATAGTATATAAAGGAAGAATTAATATATTAAGCCTAAAATATGTTTATAGAAATAATAATAATAAATTAATTAAGTCTAAAATGCGTTTATAAATTTAATTAATACCTGTAGTGGGCTTTTCTCTGGTTACTGCCAAATTGTATGTAAGTTATTACTAGGGACCGCATTTTTATGTAATATCAACGTGTGAAATATGTACATATTTATGCAAGAAAAATAGGCTGAATATGTAACAAAATATGTAAAATCATGAAAATATTTAATATCAATATCTGGCATGTATAGAATAGATAAGACTCCAGTTGTGATTTCATAGAGCACACTTGACACATTACTATTTTTCCATCTGTAGTCCATCGCAATCCATGATTTTATTTTTGTAGTTAGGGTTGAAGATACTGGGGCCATTTTAGTTAGTTAAAAGCAGTAGATAAACTCACTTGCACTTTATAGGTATTGTAAGTACTGAAACTAGAGAACTGAGTGAAATGAATGACACAACAGTAGGCCTACTACAAGCACTGTTTCGCTTTACTGGATTAGGAGAAAATAAGAGGAGATGTGGGACACATGCATTTTAGCTGCTCCCTGTAAGAAACAAAGTACCTACTAAAACCTCAAACTATAGGCATTTACAAACTGTTGTTTGAAAAGTGACATTCCTGTCTCATTCAGAAGGGTAGGATTATTCCAGCCGAGAACCATACTTTCTAATTGCTTGGAAAATCCCATTTCCGTATAGGTCTAGTAAATTTAAAGTAAAGAGTTCAAGCAACAACCTGTAATGCTATTTATTTTAATCATTCAACATCTTTCCAGTTTGTTCCTTTACTCCAGCTTCTTTTCAAGAGCCGGCTACTTTATTGCGGCTTATGTCAGACTTGACACGGGTTTTCCCTGGGAGGATTAGAAAGAGGGTGGGTAAGGTTGCAAATTGCATGGGAACGACTTGTGCAGAACAATATAGTTCGAGACAAATCATGTCGTCCTCGTCCCACTCCACCGCATGAAGACAACGCTACTTTCTGAGAGATTTTTACGATACAAGATAGCTGTATGAGAAAGGTTGCCTTTTGTTCATTCAAATATACAGTGGACGGTATGGGGTGAGTATCTCTATTACTTCCTGGAACTAAGGACGTTATGTTTTGTCCCGAAATATATCCTTTCTTGGGTAGGTAAAAAGGCTTTATAAATCTGTATATTTAAAATTGTAAACTTCACCAGCAGAAGTTCTTTTTTTTTTCCTTTTAGAGAAGTAAAAATGAATAAGCCCCCTAAATATGTAAATTTATGTAAAAATATGTAGTATCAAATTTTAATATATTAATGGTAATGATAAGATTCGCAAAGATTTGTTATTTATATACGGTTATGTTGAACGGAATATAATATGTAATTACATAAAAATCCGCTCCCTACTTATTACACTTTATCGACACTTTATTCCTTAAAATATTCGTATCTTCATTTGTTTCATTAAGCGTTTTTTTTAATGAGAGTAATACAGAATTTTCCAACTCCCTAAAAAGTTTTAGAATGATACGGGCGTCACCCTAATACAACTTTCAATGCATCTTGATGAGAAGCTTCTTGTGGTAACATTTATTATTATTATTATTATTATTATTATTATTATTATTATTATTATTATTATAATTATAGCGTGTTGCTTATTTAGGTTTTTTTAACTTGTACGTAATTCCGTGTGAAATAGTAATGTGCGTTACAAGAGCGGTATGTTGACATTTTCATGTTTGAGGAAAAGATTGAAAAAGCGAAACGTAGTTGAGCTTTTTTAATTTCCGAGAACATGAAAACAAACATACCGCTCGTGTATCGTACATTATTTTGTGCGAAGATCGTTTATTACATACCTGAAAGACGAATTTCTAATTAGTTGCAATGAAATCTCCATCTTGGTTTCTGTTTAATGACGGCAACTTTGGAATACCAAAATATCTATCTTCAACATTGTTGCTATAAAATGTTTTCTGTGTTTACTATACTCCAGCAGACCATGATATACGTCTGTCTTCCCCCCCCCCCCCAGTCTATAAATGCGAACTTAAAACAAACGGTAAGGTTATGTAATGATTTATTTTTCATTTTAATATTTTAACAATATTATTTATATAACATATTGCAGTAATAACATCGGCATCTGGAATCTCGTTGATTTTTCACGGCTTCCTTAATGTTACTTGCATCAGGAATGCAATAACTTTTGTGGAGTAGTAGACTTTACTGAATTTTTGCAAATATTTAAAAACAATAATTAACAGTGCAATTTAGGTGAAATTGCAGTGGTAAGTTTCCAATTTATAATTATTACTATGTTAAACGTCTCTAATAATAATATGTTAAAAGCCTAAATCAGTAAAATGAATATGGCGCTTAAGCGGTAAGAAGAGGGAAATTGTTATGTGTGTTACGTTGGGAATACTGAATGTGGTATTTCACACTTACCGAGTATTGGTTTTGTGCGGAAAGCAAGCAAATACGCACGATCTCGCACTAAAGTTGTTTTATCTCCATACATGTTCATTGCTATCTTTTATCTAAGCCCCTTTACGCAGACACAATGGTTATATAACCTATCGCTAAATTATACTTATTGTTAGTTTGTCTTTCTGTTTAGTAGGCCATGATCTGTCGGTGCGAACCGATTGTTTACTTCACATTGTATGCTGTTTACTACAGACATATCCCACTGTAACTGTTCTTTTCAAAACAACTTAAATAATACTTGTGTTAACATACATAATAACAATAATAGTGTCGGCCTGGATTGCGTAGTAGGTAGAGTGTTGGCCTTCTGTGCCCGAGGTTGAGGGTTCGATCCCGGCCCAAGTCGAAGGCATTTAAGTGTGCTTAAAAGAACTCCTGCGGGACAAAATTCTGGCACACCGGCGCGGCGACGTTGATATAACCTCGGCAGTTGCGAGCGTCGTTAAATAAAACATAATTTATTCATTTCTACTGGCAGAGTTAAGGCCATAAGACTTTCTCTTCCACTCAACCAGTATAGATGAGGTCGCGGTGGCCAATTACATGGAGTCCAAATTATCCAGACCTGCCGGCACCCGATTTATTTGTCTGGGGTTTTGTGGAGAACAGTGTGTATGCACAGCGACCCAGGGATATTGATTATCTCAGATTTTGGAAAAAAAAAAAAAAAAAAAAAACTACTCCTGAGATGTGAATACTTTATGTGGTACCAGTCTTGATCTATCCACCCAACTCTCGGCCTTTCCACGTTTCTTCGTCCTGTGGGCTTATAATTTAACATTATTTTTGGAATTCAATCGTCTTCCATCCTTTCGAGATGCTGTAACGAGTTGTTTTTAATTTGTTCTACTTTTTCGTTTAAATTAAGTGTTTGTAGATCGTTTCTGATGTCTTGACTTCTCTGCTCTCACTGGACGACTCCAGCCCCCGATTTCAGAACACGCATTTCTGCACACTCAAGCTTACCTTTATTGCCCTTTGTTAAGTTCAAAGTTTTTCAGCAGTGGCGGCTCGCATTAAGGGACACATGGGCACGTGCCCCCCCCCCCAATTCGTTTTATTTTCCCACAAAAAAATAAAGCAATTTTTGTTTAAAATTATCTGCTCAAAACGTAATGACTTAAGAGGTATAAACATACTGTGAAATGTGAATGATTTCAGCTCTCGGGCACCGTAGTTCTAGTGCCCATCCTTTGCACATGCGCACAGATAACTCGAGTTTCAAGTGCGTGGAGAGCGGTGTAAAGCCTCGTTCACACTTTTCAAGTAACTCGAATTCAAGTCACTTGAAAAGACGAACTTGAAAAGTGTGAACTATGTTTCAAGTTGACTTGAAATCAATTAATGGATTGAATTCAAGTTTCAAGTGAAGTTGGATCCCTTTCTACTTTTTACTTGACTTGAAAGGACACTTGAAAAGTGTGAACGTCACTTGATAACTTGAATTCAAGGAGAAAAGAGCGGGAATTTAAATTAACAGCTGTTTTAAGAGGGTTAAATTAACAGCTGATTGTTTTTCAGTTCTACTGGGAACGTAAAAATAATAGGAAACAGCAGTAAGTGAAATAATGACCAAGTATTTGAGTTTCTGAAGTTGTATAAAATTCACGAAGCCCTGCGGATTATAGAAACTGCAAAGTTTCGTAATAGAAATGCAAAGAAAGGAAGAGTTCATTGAAGAACTGAACAGCAGAAGTTTTAACGTGGACACAGATGAGATAGCCAATGAAAAATAATACAAAACTATTAAACTGTAGATAGAGAAGAAGTGAGGAAGATATGAGGGATTAAGAAGAGAAGAGCGTTGCTTGAAGGGATGACATTTTATCGCCGAAACTGGCATGGTTCAATATGGTTGATAGATTTTTGTGGGAGAACTGTAACAGCTTCAAGATAATCATTTTCAATTATGGTAAATCAGACTCGCTTATGTTTTATTACATTTGCGATAAGAATCATTAAATCTGCTTGAAGATTTCACTTATTCTATTTGTAATAGTCAGTGGTCGTGTATTTCTCTTACTAATCTATTTCCTAACCCATACTGAACAACGCGTCTTCCATTTCTTCAATATATTTACCATTTCCCTGGCACGGAGACTTGCTACTATAGAAATTCCTAATTGCATAACATCCATGGACGCCATTTTATCCTACTTGAAAACAAAATAACTTGAATATGTCTGAACGGCGACTTGAATTCAGGTACTTGAAGTCACGTGACTTGAATTCAAGTTACTTGAAAAATGTGAACGAGGCTTAATGTGATGGATGCGGGGCGTAAAGATGAGAGGGGAAGCGTTGGCTAGGGCACAGAAATTCGCGTGGTCATTCTTTGCACATGCGCAAATGGTTTTAACAACGTGTAGAACCATAGCCCTCTCTAAGTCATGGCCCGGCCCACTCTACGTGGCAACGTCGGATGGCACGTTAGTTGCCGTCCTATCCTGCTGCATAGCTGTTAAATGCGAGAAAAGCATATGCTACATCAGACGTCTCCAAATCCGTAGTCGCGAGTAAGCCCCTGAACGGAACCGAAGCCAGTACGTAATGAACGCGCTCCGCCTCACCCTCCCCATCGGTACTGTACTCAATGTTTATGCGCAAACTAAGAGCAGTGGCGGACTGCCATTACCACTGTATAGGTCGGCGTGTTCCACCGTTTCACAATGTCTTCTAATCATGGACGTAGTACATTCAAGGATGAAAGGGAAGAGAAATATTTTGTGTTACTGGGAGAATGTGAAATGCTTAATTTGTTCGAAAATTCTTAAGGGTGTGTTAAAATTTAACATGCGACGACAATACTCGACCCTTCACAAAGAATATCATACAATTACAGGCATTTTGGACATTTTAAAATAATTTATTTTGGGGCTATCTGTATAACCAGGACGAATAGAAGAATAAATATGGGAAATGCGTGTTATTATTCGGTTGAGAAGCTTTTGTCATCTAGTCTTCTGTCAAAAAATCTGAAAGTTAGAATTTATAAAACAGTTATATTACCGGCTGTTCTGTATGGTTGTGAAACTTGGACTCTCACTTTGAGAGAGGAACAGAGATTAAGGGTGTTTGAGAATAAGGTTCTTAGGAAAATATTTGGGGCTAAGACGGATGAAGTTACAGGAGAATGGAGAAAGTTACACAACGGAGAGCTGCACGCATTGTATTCTTCACCTGACATAATTAGGAACATAAAATCCAGACGTTTGAGATGGGCAGGACATGTAGCAGGTATGGGCGAATCTAGAAATGCATATAGAGCGTTAGTTGGGATGCCGGAGGGAAAAAGACCTTTGGGGAGGCGAGACGTAGATGGGAAGATAATATTAAAATGGATTTGAGGGAGGTGGGATATGATGGTAGAGACTGGATTAATCTTGCTCAGGATAGGGACCAATGGTGGGCTTATGTGAGGGCGGCAATGAACCTCTGGGTTCCTTAAAAGCCAGTAAGTAAGTATTATCATGCAGTTAAAACTTTGAACTTGTTCGATTATGTCGGATTCTGTTACTAATTTCGATCATTTATGCTGAGTTCCAATAAAAGTAATTGTTTTAGTTTTCTGAACAGATATTTTAAAATTATATTCACGTGTTAATTTGTGTACGATGCTGCTTATTGTAGCTGGCCCTCCGAGTTAGCAATAATTACTTGATTATCAGTAAATAATTATCTATTCACTCTCATTCCATCAATAATAAAATGATCATCTAAAATCTTTTGACATTTGAATCGGTTACCGGTATTTGAGAAAACACACAAATCCATTTTAGCCATAAAATGAGTTTACTGACATTAATGTACGTAAGCCTATGAACGAAGATCTATGCCGGGTCAAGCCAAGAGCTGATCGAAATATTTGTTTAAAATTTACCATTGTTATCAGTAAGCTTACATCAGATTTTACCAACTCTACAAGTTGTACGCGATTTACACCATAACATTGGGAGTGAAAATATTGCAAGAAAATAAAATTCGCTTAACGATATTTGAGAAGTTACAGATAGTTGGCTAAAAGCAATTTAAGTCTACACTATAAAATTGGCAATAAAATATTTGCAATAAAAATTAAGTAGCTATAAGTCACGTCGCTGTTATTTCCGGCGTGGCTCCGCCTCTTTGCTTACGTCCTAGTAAGAGTAGGTTCTATAAAGAGTAGGTACATATAATCGTTCGCCATTTTAGTTCTTTCATTGCCAGTTGCGGTTAGCAGACGACGCTATTTTCCGCACGGTCACCCCAGGCCCCGCGCTTTGTGGGACTCGCTGCCGGAAAAAAATTCAATCAGTCGATTACGTTCTTGTTATAATATTTAATGTGAGAAACTTAAAAATAAATAGCTAAATGAATGTTGAGATAGCTTTTGTATACCTAACGAAATCAATTGTTGACTATAATGTTTAATGTATGTGAATCAAATGTTGCACTGTTTGTTGAAGGTTTAATTACCGGAGTATCCAGCTGCATGGCTCTAAGTCGATTGTTACCCTTGATTCTATTGTTGTTATTATTATTATTATTATTATTATTATTATCAGAATGCTAGGAATAATACGGTCAATAACTTATTCTTTTTCCACGCCCGATTCTCTTTTAATGCTATACTATACATTGGTGCGATCGAAACTCGAATATGCATCTGTAGTTTGGAACTCGATTACAACTACGGACTCGGCTAAATTAGAAAATATACAAAGAAAATTTATATCCTTATGTTCATTCAGATTTCTGCCCATTAATTCCGGGTATAGTTATGAGAGAAAATGTGAATATTTTAATTGTCAAAATCTATATGCTAGACGCCATGAGCTAGATTATCTGTTCTTTTGTAAAGTCCTCAAAGGTGATATATCCTGCGACTCTTTCTTAAACAATATTACCTTACGTATTCCAACAAAAGATATGAGAGCCCACAAACTTTTCTATATTAGAAATTCGAAATTTCTTTCACCAGTCTCCAGATGCATTAAAAATGCCAACATGCATGGCTGCGAATTCGATCCCTTCAATGTATAGACTTTGTTTGCTCTTGGCAACGATTTATCATTTATGTATTATTTTAGGCATTATACTCAATTAACATTGTCTCATAGTATTCTTAGTTATCCATTCATCGTCATTATTGTAATTAATTGTAATTATATTTATGTGTAATAATTATTTTTGTTTTATGTTTTTTGTTATATTTGTGCTGAACTGTAATTGGCCACTGGCTGTTGTACAGCACATTAAATAAATAAATAAATAAATAAAAATTATTTTAAACAAATACACCTAAAAGAGCACGGAATTAAAATATGTACTGTTGTAAATTCTCGTCTGCTTGCTGCAAACGGCAAGGAAAGAACGAAAATGGCGGACGATTATACCCAGTATCTATACAGCCTTAGGAAGTCCATAACGAAATTAACAGCGAATGACAAGACGCACATGTTTAAATGTAGCCGACTTGCAACGTGATTGGCTGCCGGAAATAAAAGCGACGGGACTAGATAGATACTTGAGGATTTAAAGGTAGTTGACCAGAAAACATCTGGTTGGCATTGCTTGGGGAAAGTTGTTTGAACTGCTACAGATAAATTCCAAGGTGTAGCACGAACCATGGTCCCTATAATCAAGTTGAACTGTATAATATGTAAAGGCAATGAATGAATAAAGAGTAAGTTCTCATTAGGAGAGAGTGGATTATTATTATAATAATCTTTAATTGATTTATAGAGACAAATTATTATTAACTTAGTGCCTTCATAGAGCTCTCGAGGCTTGCAAGTTGTTCGTCCTACAAACTTGCTTGAAATCGTTAAATAAAACATTGAATGAGAGTAGCCACAATAAGAATGTTGCGTTCGGAATAGAAGTCCGCTTGATTCAAGTAGCAAGGACTTGGCAGATATATCGGCCGAAAGAATATATTTATATTTGCCTCAGGGATTGTGAAATATTTTACAGGCATTGAAATGTAATTCTCTAGACAGATCTTTGAATCATAAATTCTTGACTCTCACTCAGCTGTTACAATTGTTGCGGCTTTCGAATTGATTTTATAGAAAGCCTCGTATTGAATTTATCGATGTATCATTCCTGGTGGTGATGGCTATTAATATTGTTACACAACAATAAGCATGCCCTAGGTTATTTTTGTCAACGACTGAATACGCGTAACAAATGCTTATCGTAATATATGATTCACTTACATAACCTAATAATTGTCATATTACACTGATGATGTAAACAGATGTCTGAAGATAGACATATTTATAATTCAAGGAAGATGCAGATAAAAATAAGTTCGCTAGAATTTGATCCTCAGCGCTAGCACATACATTTTATAGTAACAATATGGACGCATCCCGTAGACCTACTGTTTACAGAGCTCGTTGTGAAATTTTTACGAATATCCTTGAACAAAGCTACAAAATCAATATAATTATGTAGATCTACAATTCAGTAATTATTTTTTTCAGTTATGGTCTATGCCTATTATTAGAGATTCGTGAATTTCTCGTTATACGATTAAACGAATTGTTCGCATTTTGCCAATTTTATGTACCATTTCTTTGTACTTTTCCCCATAACCCCCCCCCCCCAAAAGACACGTTTGAATCGAGAAATAACGCGAAAAAAATCATAATTGAAGTTTTTAAACGAATTCCAGATATACTTGTTTCAATTGCGAAATCTTAACAATTAACTTATATATTTTTAAGTAATACTTTTATAATTTCTGTATTCTTACGGCAAATTTCGTTCCGCCATTTTGTCAACAAATGAATGCAGCCGTGAATTAAACTCTATACAATATAAATTGTAAAAACTGAAAATTGATGCTGAAAATATTGCATATACCACTATTATCGTATTTATATCTGTATACCGGAGGTAAAGGGCATTATGTCACAAATACTGAATTTTACAGAAGAGCTAAATGAAAATGCCCTTTACTTCGAAACCATTTGGCACATAGTACTCTTTCCAACTGGCTAAATCGCTTATTATTACGCGTAGGAGTTATTGTTTTGCACCACTGAAAAGAGCGCAAAAAATAAAATAAACATATGCAAACACCTCAGTTTTTAAAAAATGGGCATTAGTGCCCTTTACCTCCGGTGTACAGATATATAATTTTAAAATAACACCGCAAAATTATTAATAACAAAGAAATATTTAAATTTAAAACTAATTTTTCTTAAAAATGAAACCCTTTCACGTGGCTCTATCTGTTATTATTCCACACGAAATAAATATTTAAGTTATATATTAAGACTCACTTTTTTATCTTTATAATTATGTTATTTCATAGCGAAGAGATAATCGAACTTGAACTAAATTCTTTACTATTTGCATATCTGATATATTAAAAATACTCCGATGCATAGTATTAATGGGAGATACTTTCATGATGACCATCTGACCAAAACGCAGGTATCGGGAGCAATTGGTTATGGTCTATCATAATTTGTTTGAAGATATTAAGCTTAATAATTACAAAAAGAATTCATTAAATAGTACCCTAATTTTGTAAAGTCTAGTGATCAATTACACGTTAACAATAAATACAATTTAAATCCACTTAAGGGGAGAGGATGGTATTTTTTAAAACTTTTTTCCTATTTGGTGTAAAATATTAATTTTTTGTATGTAGAGAGCTCATAGCTGTAGGAACTCAACCAAACATAAATATTTCGACAAAAAATTATCTGGGGGCCCAAATTTGAAAAAAATATACCCAATGCAGGATTGTACTAAAACCGATATATCTAAACCGTTTTTAAAGACAGATTCAAACTTTCTTTTGCAATGTATTTGCAAAAGCATGTTCTACAAACTGTCTGTAACAGAATTTTGATATTAGTTCCTACGTTTGTAAAATAAACAATTAAAATTTAATAACAATTTTCTGATTTCCTTTCTTGCAAACAAACGGACGTATTTTTTTAATTAAATCAATTAACAAAATTCTGTTACAGCGAAACGTTTCCTAATAGTCTAAAGAATGTGTGTTCTAAATTTCATGTATGTATCTTTAATAGTTCAGAAATTATATCCATTTTTGTCTGGCAATGTAGCATAAAAATGAAGTTACTGGAAACCGATAAAAGTGGGCTTGTGATTTAAAAATCCATAGCGCAGAAAGTTTAAAAATGACGTGTCAACATCTGATAAGGGCACAAATACCCACAAAATGTTATGCAATGCATTCCACACATATCAAAGGGTATTTTAAAGAAAAAAAAATATTTTTTCTTTTTTAAATTTAATTTACCGGAAACAACAATAAAAGTGGGCGAGCGATTTAAAAATCCATAAAGCAGGATGTTTAAAAATGGCGACTCAACATCCGATAAGGGCACAAATACCCACAAAATGTTATGCAATGCATTCCACACATATCACAGAGTATTATAAAGAAAAAAATTGTTATTTTCTTTTTTAAATGTAATTAACCGGAAACAACAATAAAAGTGGGCGAGTGATTTAAAAATCCATAATGCAGGATGTTTAAAAATGGCGACTCAACATCCGATAAGGGCACAAATACCCACAAATTGTTATGCAATGCATTCCACACATATCAAAAAGTATTTTAAAGAAAAAAATTGTTTTTCCTTTTTTAAATTTAATTTACCGGAAACAACGATAAAAGTGGGCGAGTGATTTAAAAATCAATAATGCAGGATGTTTAAAAATGGCGACTCAACATCCGATAAGGGCACAAATACCCACAAAATGTTATGCAATGCATTCCACACATATCACAGAGTATTTTAAAGAAAAAAAATTGTTTTTTCTTTTTTAAATTTAATTAACCGGAAACAACAATAAAAGTGGGCGAGTGATTTAAAAATCCATAATGCAGGATGTTTAAAAATGGCGACTCAACATCCGATAAGGTCACAAATACCCACAAATTGTTATGCAATGCATTCCACACATATCAAAAAGTATTTTAAAGAAAAAAAATTGTTTTTTCTTTTTTAAATTTAATTAACCGGAAACAACAATAAAAGTGGGCGAGTGATTTAAAAATCCATAATGCAGGATGTTTAAAAATGGCGACTCAACATCCGATAAGGGCACAAATACCCACAAATTGTTATGCAATGCATTCCACACATATCAAAAAGTATTTTAAAGAAAAAAAAATGTTTTTTCTTTTTTAAATTTAATTTACCGGAAACAACAATAAAAGTGGCGAGTGATTTAAAAATCCATAGCGCAGGAAGATTAAAAATGACGTCTCAACATCCGATAAGGGCACAAATACCCACACAATGTTGTGCTATGCATTCCACACATTACACAGTGTATTTTAAAGAAAAAAAATTGTTTTTTCTTTTTTAAATTTAATTTACCGGAAACAACAATAAAAGTGGGCGAGTGATTTAAAAATCCATAATGCAGGATGTTTAAAAATGGCGACTCAACATCCGATAAGGGCACAAATACCCACAAATTGTTATGCAATGCATTCCACACATATCAAAAAGTATTTTAAAGAAAAAAAAATTGTTTTTCCTTTTTTAAATTTAATTTACCGGAAACAACGATAAAAGTGGGCGAGTGATTTAAAACTCAATAATGCAGGATGTTTAAAAATGGCGACTCAACATCCGATAAGGGCACAAATACCCACAAAATGTTATCCAATGCATTCCACATTTATCACAGAGTATTTAAAGAAAAAAATTGTTTTTTTCTTTTTTAAATTTAATTAACCGGAAACAACAATAAAAGTGGGCGAGTGATTTAAAAATCCATAATGCAGGATGTTTAAAAATGGCGACTCAACATCCGATAAGGGCACAAATACCCACAAATTGTTATGCAATGCATTCCACACATATCAAAAAGTATTTTAAAGAAAAAAAATTGTTTTTTCTTTTTTAAATTTAATTAACCGGAAACAACAATAAAAGTGGGCGAGTGATTTAAAAATCCATAATGCAGGATGTTTAAAAATTGCGACTCAACATCCGATAAGGGCACAAATACCCACAAATTGTTATGCAATGCATTCCACACATATCAAAAAGTATTTTAAAGAAAAAAAAATTGTTTTTCCTTTTTTAAATTTAATTTAGCGTAAACAACGATAAAAGTGGGCGAGTGATTTAAAAATCCATAATGCAGGATGTTTAAAAATGGCGACTCAACATCCGATAAGGGCACAAATACCCACAAAATGTTATGCTATGCATTCCACACATATCAAAAAGTATTTTAAAGAAAAAAAAAATTTTTTTTTTTGAAAATTTAATTTACCAGAAACAACAATAAAAGTGGGCGAGTGATTTAAAAATCCATAGCGCAGGAAGTTTAAAAATGACGTCTCAACATCCGATAAGGGCACAAATATCCACAAAATGTTATGCAATGCATTCCACCCATTTAAAAAAGTATTTTAAAGAAAAAAAATTGTGTTTTCTTTTTTAAATTTAATTTACCGGAAACAACAATAAAAGTGGGCGAGTGATTTAAAAATCCATAACGCAGGATGTTTAAAATTGGCGACTCAACATCCGATAAGGGCACAAATACCCACAAAATGTTATGCTATGCATTCCACACTTATCACAGAGTATTTTAAAGAATTTTTTTGTTAAGTTACTCGTTTTTCACCAAAATATACCATCCTCTGCCCTTAAAGAACACGTGTACATGCAAGGCCCAACCTTCACTGCTGACCACTGTTGAACTGCCACCGGTCGTCAGCGCGTGCCTGCAGTCCGCGGTCCTTGAGGAGGAGGAGGAGAGTGCGTGTTTGTTGCAGAAGTGATTGAAAATGCACTTGAAGTATTTCACATATCAGGCGAAACCTTAGCAGTAGCGCGGGCCGCCATCACCTACTCACGACTGACTATTTCTATATCAGTCTCCTCCGACTGACGTCAAGGTCTCCGTTCTTGGCAAGTGGAGGTGCCATCGCAATGCTCGACGAGGTGCCAGCGCTCGCAAATGTCCTTTGGTCACCAGGGGGTGTGTTGGGAAATATTTTCCCGCCATGATCAGCATGTGATACCCTAAACTTCAATGGTTCCTAAAAATATTTAAACACAACATAATCAGCTGACAACTTCACAGCGATCCTTGGTGAATTCTGTAACATTCATGACTATGGAGCAGATTTTCTGTATATTTACCTTATTACTAGAGTCCGGATTTTTTATGTAACATTGATCCTAAAACATGTACATCTATATATATATATATATATATATATATATATATATATATATATATATATAATTTGAACTGGTAATGGAAATTACGGGAAAACGGCTGAACGGATTTTAATGAATTACCCGTCATTTTGAAGCTTGGCATCCAAGAATTTTCAGAAAAATAGTAACTTTCAGTGAAGCGGTAGTTTTCCTACGTAATTATCCTGTTTTCCAAAATCCATCTTTCGTCAGTTTTGCGAACTAATTGCATTTCAGAATAAAACAAAACACACACTACAATAAACAATATTATACGAAGGCCATCACCTGCAGGATTGCTGACATATTTAGAGCTCAAATTCAATTGGTTATTAAATCTTCAAGGCTTACTAAAATAATTTACAGTTCTGGTTCTGCGCTGTGTAATTTTCTGAGATGATTTGATGACATTATTACCATTAGAAATTAAATATTATTATAGTTAATGCCATGATGTGACTATTTTCATTAATTATACATAGGCCTATTAATGCTATATTGATTATATAAAAGTGAAACGTTTTTGGGTTATATAAGTAGATGTAGAGAATATGTTAAATTAAATCTTAATTTCTATAATGTACTGAGTAGCGGCTATATAGTATGTATGTATGTATGTATATATATATATATATTACATAAAACTTCAAAACTCACGTAAGATAATATTAAAAATCAAATATTTTTATAGTTATTAATCAAGTGGGGTTCGGTCTTTTTCATATTCTTAATGGCGGTGTGCTGTAGATATGTCTTATGAGTCATTATTTTCAGTATTGGCTCGAGAGAGCGCAAAAATTACAGTTAATAAGAAAAGATCAAAAGGTATTACTTAGGTACTGATAAAATAAGAGGCCTACAAAATGTTGTAGTCTCTCGATCATTTCAGCAAGATCTCTTAGAAGAATACATTTCAAGGTAGTTCATGAAACATGCAGCAGCTATACCAAGATGCTATGCCTATTGTTCGAAAGCATAGCAAACCTGACTATTTTTTAACTTTCACCTACAATCCACAATGACCTAAAATAGCTATTGCTTTATTCCAACATGAAAAACCCACTGATCGTCCTAACATTGTTACTTGCGTTTTCCCGTTGAAACTCAAAAACTGAAGATGGATCAGGTTCAAGAAAAAGCATTTTGCATAAAAAAACATTCAGAGGAAGTATGTTTCATTATTATGGAAGCAAATAACTTTCAAAATGTCTTGTATTCTTCAATCTGGAAAAATGTTTATTTGAACGTCTAATGAACTTAGTTTGCAGCATTTGCTGCACAAGCCACTAGTTAATATGTAATTAAAAACCTCAAAATATGTAGGCTAATAAATATGTAATATCAAATTTTCACAAGGAACATGGAAAGTTGTTTCTTTTTTACGTACAGTAAAAAAAAATGGAGCAATATTGTTAAATAAAAATGTAAATTTACCATAATGTTCTAATAATGAGATTGAAAGTTTGTATTTCCTGCTTGTTTTATGTAAACAACAATTGTGCTGGTCCGCCCCTGCATTAGAACAGAGCATCTGTTTTGTACCGGTATGTCTGTACCCGCTTGAGCTGTACTGTGTACTTCTAAACCCCCTCCTCCCCAACCAGCAATGCTGTGAAACGTCTAAGGAGACAACTCGGGGGACAAGGGAACTTGCTGCGTGGTCACGTTAGGAAAACATGCTGACTTGGCATATGATGAGAAGCAAATATCATATGAAGTGAATCAGGTTAAAGAGACAGGGTGGGGTACAAGGAAACTTGCTGAGTGGGCACTTAATGAAAAACATGCTGACATCGCATATAGTGAGAAACAATTTCATATGAAGTATCAATCTCAGGTTAAGTAGACAGCAGGGGGGAGAAGGGTATTGATGACTTTGGCATATAGTGAGAATCAATATCATGTGAAGTAGTAATTTCGGTTGAGGAGACAGGTCGTGGGACAAGGAAACTTGCTGAGTGGGCAAGTTAGGAAAACATGCTGACTTGGCATATAGTGAGAAACAATATCATATGAAGTATTAATCTCAGGTTAAGGAGACAGCCCGGGGAGAAGGGAATTAATGACTTTGGCATATAGTGAGAATCAATATCATGTGAAGTATTAATTTCAGGTTAAGGAGACAGGTCGGGGGACAAGGAAACTCGCTGAGTGGGTACGTTAGGAAAACATGCTGACTTGGCATATAGTGAGAAACAGTTTTATGTGAAGTAGTATTTTCAGGTTAAGGAGAAAGGCTGGGAGACAAGGAAATTTGCTGAGTGGCATATAGTGAGAAACAATATCATGTGAAGTAGTAATTTCAGGTTAAGGAGAGAGGTCGGGGAACAAGGAAACTTGCTGAGTGGGCACTTTAGGAAAAACATCCTGACTTGGCATATAGTGTGAAACAGTTTTATGTGAAGTAGTAATTTCAGGTTAAGGAGAAAGGCTGGGAGACAAGGAAATTTGCTGAGTGGCATATAGTGAGAAACAATATCATGTGAAGTAGTAATTTCAGGTTAAGGAGAGAGGTCGGGGAACAAGGAAACTTGCTGAGTGGGCACTTTAGGAAAAACATCCTGACTTGGCATATAGTGTGAAACAGTTTTATGTGAAGTAGTAATTTCAGGTTAAGGAGAAAGGCTGGGAGACAAGGAAATTTGCTGAGTGGGCACGTTAGGAAAAACATGCTGACTTGGCATATAGTGAGAACAATATCATGTGAAGTAGTAATTTCAGGTTAAGGAGAGAGGTCGGGGAACAAGGAAACTTGCTGAGTGGGCACTTTAGGAAAAACATCCTGACTTGGCATATAGTGTGAAACAGTTTTATGTGAAGTAGTAATTTCAGGTTAAGGAGAAAGGCTGGGAGACAAGGAAATTTGTTGAGTGGGCACTTTAGGAAAAACATCCTGACTTGGCATATAGTGTGAAACAGTTTTATGTGAAGTAGTAATTTCAGGTTAAGGAGAAAGGCTGGGAGACAAGGAAATTTGCTGAGTGGCAGTGGCGTGCGGTGACCATTCTGACAGCCGAAGCACTGAATATTATAATTGTTAGGTAAACAATAGTAAATCAAGTGGCTTGCCTTGATAAAATCACAACTGATAATAATTTAAATGAACATATATTAAAATAAGTAGACCTAATATCAATTTATGTTTCTTAAAGCTACCATTAAACAACATTTGATATAAAATAACAAGCTTCTGGCTTTAAACTCACCCTTGGCACTTCTCACAGCAAGATCAACGGAACTGAAATTCAATCCTACTCTCCTGGGAAGCAAATTTGGTAACCATCTCATCAAAGAACTCTTTCTTCTTCTTGAGTTCTCCTAGTAGGCGCGCTTCAATTGAAATAATTCCAAGATGAGATAGTCTCTCTTCTCCAGTAGAATTTCGAGAGTAGCTTTTGATTCTCTTCAGCGTTGAAAACGACCTTTCTACTGAAGACGTACTCACAGGAATTGTACACAGTAATGTCACTAACACATTAAACTGCTGTAAACTTTTTTTCAGCATTGAATTAGTAGTCAGTAGTTTTGCAAGTTCACTCATGGTTTTATTTCTAAACTCTCCACTGCTGTACACTACAATCAGCTCATTTTTCAATCGAATGATGTCGAAAAATTTTCCATATGCATCTATGAGACTTTGAAAGCAACTTTCTGGGAATTGGTTAGTATATTTTTCGTAGTTTTGAGGCGACAATAAATTTAAAAATTTCAGTATGCCTTTATAGCGGACAATCAGCGAATGTGAATGTTTTCTGACAATTTGCTGTTGATTTGTACGTCGCTTCAAACAGCGAACGAACAACGAAGTTTTGCTTCATCATTCGTTCGTTGTTCGTTCGCTAAGTGTGTACGCACCTTTAGTTGACACGCGTAAGTGACGTCACAACCCATGCTAGCTTCGGATTGTGGGGTGCAGACGCACATAGCCCGTGGCCTTCATCAGAGGTGCGCGCGCAATTCCTTCGCTGTTCAGCCGAAGTAGAAGTGACAATGCTTCGGTTCGCTCACAATGCTCATACCAATAATGTAACGTATTAAGCTCTAAGTTCTATACGTTCTGAAGAAATCTGTCGATTTTATACATATATTATTGAATAATCGTGTAATTACAGTGGCGGCTCGTGATAAAATATTATGTGTGTTCACAATTTTGTGTTCCAAAATCGAAGAGAATTTGAAATCGTACGTTTTTAGCCTAATATGAAATGTCATGATTCCAATGTTTCACTGTCGAAAAAACCGTATATAAATTCAAAACATATAATAATAATAATAATAATAATAATAATAATAATAATAATAATAATAAATAATGAAACCTAGTCTTTTTATTTCCAATTTTTCCTGGTAAGCCAGTTTACCCAGTTCTTTACTCCTCAAAATTACTTGAACAGAGTTCATTGTTTACGTTTGTTAAAAATTAATACATAACACAATTTACAAAAGCGCGTGTTCAGTAATGTACTGTATTTTGATTCACAACACACTGATACACTATAGCCTATACCAGTACTGTAATCCCATTCGCATAGATTGATTACTATAAATACATGCCAGTAAATATTATTCTTAAACAATATACACCACCATACAGATATTTAAATTCATAGCACCATCACATTCAGCCGGCACGTCTTTGAAAGCCAAACTATGCTGTATGCCGACACTGAAGTATAGTAATTCACAAACTACACTCTCGTAGCAGCACTGTACACACATCCACATAAAGTAAACGTTCCGACAGTGAGATGCTGATGACACCTGCAGGCTAAAATAAATTTCCTCTTCGAGATATAGCACGTAAACGATAGGCATCGATGCAGCTGACATCTGTAGGATAGATTCACTGTTCACTTAATGCTTTGTGCTCTTGATGAGTCATAAGCGGCCAGCGAAAGATAATTCTCTCCCACGCATGCGTGAAATTTCTGTAACCTTCTTGAAAATAGCACGGCTTGTACGTGAACGGATGTTGCCAAGTTTACATAAGAAGTTTATGCAAGATGCGGGAAGTTTAAAATACTCGATCCTGATATTATACATCCCACTACGCCAATACAGTATTAAATAATAAAACTAGTCGTGCATTAATGGAAACAAGGTGTTCACGTGCTCTTTTGCTCTTATTGACGCACCGTCACTGTGTAATTATAATTGTTACCGAAGCAGTGCTTCAATAACTTACCCTGAATGCACGCCACTGCTGAGTGGGCACGTTAGGAAAACTTGCTGTCTTGGCATATAGTGAGAAACAATATCGTATGAAGTAGTAACCTCAGATAAGGATACAGCCCGGGGAGAAGGGAATTAATGACTTTGGCATAAATTGAGAAACAATATCATGTGAAGTAATAATTTCAGGTTAAGGAGACAGGTCGGGAGACAATGAAACTTGCTGAGTGGGCACGTTAGGAAAACTTGCTGACTTGGCATATAGTGAGAAACAATATCATGTGAAGTAATAATTTCAGGTTAAGGAGACAGGTCGGGAGACAATGAAACTTGCTGAGTGGGCACTTTAGGAAAACATGCTGACTTGGCATATAGTGAGAAACAATATCATGTGAAGTAATAATTTCAGGTTAAGGAGACAGGTCGGGAGACAATGAAACTTGCTGAGTGGGCACGTTAGGAAAACTTGCTGACTTGGCATATAGTGAGAAACAATATCATGTGAGGTAATAATTTCAGGTTAAGGAGACAGGTCGGGAGACAATGAAACTTGCTGAGTGGGCACGTTAGGAAAACTTGCTGACTTGGCATATAGTGAGAAACAATATCATGTGAAGTAATAATTTCAGGTTAAGGAGACAGGTCGGGAGACAATGAAACTTGCTGAGTGGGCACGTTAGGAAAACTTGCTGACTTGGCATATAGTGAGAAACAATATCATGTGAAGTAATAATTTCAGGTTAAGGAGACAGGTCGGGAGACAATGAAACTTGCTGAGTGGGCACGTTAGGAAAACTTGCTGACTTGGCATATAGTGAGAAACAATATCATGTGAAGTAATAATTTCAGGTTAAGGAGACAGGTCGGGAGACAATGAAACTTGCTGAGTGGGCACGTTAGGAAAACTTGCTGACTTGGCATATAGTGAGAAACAATATCATGTGAAGTAATAATTTCAGGTTAAGGAGACAGGTCGGGAGACAATGAAACTTGCTGAGTGGGCACTTTAGGAAAACATGCTGACTTGGCATATAGTGAGAAACAATATAATGTGAAGTAATAATTTCAGGTTAAGGAGACAGGTCGGGAGACAATGAAACTTGCTGAGTGGGCACGTTAGGAAAACTTGCTGACTTGGCATATAGTGAGAAACAATATCATGTGAAGTAATAATTTCAGGTTAAGGAGACAGGTCGGGAGACAATGAAACTTGCTGAGTGGGCACGTTAGGAAAACTTGCTGACTTGGCATATAGTGAGAAACAATATCATGTGAAGTAATAATTTCAGGTTAAGGAGACAGGTCGGGAGACAATGAAACTTGCTGAGTGGGCACGTTAGGAAAACTTGCTGACTTGGCATATAGTGAGAAACAATATCATGTGAAGTAATAATTTCAGGTTAAGGAGACAGGTCGGGAGACAATGAAACTTGCTGAGTGGGCACGTTAGGAAAACTTGCTGACTTGGCATATAGTGAGAAACAATATCATGTGAAGTAATAATTTCAGGTTAAGGAGACAGGTCGGGAGACAATGAAACTTGCTGAGTGGGCACGTTAGGAAAACTTGCTGATTTGGCATATAGTGAGAAACAATATCATGTGAAGTAATAATTTCAGGTTAAGGAGACAGGTCGGGAGACAATGAAACTTGCTGAGTGGGCACGTTAGGAAAACATGCTGACTTGGCAAATAGTGAGAAACAATATCATGTGAAGTAATAATTTCAGGTTAAGGAGACAGGTCGGGAGACAATGAAACTTGCTGAGTGGGCACGTTAGGAAAACTTGCTGACTTGGCATATAGTGAGAAACAATATCATGTGAAGTAATAATTTCAGGTTAAGGAGACAGGTCGGGAGACAATGAAACTTGCTGAGTGGGCACGTTAGGAAAACTTGCTGACTTGGCATATAGTGAGAAACAATATCATGTGAAGTAATAATTTCAGGTTAAGGAGACAGGTCGGGAGACAATGAAACTTGCTGAGTGGGCACGTTAGGAAAACATGCTGACTTGGCATATAGTGAGAAACAATATCATGTGAAGTAATAATTTCAGGTTAAGGAGACAGGTCGGGAGACAATGAAACTTGCTGAGTGGGCACGTTAGGAAAACTTGCTGACTTGGCATATAGTGAGAAACAATGTCATGTGAAGTAGTAATTTCAGGTTAAGGAGACAGGTCGGGGGACAAGGAAACTTGCTGAGTGAGCTCGTTAGGAGAAACATGCTGACTTGGTGTATAGAAGAAACTGTATTATTTTCTGTCGACACAAACCTTTTGCTTCATTACTTCAGTTATACGCACTTGCAGCAAGAAATTATTGGAACTTAACGCTTTAATGGTTAACAGACAATAAGCTCAAATAAAATGCAATTGAAACAATATTTATGCATTTTAATTAGCAGTTACATGATTCTACATAAATTTTACTTAGAGCACCATAGTACAAGAAGTTTAAAGACAATATATTATATTTTTAGGTATGTGGGTTTATTCGGATCTGACGTGGGTGAGCCATATTCAGTCCTTTACCGGTAAATTTTAATCGATTACGTTAAGCTATGTATTTCGAGTCCTCTTGATAAGTACTATGACCCGTTGGTTGAGTAATGTCTGTTTATTTTGGCTATGTACATTATTATATCGTGTTGAATGATATTCTCGAGATCGTCAATATCTCCTCGAATACTTAAAATACAAAAATGAAATTAAAATTATGAAGGAAGTATCCATATGTATAGAAAGTAAAGGACTTTCCAAAGAACTTAAAATTGTATTGTTTACAATCTCAGAAGCAGTATGGTTTACTTACAAATGACTTTTAAGGAATCCGGAGATTCATTGCCGCCCTCAAATAAGCCCGCCATCGGTCCGAATCCTTAGGAAGATTAATCCAGTCACTACCACCATATCCCATCTCCCTCAAATCCAATTTAATATTATCCTTCCATCAATATCTCGGTCTCCCCAAAGGTATTTTCTCCTCTGGTTATCCAACTAACACTCTAGGCTATATGCATTTCTTGATTCACCCATACGTGCTACATTCCCTGTCCTTCTCAAACGTCTGGATTTAATGTTGCTAATTATGTTGGGTGAAGAATACAATGTGTGCAATGTGAAACTTTCTCCATTCTCCTGTTTCTTATCCCTTAGTCCCAAGTATTTTCCTAGGCATGTTATTCTCGAACACAGTTTACCTCTGCTCCTCTTTCAAAGTGAGAGTCCAAGTTTCACAACCACACAGAACAACCGGTAATATAATTGTTTTATAAATTCCAACTTTCAGCTTATTGAGAGCATGCTGGATGACAAAAGCTTCTTAACCGAATAATAATGGGCATTTTCCATATTTATTATGCGTTTAATTTCCTCTCTATTGTTATAGATATTTGTTACTCCAAGGTACTTGAACTTTTCCACTTTTTCAAAGGATAAATTTCCAATTTTTAGATTTCCATTTCTGTACTAAGAAACAGTATGATTTATTCATAAAAATACTGTAATAAATCCTTTAAAACACTCAGAATATCACGAAGACTACACTAGGACATGTAATATACATTTGAATTATCACAGACTTGTCAAGTCTTAATACTCCTACACATACAGGCTGTCATTTAGTCGTATATAATAAACTCCCCTCCACATGTTAAGGCACATCAATTAATATGTTTGAGAGATCTGGAATAGTACATTATGCAACGAGCCTATAATGGTAGTAATTAAGAAGCAAGTAAGATTGTTTATGAAACGAGCGCAAGTTTCATACGACTTTTTATACTCGACCATATTTCTAACTTGAAAGTATTCAAAATTATGGTTATGTGCGAACTGACCTGAATTGTGAGATGTGCGCAGACGCGAAAGTATTGATTTTTTCCGAGGCCGAATTTCATTGACCTTGGCACAGAATAAGATGAACATTGCTCTGGTATAACCTGAAAATTGATTTAGAATTGAAAAACGAGATGACAAATTGAATTTATTTGAATATTATTTACAATTAACTCTAATTATTATAGTAACAGAACATAACCTTCTGCGACAGTATTGGATTTCCAGCCTCCGTGACTTTTCGCTAATTCTCTTTCGATTGCATATCCGAGAATAATCGATACTTGCGATTTTATAACGGTACAAAGCTGACTTGTCATTGGCTGAGGTTTTAAAACGGTGCAAAGCTGACTTGTCATTGGCTGAACACCTGTACTTTAATGAGTAGGTGTACTTTAATGACATGCATTAAAGGACTGCGACCAGGTGTATAATTACTACATTTCTTCATGGTCGAGCATAAAAAAATATATTACACACATGCCAATGTGTACAAATGGATAATTAAATATAAAATTCTTAAATGTAACCATTTATTCTTGTGTGCACTGTCCTTCTGTTCTCTTGTTTCATGTACCTGGAGGAGACCTTACTGAAAGAGTAGCAGCATCAAGACTGAGAAGAAAGAAAACTATTTACCTGCTAGTATGTGATTGCTGAATTATTAGTTCATCTCTTGAAAGAAACTACTCTTCTATCTACAAGCAACTATTCTAGTGTTGTGCATTTGACTGCGTAAATAATACCTTATTTTCCGAGTGACTAGTACATTATATTCTAAATCATTAGTGGTCTATTTAATAAACAAGTGACATTTTACGGTAAATTAAAAATTATTCTAAATCATTGTATCATTGTTAGATTAATCTACGCCGACGATGCCTTGAATAATTGTATTTCAACGGCTAATAAAGTAATGTCTAAATTAATTTTTGGTTGTGATATTTTCTAACTTGTGCAAATTGTTCTATAACTTATTGAGCTGTAATGGAGTGCATAACATTTTCTTTAGTATCTAGGTTTAATTACCACAGTTGCATTACAACTAGAGCTACAAGTGGAGTCCAAATCTTCTGACATTTTGCGAGAGCCAATAACGTGTAAGCGCGACGTTGTCAAACCTACAGAGCGGGTGATGCGTGCTCCATCGAACTCTTCTGGCGGTAGAGATGGGCGGCCGGCAAAAACAGGATCCGTTCTCAATAACAAAACAGTGTAATGCAGTACTAAATGATTTATTCATACGATAATAAATAAGGGTATTAGGAAATCGTACCATTAAATAGGGATATCTTATGCGAAGTTTCACCGTTAGATGGCGGGAACGTTCCATGCGGCACAGGGCTATGTTATGTCATATGATACAGTTTATTACTTTTTCCCGTTTGTTGGTTTTCTGTGAGTGTCAAAATTATATTTATAATTATTGTATATAACCTAGTATAATTTATAATTCAGTATTTTCTTACCACATAATCTAATTTAATTTACAATAAATAACAGCGTAAACTTGTATAATACTGAGCTATTCTCCTTAAGAGATGGATGGGGAAATCTGCAGTATGCAGAATATAGATACGAGTAAATTGAATGTTCATGAACCTAAACGAGAATTTTGAGAACGAGGTGCACGAATATAAAAAAAAGGATCTTTGTCGAAGATGAATATTGCCTCTTTAACCATAAGTATTGTAAGTAGATACCATACGCGATAAAGAGGATATGCAGCTACCAAGGTCCTTTTTTTTATAGGGAAGGATCGTCCTAGATAATAAACATCCCAGTTCATCGAGAGTTTACTGTAGGCCAAGTATCGTTCCATTGTAAAATGCAGTCGTAAACGTTGGTGACTTCTACAAGTACTGCATACAGTCTAAGTTAACATAGCTTGCTGTCGAGGTTGCACATGTTTTTTTTTTCTTTGCCCTCTTCCAAAATTAAACTAGCCAGCAATTCCTTATTTGAAGTAATTCTATTTGATTAATAGGCGCAATTTAATTAGTTAGGCCTATATTTTTTAAGGTTGAAAACATAATAATATATTCAGAATCATTCGGACCTGATTGCAGCCAGGAAGTTTTTCCTGGTTTTTACATATAGGAATACAAAAAAATTGCATTTTGAATTTTTAAAGAGTATTTAATATACTAATACACTACGTAAATCCTCAATGTTTATATATTGGAAAACAAATGCACACACAAAGCACATCCCTCAAATTACACGCGCGCTATTTGTTGGTGCTAGTTCAGGATATCCCTATTGATACTTCTAGTTACAATGATGTGTTTTCGAAGTCATTTAAATTCATCACTCTTTTAGGTATATTAAGTTTGTTTTCTAGGCGAGACAAACAATTTCTTAGCACCCTGTTTTTCTGCTTTTTGCGCTTCTCTGCATAGACGTGACACGGTTGTTAAATTTATTGAACACACTTAGAAAAGTTAATATTTTTACGGTTTTCTTCAGACGAATATTTTCTGAAGAAATTGTAGATATTAAATATAATTTTCTGAATTTTGCTACTATATCCACTGGATCTATCGGTAGTACTGGCATTGAGTGCCCAACTCTAGAAACACGGAATCCACTACGGAGCTGCCAAAATTCCGCTACTTTTCGCTACAGTTGTGTGTATTGAATAAATAGAGCAATCAGAACACAGATCAGAAAGCAACTAACGTCATTGATCAGAAATGTGTCAAGAGTTCACAGGAATAAGTTTTATTGTGTCTCCTGACATAATTTATATTGTTTGAAAATCAAAGCTGTCAATTATATTTATTTTATTTTATTCACAGATGCTTAATCTTAATAAAGGCGTATTTTCTAAAGAAAAATGTCAGGCTTAATGTTCTTATTTTATTTAAAAATATTTTATAGACAAGTCTGAAAGTAACTTGCTTTCCTTATTTTCCGTTCTGTAATAAAACATTAAAAAGTTTGATGAAAGAGTAGACATCTATGACGTAGTGCAGAGGGCGGCCACTAGAGGAAACCCAAGAGTTGGAACTTAATTTGAGACAATTCTGTCCGACGTCGGGGTGGGTATCCGGTGTGGCTTAGTGGATAAAGCGTCAGCACGTAGAGCTGAAAACCAGGGTTCAAATCCCGGCGCCGGAGGGAATTTTTCTCCGTTCCATTACTCTTTCATCGTATGATGATGCAGAATATCTGCATGGAAATATCATATGTACTTCGGTACATTAAAATAATATAAATAATATATATTAAAAAGTTTGTTATATTATGTAATGTTACTCAAAGTTGGAATACATGCAGGACTTTGTAAGCATATGCTAATCTTTTTTTTTTTTTTTACGGTACCCTAGAATACACGCAGCATATTAAATTATGTTTTATGTTGCATAAGCATGTGGCTCTACTCCTGAAAAATTGTCGATGTGCTTCTGTACCTGTAACTATAATTGTGTTTTAATGTAGGCATTATAAAAGCTCATCAGATTCGTCACTTCCCCCTCCCCCTCATGTGAATCCTGTGAAGTTGGAGCACTCTTAACATACATTTGTTAGTTGAACCTCCTGATATGATTATATAATCTATTTTTTTAGATCTCACAGCATATATTTTTTACTTTGAAGTCTCAGTAAAACACTTACAATGACAGATGACAGTCTACATCTTTGCTACAGTTGGGAAAGTAGTAATATTTTAATTTCTACATATGATTACAAGCATTAGAGCAATCTTTCAGGAAACAGAGTTATGCAAAATCTGTAGAAAAACTAACGATATTTATTTATGAATATATACAAATTTGAGCTTCTAAAATGATTTTCTAATTCCGCTACATTTCAGGAAGATTTCGATTATCATGGCTACGTCTCCCGAAACTCCAAAGTCCGCTACGTGTAACGGAATTCCGCTATAGTTAACATACTGTAGCTGGCCTTGCTGAATGGGATAATTGAATTTCATACCACTAATAAACAAAGTAATCAACTGATAAGAATATACAGAAAATGTTTATTACAAACGAATTATTGATTTCACTGACACAGAGAACGTCGAATATCTACAGACAACGCAAACAGAAATCGAGCTGGCATTTTCGGTTCTCGCGACTTTTATGTGTTTGTCGCTGAATGGATAGTTTACAGTTAAAATAGACTTGGTGCTTCGAAAGGCTTTCTCATCGTCACGCAGCAGTTAATCATCAATCGTGGAAGACCACAAAAACCGTGAACCAGCTGGACGCGATTAAGACCTATAAAATGCGAACTACTTGGCGTAGAAATGAGATTCTTGTTTCTATACAGAATGTTAAAAAAGTATCCAATATTTTAGGAGGTGCTAGTATGCATCAAAACAAGAAAATCTTTAATAAAAATGGGTCCTACAACACCTACTTTCTGAGATCTGAACACTTGTTCATAGGAGGTGCTCAATGTGACGTCCATTCACGGCAATGCATTCCTCTGCCCTTCGGCGTAAGGAATCACGCGCTCTTTGAAATTTGTTTTAATACGTTAATAAGAAAGTCCTGATAACGATCCCCAGTTAATCTCTGTGGTAGCACGTATGGCCCTATTAATCTATCACCAAGAACGCCTGCCCACATGTTGAGAATCTGTGCTTATGCTTTGTTTCTTCAACTGCATGGGGATGTTCATCAGCCTACACATGCTGATTACGAAAATTCACATCATCATCATCATCATCATCATCATCATCATCATCATCATCATCATCATCATCATCATCATCATCATCATCTCCGCAACCAGACTTTTGTTTTCAGTATTTCTTGCGACGTATCAGACTTTTGTTTTCAGTATTTCTTGCGACGTATCATTATTCCATGACAGGGGTGTCAACTACGGTATGATTACCGGTATCTGCAACTGCATGGGGATGTTCATCAGCCTACACCAAGAGGAGTAGATTCTACTCCTCTTGGCCTACACATGCTGATCACGAAAATTCACATCATCATCATCTCTCGTATTCGCAACCAGACTTTTGTTTTCAGTATTCCTTGCGACGTATCATATTCCATGACAGAGGTGTCAACTACGGTATGATTATCTGGTAGTCTGCTGTATTACAGGGCAGAGAAATGCTTTGCCATGAATGGACGTCATATTGAGTACTACCTATGAACAAGTGTTCAGATCTCAGAAAGTATGTGTTGTAGGACCCATGTTTATTAGGCATTATTTTCTTGTTTTGATGCATACTAACACCTCTTAAAATATTGGGTACTTTTTTAACATTCTGTATAGTCAGAAGAATGTCAATCAACCTAATTACATGTAAACACCCTATCACGAAGAACTTGTCCGAGCGCACGTATTATTTTTACAAGCGGCGTCAACGAATATCCGTATGCAACAATGCAGCACTGTTCCTACTGGCTATTGCCGTACAAGTAAACACGCCCTAAACGTCAGGAGAAGTGGACTGCACCGTAGTATAATCTATTTAAAATATTAATGTAGATGTCTCTACACGAAGCTGTAATACAAAGATGATAAAATCATTAACGATATTGGTAATCCTGCAAAATTCAGTACTACCAACACACGCTCAATCGGATTCACGTTACATGTGGATGCGGCAAATGTCATACTTCTAACCTATAATTTTATTGTCAGGCTAGATTAGGTTCAATTTGCAATGTCAACTCAATTCGGGAAGCTGTGTTCGCTTATCTTACTGGAGCATTTTGGAGAAATTGTGCAGAAAGTTGGGAATGATTTATACAAATGTCAAGCAAAACCACTGAGTTTGATTGTAAATAGTACAAAGCTACCTCTTCAGAAGGTAAACATGTGACTTTGTGTATTCATTTTTGAAGTCTTATAATTTAAATACATATAATATTTAGAGCTTAATTCGTTGTAAAACTAAAATAATAAGAGATTACCAAATAATGTTTTAAAGATATGTGGATTTAACAACTAAAATGAACTTGGGGCCTATTCTGTATTGTGCATATTAAGTCCAAAGGAAATCAATTACAAAGGGGATTAGCGTATGGGAAGAGAAGAGAAACTGGTTAAAGTGCAGAATCAGACGCGTTGTATGTGCCATTTTTGCTCTAAAGTAACGGTGGAAACAAGACGTGAAAAATAATAAAATCAGCGTGTAAAGAGTATTTTCCCTGTACCAAAAGAATTGCACATTCATTTGCACCAAAGAACCCTGGACTAAAGAAAAATATTACTTTCCCTTGTGCCAAAAAAATCAGCGAATGAAATAGTATTTTTCTAGTGTATCACTTCGGATTCTGCACTTTTAATCAAATATGTAGGCCTATATTTAAGAATAAATATTCTAGTCAAACGTATTAAATTAATAATTAAGTTGAATTGTAACAATGGTACACGTCATGAAGATGCATAAGAACAGGAATGTAAACTTGAAGGGTGCTATTCTTAGACATTTCGCAGCACGCGCTACGAGCGTACTAAGCTAGCCCCGGCTATCCACTGGTTATTTGTACAGAATTCAAATCATATCCTATCGCTAACACTGGTTTATGAATACGAAAAACGCTGATCATCCACCGGAAACCCGCGCTAAAAATGTCTATGAATACGGCCCCTAGTTATTTTGGAATGTGGTCAGCATCATGCTTCAATAGCCTAATTAATCTGTTTCTCTCTACCCATCGAGAAGGAAGCCATGGTACAAATTTGTCATGCTGAACGGGTCCAGAATCGACCTGAATGTAGTACCGGTATTGCTAAGTTAAAGATTAGGTCTAGCTGGACTCGCTGACCTAACAGTTCGAAGTCTGTTGTTTTCAGAAAATGCACCCTATTACCAATTGAATCAGTCATGTCATTTTTTGCTAAAATCAGTTAAGAACTCTATCGTATTTGCTTGACTTGAATACATTTTTCTGTTAAGAAAGGTCACTATCAATCTAAACACACTTCACAATATTCATAGCACTTTTGAGAGAGCGCTATTCGTGAAACATGACCATTTTTTATGGTGATCTTATTGCTGCTGTAATTTCGAAGTAAGAGCCTTTTAGAAATGACTGATTCAATTAATAAGAAGGTTTACATTTCTTAAGAATTGGATTATCACTTTGAGACTACCCACATCAGAATTTTCCACGAATACCTAGTCTCGAAGATTGGGCATAAATCCGCTAGCTAGACTATGCTCTTATGAGATGTTTTATTTTTCATATTTGTTTTAGAAGTATCATATTATATTTAATTTAGATTTTTGTTTGCTAGGTGAAGCAGGCATTGCGGGTTATGGTTAAGTATGGATTTGTGACTTTTGCTCCAGGCCCAGTACCTAACAGAGCTGTATATACTTTATTACCAGAGAAAGTTATTCTTATACTTCGATATCCCAGGTAAGTTTATAATGCCTGTTGGTAATATTTGTTGCCTTTGGAATATTAAAGGGGAATAAAAGACTCTTACCATTGATATTGTTAGAAGTTTTAATAATATTTATAGTTATGTTAAAGTCAACCAGAACCATTTTACAGTAATATAGTGGTTGGGAATTAAAACAACTTGAAAAATTAAGTCCGTTTACATATGTAGAAAAATATACTATTTTGTTATACTTATGTCATTACAATTTTGAAAAGATATTATCATTTACAATGTGTGCAGATACCTATTACTAGTGAAAACACAGTATGGTGATGAAGCAGAAATGCTAGTGGAAGAAATTCTGAGACAAGGTCAGGATACAGCCTCACGTGTTATCATTAGAGCTGTCTCAAGATTAAAGGAATCATTGAAAGGTGACTACTCATATCTTTATATAGTGGAAAGTTTCGATATTTTTTAGAATTCTTATTGCCATATTTCAGAACATGTTCATTTACATTGCAATGGAGCATAGAAAACTTCTGTGTTACATAATATGAGCCGTATACCAAGTGAATAGACTAGAGCATTATTTCCCAAACTGTGGGTTTATGAAATTTTGCAAGGGCTTTGTCAAAGTTTTTCCCTAATGGCGGATTTTGAGGTTACATACATACGTAAGTGTTCTGCCCATGGGCAGGTCTTTCACTGCAAACCCAGCTTTCTCCAATCTTTCCTATTTTCTGCCTTCCTTTTTGTCTCCCCATATGATCCATATATCTCAATGTCGTCTATCATCTGATATCTTCTTGTGCCCCAAACTCTTCTCCCATTCACCATTCCTTCCAGTGCATCCTTCAGCAGGTAGTTTCTTCTCAGCCAGTGACCCAACCAGTTCCTTTTCCTCTTTCTGATCAGTTTCAGCATCATTCTTTCTTCATCCACTCTTTCCAACATAACTTCATTTCTAATTCTGTTTGACCACTTCATACACTCCATTCTTCTCCATATCCACATTTCAAATGCTTCTAGTCGTTTCTCTTCACCTCGTCGTAATGTCCATGTTTTACCCCTTACAATGCCACACTACACACAAAGTACTTTACTAGATTTTGAGGTTATTGCTTTAATATTTATTTTGGTATTATTATTAGAGACGGGAATTCCATGCAAATGGATGTTTTAATAGGAATATAGGACATAGCTCGAACTTAGTACTTATTCATGTCATTACTTTTCGGTTTCAAATATGTGTACTTTTTCCGTGCATGTTTGGGCTTTTTTGGGGATAAAAACATGCATAACGCATATTTAAGCAATTTTTAGCGTAATCATGCATATAATTTACATTATATTCAGTTTACATGCGTGTTTTAATGGTTTTGAGTCGACACCTCAGTTTCTCGATTTTTATGACCCTCATTTTAGCTTCAGGAATCAGGAATGAAAAAGGAAAAGAAAAAAAAAATAAAGGTTCATTCAAGTTTGCACCCATAACTTCTTGCGATGTAGAGAGGTTATTCTCTGCCTACAAAACCATATTGACTGACAAGAGCAGGAACCTTAGTTGTTAACTGTGCAAAATAGGAAAGTCAAGTGAAATAATAAATTTGGAACAAAAATGAAAGTGCATATTTTAATGTATTTTTCACTTGATTGTGCATGTTTCATAGTTTGATAGTGCATGAATGCATGGATATTTTGGATTTTATAGTGCATGAAATTCTCGTATTATTATTATTATTATTATTATTATTATTATTATTATTATTATTATTATTATTATTCTTGTTATTGTTATTATTATTGTTGTTGTTATCATCATCATGGTTATTATTATTATTATTATTATTATTATTATTATTATTGTATTGTGTTGTGTTGATTGATTGTATTTGTTGATTGATTGTATTTCATCTCACTGCCATTTTCTGTCATTCATTCTCTTAATCATTTGTTCTGTTTTGTTTTTTATTTTGTGCTAAACTGTAGTTGGCTTTGTACTGTTGTTTCGCACATTAATATTCGAAATAAATAAATAAATATATTATTATTATTATTATTGTTGTTGTTATTGTTATTATTATTATTATTATTATTATTATTATTATTATTATTATTGTATTGTGTTGATTGATTGTATTTGTTAATTGATTGTATTTCATCTCACTGCCATTTTCTGTCATTCATTCTCATAATCATTTGTTCTGTTTTGTTTTGTTTTTTATTTTGTTCTAAACTGGAATTTGCTTTGTGCTGTTGTTTTGCACATTAATATTCGAAATAAATAAATATATTATTATTATTATTTTTATTTTTATTATTATTATTATTATTATGATAGTGATTATGATGATGATGATGATGATTATTATTATTATTATTATTATTATTATTATTATTATTCCTGGAATATCGAAACTGTAGCAACTATGACTTCGTGTGAATTAGACATTAGACCCATTGTTTTCAGTTCTTTGAAATGAAGCGTGTGTTTAAATATTAATTAGTGACAGGGAATAGATTCGTCAGTCTTTTGTAAATTAAGGAGAAGACTTTGAATGTGGGCATGGAGATGCTTGCCATGCGACGGAAAGGAGGAACAAGCAGACGGGTACAAAGACAAATGCTGCTATGCTAGACTGTATCATCTCACATACAATTTAATTCGGTACTTTATTATTATGAATGAAATGTAGCAGTTCTGACTAAGGCGAAGTTGTATCGTATTTAATTATTTTTATTAATTTTAGTCAACAATGTGTTCTTGGAAACTTGTGTTTGTTTTACAGAGGAGAAGGTGTGTCTTGTAACATTACGTGATAAGTTTGCAACTCTTGTAAATAAGCAGTTTCTGATGCGATGTCCATCACCTGGTGAAGAGACAGGTGTACCTGTCTTAACTATAAAGGAGACGCTGTTATATTTACCACCAGACCTGAACTTGAAGGCACTTTCGAATATTGAAGAGGGCAAATCAGGAGATGCTGGAGATGAAGGCATCTACTGGAGGGTCAATCTCGACAGGTTTCATCAAGACTTCAGGTACAAATTACTATTTGCGAAGGTCATTTATAAATAATGCACATATTGGCAGAACTGTGAAGTGGATGACGCAGCACCAATGAAAATTACGTCAGTTGCAGGTGAAAGATTGAGGAAGAAGCACGTTTGTTCATTTCGTCCATAGCATACTCTATGTTTAGATAACGAGAGCTAGAAATGAAACCTACACAAGTCTCTGATATTGTGACGATTGAAGATCAAAGATGGAATCTTTATGTGGCAAAACCTCACATAAATCCACAGCAGAACGGAGTTTATGGTGAGCTTACAGTGGACCATAGTACAGTTTCTCATTGGGCTGCTCATTTTCGTGTCAGTTTACATGATGATGCAATACTAGAAAGGCCGAAAACATGAACAAAGTATGAAACTTGTGATGGATGCTCTTCAAGAAGGTAGTTGAGCAACATGTGAGGAACTTTCAGAAGCTACGGGGATTTTACTAAATTCAGTATTCCGTACTTTGACAAGGATTTTGAAGAAAGAAAAATTTCTGCACGATGGATCCCTCACTGCTTGACTGCTGAACAGAAGCAGAAACACCTGGACATTGCAAACTTGCTGACAGGACCATCACGAAAATGAATAGGCCAATGAGAAACTGTATTACGGTCCACTGTACGTACACCACAAACTCCACTCAAAGTAGTGTGGAAGTATGGATTTTTGTGAGGGGGTTTTGCCATGTAAAGATTCGATCTTTGATCTTCAGTCGTCACAGTACACAAGACACGTGTAGGCTCCATTTCTAGCTCTCGTTACCTAAACATAGAGTATGCTATGAACGAAACGAACACATGTGCTTCTTCCTCAATCCTTCAATTACAACTGACGTAATTTTAATTGGTGTTGCATCATCCACTTCACAGTTTTGCCAACCTGTGCATTATTTATTAAATGATCCTCATTTATAGATTCTCTGAGATTATTGTATTATGTATAATATATTGAATAGATTTTTGCATTGTTATACATCTGTACAATTAATTAATCTTATTTTGAAATGTAAGATTTTTAACTTTGCTATTCTTAAATACTTTTATGTAGGATTTTTTATCAGTGTAATAAGCCAAAATTAAAAAAAATTGTCGTAATTTCAGAAATGAGTATAAAATTGATATTGGTACTTCATCATTTCTAAGTGTCATTTTCAAATCAATGCCAACTTGCTATTAACTTAAAATGGCTTTTAAGGAACCCAGAGGTCTATTGCTGCCCTCACATAAGCCTGCCATCGGTCCCTATCCTCAGCAAGATTAATCCAATCTCTACCATCATATTCCACCTCCCTCAGATCCATTTTAATATTATCCTCCCATCTACATCTCAATCTCCCCAAAAGTCTTTTTCCCTCTGGCCTTCCAACTAACACTCTATATGTATTTCTGGATTCGCCCATACATGCTACTTGCCCTGCCCATCTCAAACGTCTGGATTTAATGTTCCTAATTATGTCAGGTGAAGAATACAATGCATGCAGTTCTGTGTTGTGTAACTTTCTCCGTTCTCCTATAACATCATCCCTCTTAACCCCAAATATTTTTAAGCACCTTATTATCAAACACCCTTAACCTCTGTTCCTTTTTCAAAGCCAAGTTTCACAATCATACAGAACAACCAGTAATATAACTATTTTATAAATTCTAACTTTCAGATTTTTTGAAAGCAGACTGGATGACGAAATCTTCTCAACCGAATAATAACAGGCATTTCCCATACTGGTATTTATTCCGTGTTGAATTTCTTCGCGAGTGTCATTTATATTTGTTACTGTTGGTCCAAGATATTTAACTTTTCCACCTTTCCAAAGGATAAATTTCCAATTTCTATATTTCCATTTCGTGCTATGTTCTGGTCACGAGACATAATCATATATTTTGTATTTTCGGGATTTACTTCCAAACCTATCTCTTTACTTGTAAAAGCTATGTGCTATTGTTTGAAATATAATTTCTTTTTGTATTTATTATTATTATTATTATTGTTATTATTATTATTATTATTATTATTATTATTATTATTATTATTATTATTATTATTATTATTATTATTATTATTTATCTTTAAATACAAAAGGCTGACACCACTCACATGTCTTGTATCTTAATTTGTATAAAATGACCAAAGTAATGACAGTCTCTAAAATACCTGTCGTTTGAAAGCAACAGTTGTTAGTGACATTTTCAACAAAATGTACAAATTCGTAGTTGATAGATAAATTGAAAAACTTCAAGTAATTCATATCTTACATTAAAAGGAATAAAGGAAGAGATCATGATATCATTGAATGTATGTATATTCATTGTGGAAGAAAATATTTGTGACTAATACTGTGTATTTTGACAGTTGTTTCCTTTGATATTAACCCTCAGAGACCAGATCATGGTGTCTGCTATTTCCCGACGTTTGGATGACAATGCTGGGGAACTCTTGAGGCATCTTCTGAAGCAGATGTATCTCAGAACAGAAGCATGGGCCGCCACATCAAATCCTATACCATTTACAGAACTGAGAGAGGCAGTTCGTAAGCAGAGCTCCCATCCCCTTTTGGGACAATATGTAGATCAATATCTGAAGATAATGGGTGAGAAGACTGATAAATTTAATAACATAGCTACATGGATCAGTTGATAATGTTCTAGATGAAAGATGTTTTGCAATGAAAAATAACTGCGTACAAATTTATAGAAAAGGCTTAATAACATACTGTATTTTATACTTTTAGTGAGATGTATGTACTGTATTTGCTGGCCTGTAAGACGCACTTTTTTTCTCATGAAAATACATCTAAATAATAGTGTGCCTTGTTTAACGAATAGTTGATTTAAATAATATGTTGTTGTTGTTTTCTAATGCCAGGCATTTGACAATAAAGTCATTTGACTTCTTGCACTTCAATATTTTTCAAAGATATTATCATGGCCAGCCACTGAAGCACAGATTTTGAGGTGTTCCGAATCCATTTCTTGGTTTGAGTTGCACAATGGGCAGTTAGGGGACTGATATATTGCAATTGTATGCAGGTGTTTGGCCAAACAGTCATGGCCTGTTGCCAGTCTAAATGCAGCTACAGACGATTTTCGTGGTAAATCGGGAATTAACTGTGGATTTTGATGCAGAGAGTTCCATTTTTTCCCTTGGGATTCTGTTATCAAATTTTGTTTATTGAAGTCTAAGTATGTAGATTTAATAAATCTCTTCACAGAGTAATACGTAGATTTAGTAACAGGTCTGTAAGTAGCAGTGCTGCCCTTCTTTGCTAAAGCATCCGCATTCTCATTTCCCAGATTCCACAATGGGATGGTATCCATTGGAATACAATTCATGAAAATACATCTAAATAATAGTGTGCCTTGTTTAACGAATAGTTGATTTAAATAATATGTTGTTGTTGTTTTCTAATGCCAGGCGTTTGACAATAAAGTCATTTGACCTCTTGCACTCAATATTTTTCAAAGATATTATCATGATCACCCAATGAAGCACAGATTTTAAGGTGTTCCGAATCCATTTCTTGATTTGAGTTGCACAATGGGCAGTTAGGAGACTGATATATTCCAATTCTATGCAGATGCTTGGCCAAACAGTCATGGCCTGTTGCCAATCTAAATGCAGCTACAGACGATTTGCGTGGTAAATCAGGAATCAACTGTGGATTATGATGCAGAGAGTTCCATTTTTTCCCTTGGGATTGTGTTATCAAATTTTGTTTGTTGAAGTCTAAGTATGTAGATTTAATAAATCTCTTCACAGAGTAATACGTAGATTTAGTAACAGGTCTGTAAGTAGCAGTGCTGCCCTTCTTTGCTAAAGCATCCGCATTCTCGTTTCCCAGGATTCCACAATGGGATGGTATCCATTGGAATACAATTCTTTTATTGAGTGATATTAATTGAGAGAGCATTTTAGTTATTTCTGCTGTTTGAGATGAAGGTGTGTGTTCAGAGACGATTGATAGAATAGCTGCTTTGGAGTTTGGATTTAAGTAATATAGTATGCCTTTTTTATCGAAAACTAAAATTTCAGGTGGAATTTTACTCTGCTATAATCAGTCAGTCTGTATTTACGGAATTAATATGTGTGATGGGATGTGCTAAAATTGTTTCCCCAAAAATGTCCATAAAAAGAAATGTTGTTGTTGTTTTCTAATGCCAGGCGTTTGACAATAAAGTCGTTTGACCTCTTGCACTCCAATATTTTTCAAAGATATTGTCATGGTCAGCCATTGAAGTACAGATTTTGAAGTGTTCTGAATCCATTTCTTGGTTTGAGTTGCACAAAGGGCAGTTAGGGGACTGATATATTCCAATTCTATGCAGGTGCTTGGCCAAACATTAATTACAGAAATGTATCCTATATGCATATGTGTCTTATAGGCTAGCAAATACGGTATTTCACGTCAGATTTGTTATATATGATTATTTCTCTTTCATGCTAGAGGAAGATTCTAGTGGCTTTATTAGCAAAGTTGGAGACAGTTCTGGTGGACAGTACAGTATAAATATGAAGACAGCTTTCATTCAGCTTACCTGGACTACTATTGAAAACATTGTAATGGAAAGATTTGGTTCAAAGGCTGCACGGATCTTCAGGTACAGTACTTTAATTAAAATTATGTTTCTAGTCAGATACTTTTATAACAAACCTGAATCACGCAAGTGAAGTGAGTAGGCATTAGACACATACACATACTTTTATAAAATAATAGTGTATTATGCATCGAGCGTATAATGGTAGTAATTAAGACGCGAGTATCTTTATGAAACAAGCGTAAGCAAGTTTCGTATTTTGCTTTACGTGCTTTACAGGACCTTTTTTAGAAATGGTTCCTGCTTTTTGTGTCTGAAAATCTGGTCATCCTAATTATCAGTTCATCTTTATATCAATGATCTACCGTCTGTATTACATCATCTGCACTCGTTCCTTTATAAAATGATGCACCAAGTGGTTTATGGTGGCATTTGAGCTTGACATCGCTGGCATAGGTGGAGAGAGAACCGTTTCCTTGGTGGAGCAAAGCAAAACCATAGAATCCCGATATAACGAGATTATGGAGGACGACATTTATCTTCTTCCCCCGTTATAACTTGACCTTGGTACAGTATATCTGAATATGATCATTTAATAAAAGTATTGTAAAATAAAGTAAAATTGTAACAAAATATACAGACAATTTTACTTTTTTTTTTCTTCTTGTATGGAGGAGGAACCCGAAGGCTTGCACTGCAACCTGAGGTTTATTGTGCTTACTGTGAATGATTAGGTAGCTGAACGGCCATGCTCTTGTACAAGTACAGCACACCACACTGTGAACTTAACCGAGGCTATTGTATGGATGATGGTATGTGAAGTAATGATGGAGAAATGAGTCCGAGGTCCAACATTCTCCTTCAATTGGTTGAGGAAAAACCCCAACAAAGTAACTTGTCCAAACAGTTCGTTTCATAGCCAGACATGTTAACCATTACTCCACAGCAGTGGACCAATTTTACATTTGTTTACGTAGGCTTCCGCGGCTGGTGTACATGGTATGTGGATAAGCTTCAGGGCTTCTACCGCGTTGTCTTGGTGTTATTGGCTGACGTTTCGACCGCTGTGTTATCTTCAGAGCAATTGTTGGATAAGGAAATAGTCTGCCAGCTCATATATATATAATTATAGTAGTCTCGATCCAACAACTGCTCTGAAGATGATCACAACACAGTGGTCGAAACGTCAGCCAATAACACTAAGCCAACGCGGTAGAAGCCCTGAAGCTTATCCACACATCAATTTTACATTTACTTTATCTGTTTATTTAAAAAACAAGATATTATAATTATGAAATGTGAATTCTAATTATTTTATTTAATATCGTCTTTAAGTTTACACATTATACCAGGATCACTTTTCCTTTTTCTGTATTGTTGTGCAGTATGTTATTCATATTTCTTCAAGTGGCTGCTTGAACACCTGCAGTGTTCTAACACAACAGTACAGGATGTTACAAAAAACATTACAGTGCTTCCATTCCTCAAATGAGGTATAGAAATTGTTATACATTTAGAAATTTAAAATAAATATTTAAGTCCAGACACATGGTCTGAAGACAGTAATTCGTCAATTTAAGCACAGAAACTTAATCATAAACAAAAGCAAGAAAAATCTTCTGAATTCAATATTTCCTAACGTTAATAGAAAAAGAAGAGTTCGGCCAAGTTTGGGGGGGGGGGCAATACCCTCCCCATGCCCCCTCATAACTCCACCTATGATCACTGGCTTAACATGCTGTTAGAGTTTTAATCGCAGTTAATTGCCCGATTGCCTTACTGAGTTTGACAGCATAAGATGCTTTAGAGTATGTAATGCTTAAATTACTGTTTATGAATGCAAATTAACGCTATTCTTAAATGTTTTGAACAGTATTAATGCTCTCAGCGACCACATTATGTTTTAAATTCCATGTGTATGAAATAACAAACTATTTTTTTTTTTTCATAGGCTGGTGCGAGCAAAAAAGTTTGTTGAACAGGAGCAGATTCAACAAGTAGCTATGATACCTGCAAAGGAAGCCAAACTCCTGACATACAGACTGCTAGAAGAAAACTTTATCCAAATGCAAGAACTACGAAAGTCTTTATCTAACAATGTGCCAAACAAAACTTTCTTCCTTTTCCATATAGATTTAAATCAGGTGAATATTTTAATAATAACACGGTAAAATATTATAAGAACTTTCACATCCTAAAGTAGTGGCCACGGCTTTTGTTATTTGAGGTGTGGTTTCATTTTGGTAGACCTATTCTGAATAATAGTCAGTGACAAATTATAAACGCTAATATCATTTGCAATATGATAAAGGAACTGAATTATTGTGAATTCAATAAAACTAATGAGAAATTAGATATTACCATCGTGACACCCCTTTTTGAAAATGTGTAGTTTTACTATAAATTCGCTGATCTATAAATTAATGACCCAGTAGAGAGGTTACTGGTACATTTTAATAGTCGTGTGAAGCATTGCTAGTACCGGTAACATAATATTGTATTAGAACTGCTGTCTTGATTGGTGGCTGGTTTTCCCAACTTTTGGAATTCTCAACATAGCCTGAGTTGCAATACCCATTTTCCCAATTCTCTTTTCCCCACTTCATTTCTTCCAATCCTCTTTTTCTCCATTCCATTTGTCTCGATCCTTTTTCCCAATGGTACCTTCTACAAACCACTTTTTCTGGTACTTTCTTACCATGACAACCTACTTGATCCTCTGTTGTACGTTTGCATGATAACAAAGGGTGTTTTATTAAATTATCATACTTTTTATGTAAACTTACTACCAATATCATAGGCGAAATTGCAAGTTCTCGGGTAGAGGAGGCTTTTAAATATTAATGGATATTTATATTATAAAAATTCTGAAAACTAATATTTGGCACACTCCCATAACTAGTGGGAATGAGGACAAGAAATCATATCGAACTTCGTGCATTTAACATTTTGAGAAATATGAAAAGTATAGAGAGAAAAACATAAAATTTTAACGTATTTACGAAAAATTGGGCACAACTTGAGTTTTTAAAAATGATGTGATACCAAACATAATTGGAAATTGGATAATTAAATTTTAAATGCATATAGTCAGGGCTGAGCAAAATACTGACATCCAAGTATTTCAAATACAAATACAAAATACTTTTAAAAAATTAACCAAAATACATTTGTATTTTAAATACTCAAAATACATTTGTATTTCAAATACTCGATGCAATATGTAAAGAAATAAGAATATTACTGAAAATCTAAAATATTATATTAACATTAAAAGTATTTTTATCTCGAAGTTTTCCTTTTCCCAGTCAGCAATGAAATTATGCTACATATGAATAATTACTTCTCCCTTTCAAAACAACAGTTTCTCAAAAAGTTCATCAGATGAGGATCCCTTTGCTGGTGAATGAATAAATCCTGCAAAATAGAATAGTCTTTCTACAGGCGCAGAGGAACACAAACTTGTATTACACTTTATAGAAGCTTGTTTCACTGTTGGGTAATTCTCTTGAATGCACAGGGTTGTCCCTTTGCCATTGAAGAATCGTATGAGTTCATACTCCACAGCAGACAAGTTCTTTTCTTTTTGCTTTTCAAAGTCTGTTGTACTTGAGTTGAAAACATAAAAATTGTTTTTATCGTCTTCATCATCTGAGCTGAACAAAAGTGTAGCAGAGAACTGCTCAGCTGATTTCACACACATATTCTGTATCTTTTTCTCATCATTTGCTGAGGCAGTGTCAGATAGCTATCAAGCAAGCTGTCAAAATAGCTCTATTTGCTTCTGGGGTCAGGTCAAACATTGCTTTAAATCTTGATGAAAGCAAACTTATTAGGATTGGAGTTACTTGTAATAGATGGCGTAGATTACTAGATAATAGAATATGTAATCTGTTTTTGAGGGAAATTAATGTGAGCAAAAATAAGAATTTGAACAAAGTAAACTGTTAAAGTTTTTGGGATTGGGAAAGAAATAAGTTGGGAAAGAGTGATATTTGGTACTATGTAGTTTCCTTGAAAAATTGTTTATTGGAACTACCAGGTTTGGAGAAAGTACAATTTTGTAGTTTTTGAGTGTGAGAAAGATGGATTGGAAAAGGAATAATTTGGAAAGAGTGATATTTATTTTGGGGGGGGGGGGATTATGTTTACTGAAACTATTGAGTTTGAAAGTATCCATTAGTAGGATTGAAAGTATCCATTAGTAGGATAAATGGCTTGGAAAAAGTGTCTTAACAGTGGAAGCCTTCATTGTTTATTTTCTGACTGTTTCACTGCATTTTGAAGATTGTCATCTTGTACCTTCATATTTCTGTTATAACTAGTTCTCGGATTTTAAGGTGTCAAATTGAAGTTTTAGATGCCTAAGGAAGGCTTAAAATCTATTAATTTAGGCTCCAACTTAGTGAAATTAGGCATTAAAATTTACTAAATATATGACGAAAATATTTATACTCAAAATTAGTAAATTAAATAGATTTATGTTCTCATATATAAATGTTATTCACTGTTTGCTTAACTTCCATTAGCTGCACAATACAGTATGACAATTTTTTCCTAAATTGTTTATGTTGAACTGTTCCTTTTGTCACTTATAGAATCGTTTCAACTGAAACAAATGCGATAGGAACAAACATGAATTTGATCAGAGTTGATACATCAGTACCATCTAGAATATTTGTATTTTCCGCCATTAACAGTTAGGACACATGGTTCAACATTGAATCTCTTGAATTCTTTTTAGTACACTTACCCATTTTTTCTCCCTAAGCTATAATTGAATGAGCACACATTTTGCAGGTTGATTTTTTGGCATGTTGTATACTAAATTCTATTTCTAATGAATAATGCATCAGAGTACCACTATAAAATTCAATTAAATGAGAGAGAATCAACAGAAAATCTCACTAGCCAGGTTTTTACAATTTATTCTTTCACCCTCACTCGTTTTACTCTAATCCAGGAAACTTTCAATTGAGGGGCGTTTTCACAAAACTAGTTATCTACAAAATCTTCTTTTTTTCAAGACAACTCTTTTCTAAAATACACAACTGTAGATATCGAGTTTTGAAAAATCTCTTTTATTTCAAGATCAATTTACTGATATACTTACCAACTTTAGCTTAATTCTGATAGCACCATTGGATTCTCCTGACTCAAAAACATAAGGATACGCTAAAACCTCAAAATAAAAAAAAATGTAGATAACGAGTTTTGTGAAAACGCCCCTCAATTGCTTTGAACCCATCCCCATCTTATTGTTACTCTCTCTAGAGCTAACCGTTGGCCTTGGAACATGAATGCAGCCAACATGAGTGAACAACCGAATATGAAAAAAAAAAAAAGAAAAAAGATGTGTAATTAGTTTTTACTTTTTCATAAAGGAACAAAATAGACATTTGTCCTAAAGTCCGAGGTCTAGTTATAAATCAAAATTGTCATAACTTGAAAATAAAATGCATCTTGGTATAATTAAGAAATGAAGAGTACAGGAGAAAAACAATCAAAGTCACAGTTCTCATAAGCGTGATGTCATCTAATTCAGTATCTTACCACAGTTTAATATATGCAGTCACGAAGCTCAATATGTACTAAATATGCATCCATAGATAGTTGCTAACCACTAGGATCGCTAATTTCGCCTCATTACAGACAATGCGAAATAGTACTGACACAGTCTATTGTTCCTAGCACCCTCACAACTCAAGCTTCGTGACTTTATATACCAGACTGTGATATTACTGCAAACTTCCAGAGTTTCTTCTTATCAAAACTGGTAAAGGAGAATTATCACCATGGATACGGTCATCCTTTTTTACTTTTCCATTAGGAACAGCAATAAATTTTGCAGTAATATACTGAATTAGAAGATGACATCACCCTTAAGAGAATTGTGACTTGGATTGTTTTTCCCATTTACTCTTCAAGTTCTTATACATACAAGGTGTTAAAAAATAACGTTTACAACGGTTCAGGGAAGAGAGGAGGTAAAAACAAACATCTTTTTTAAGTGATAAAACTTTAGCAGATGCGCGGTTTTGCCGCAAGATGGCCTGAAGGGTAGATGACTTGACTTCCGTCACAACACACACTGGTTAGTTCTGTTTGTACTGCTGTGCCTGCAACAAGTTAAAAGGGTCCCTAGGGTCCCTAACACTCTCCGTGGTGGTAATTATTTTGTTTTTCTACGCGCCGTCCTATCAGAACGTTTAGAAAATATCTCTTTGAACATCAGAGAACGAATATGGTTTCAGCATGACGGTGCCCCTCCACACTTTGATCGTCGTGTCAAGAACCACCTAAATGCTACATTCCCCGATCGTTGGATTGGCAGGTGTGGGCCGGTACCGCGGCCACCTCGATCACCGGACCTAACCCACTGGATTTCTTTTTGTGGGGAGACATGAAACATCTTGTGTATGAGACACCAATCGATACGGCAGAAGACTTAGTTGCTCGCGTTGTTGAAGCTGCACATGTTATTCGAGACAATGTTAGCCATTTTGAGCATCGCAGACACTCATAACACGAAGCTACCAATTGTGCAATGCCTTCAATGTACGGCAGTTTGAACAACACCTCTAAAACTAAAATTGGTCTTGTTCTTTATGGATTACACTAACACTTATATACACAATAAAAGGCGCATCTGCCAAAGTTTTGTCACTTACAAAAGATGTTTGTGGTGTTTGAGAATAAGGTGCTTAGGAAAATATTTGGGGATAAGCGGGATGAAGTTACAGGAGAATGGAGAAAATTACACAACGCAGAACTGCACGCATTGTATTCTTCACCTGACATAATTAGGAACATTAAATCCAGACTTTGAGATGGGCAGGACATGTAGCACGTATGGGCAAATCCAGAAATGTATATAGAGTGTTAGTTGGGAGACCGGAGGGAAAAAGACCTTTGGGGAGGCCGAGACGTAGATGGGAGGGTAATATTAAAATGGATTTGAGAGAGGTGGGATATGATGATAGAGACTGGATTAATCTTGCACAGGATAGGGACCGATGGCGGGCTTATGTGAGGGCGGCAATGAACCTTCGGGTTCCTTAAAAGCCATTTGTAAGTAAGTAATAAAAGATGTTTGTTTTTACCTCCTTCATCATCCCTGAAACGTTGTAAACGTTATTTTTTAACACCCTGTATAATCAAACTATAATTATAGTGGATTGAATGAAACTACATAATAATGAAGTCCCTAACTTGAAAATATATAAGCCTGTTAATTTGTTTGCGTGTGCAAGTATTTATACTTACCATAGTTTCATAATTTTGGTAATTTAAACTGTCATAACACTTAAATGTTATTAATTTGAAATTAATGAAAATGTTCATTAGTATAATTTTGAAAAGTGTCTTCTTTTCATTTGAAGGTGGCTCGAATGGTCCTTGAAATGTGCTACAAGGCTCTGTTTAACGCAATGACAAGACGGGAACACGAGAGAAGTGAGAATCGCAGAATGATTGAAAAACAACAAAGAATTGAATCAATCACACTTAATATGAGAGAACAGGGAGCAACTCCTGAACAACTAGCAGAAGTAAGTTCGTGTTTACTGGTCAATTATATTATGACCAACTTAGACAATTATTTTTGATGATATTAAGTTCTTTTGATATGTAATATTTTCATGTGACTTTCTGTTAAAATATGCACATTTAACTTAAAGAATCTTATGGCCAGTTTGTCCAAGTAATGTTTAATTTTGCTTAACGAATGTTAAATTAACAGTCTGTTTATTTTTAACACTTTGTTAATGTATTTTCCATTTGTTCAACATAATTTTGTTTAAGATAACCAACACTTAACTATAACGTCTCTTAGCACTATTTTAACTACTCAACAGCAGTTGATAATGAGCGTATTCCGAATCTCACCGGTGAGCAATCCGATGGCATCACGGTGTTCCGAATTCCACCGATGACGTCATTGATGCTCCACCGGTGCCATCAACTTGCAGAGGTGGTGGCAGTCTCCATCAGCCACCATCAGTGAATCTGATTGGTTCTTGTATAGGGCGAGAATTAGCAGACGAATAACATCATGCACTGTTGTGTCATGGCGGTGTGTTCTGCTGTATTGTTTATAATGAGCACAACGTAAAAACAATATGTTAATGGCTTATGAGCGATCATGTCAACGGACAAGTTATTACTACCGGTTCAAGAAATAAGTTGTTTATGATGTTTTCTCTGAACGAGATGGCACAACGGAAATTTCGCAAAATTTTGCTAGCGTAGCACAGATAACCACTTACACAGTCGCCATGACAGCATCGATCCTTCCAGCAGTTTTGTTCCTTATTTCGCTGCAACGTGACGTCATTGATGCCACCGGACCGGTGAGATTTGGAATACGCTGAATGATTCTACACATGTAAGACAATTTTTGATTGGCTAAAATTAATCTTTAAATTCTATATTATAGATTGAGTCATGAAACTTACATAAAATGGCAACCTGTATAAACAAACAGTTGACGAATAAAAGTTGTAGGTGACGTGCTGAATAATAATTACAAAGTAAGGTTATATTTCCTCAATGCTATTATGGATACGAAATACGAAAGAAATAAAATAACACTGATGTATTTAAACAGTCCAAAGTATTTTTTTAATGTTATATTACCAGTCATATGCTAAACATTCCCTACAGAGAGAACAAAATATTAATTTCGCAACTTCTGTTTGAACAGCTGTGGAGACATCGGCCATATTTAACTAACTGTTAAACGAGTTAACTGCCCGAAATCCTACATTTATGGCCAGTTTTTCCAAGTAATGTTTAATTTGGCTTAACAAATGTTAAATTAACAGCGGTTTATTTTTAACGTTTTGTTAAGATTTTTTTCATTTTTCCAACATAATTTTGTTTAAAATAACCAACACTTAACTTTAACTGTCGTTAATATTATTCTAACTACTCAACAGCAGTTGGTAATGATTTTGCATATATAAGACAACTTCTTATTGGCTGATATTATTATTTAAATTCTGTACTATGGAGTAAGTCATGAAACATGTGTAAAATCGTAACCTGTTACAGTAGCCATGATTCATACAGAACAGAGAGTTGATAAATGAAAGTTGCATTGACAACTATTGAATAATAATAATTATTATAAGTATGGTTATATTTTATAATGCTAAATATGAATTTCTGTTTAGAAAAATCTCAGCATTATTACCACCAGGTGACAATAATTACACGAATGTGTGTGTAGCCAACTGTACACAAAACCCCGAGGAGAATTCCGTATCATATAAAATTCTCTAATTCAGGTCCATGTATAAATTATATGTAATTTTGTCCTACAGAAGCAATTGCTGCTGAAACAATTTATTATTTACTCACTGCGTATTTTGAAGCACTATTGATGTCGGCTATAGTTGAAGAGCCAGTAACATAGAATCTAGAGTTAATAGTAGCTGCTGAATTGGAACAAGTGGCCTATTTCTGTTTGTAGGATATTCAAATCTGACTTCAATTTCTTGCCACATTGAGATCGCACATTTCCTCAATATTAAATGGATAATAGCTCAGCATCAAAATAAGTGTCAGTATGATAATCAGTTGACTTATAAAGATTATCTTCCCTATATTAATATTCCAAAATATATTTTAAATTATATAAGCCTATTACCAGTCTTATGGCCGGTTTCACAAAGCTTCATTAAGGTTTTAATGATTCATTAATGTATTTACTGGTTCATTAAATCATTTTTATATCTCACCAAGAATCTTTAGCCTAACAAACCAGTAAAACTATCATTAAATTTAGTGATAGAAATTTCCGTCTTTAAATTTTTAATTATTCATTAGTTGCAATATAAAATGGCGGAACGTTTCGACGCAGAATTGTTATATCTGGAACTGCTCGAAAATTAAGAGTCAAATGGAGATAATGTTAACTATTTAAAAACCGATCATTTTGAAAATTTGAATGACACAAAAATTCACAAAAGATACTGCGTCACAAAGATCGTGGTACCGGTACTCAACATTTTAGAAGAAACTGATCATAGGTTAGAATATCATAAAAACGGCTGAGACAAAGCTGAAACTAGTCAACTAGATAACATACAACTGAGTTTTATTTTAAGACATGAAAGTGATTATTATAACTACATATCGGTACCTAAGAAATATTAGTAAATTAATACATAATGTGCATTCAAACATAACAAAACTTAATTGGTATATTAACTTTCATTTATTAGAATTATATTACAGCTAGCGATGTTTGCACTGGCTTTAAAACAGAAGCAAAAGAGCTGGATTCTTGGAATTTATAATCGTTTTCTTTCCGATGGAAATTTAATTTTCGAGCAAGATAATCACCCCGCGCACACCGCCATAAACGTTCAAAGACGGTTCACGGAAAAGCATGAAAAAGAGGAGGATTGACAAATATCGAGACATCCCACCTCAAAATCCAGATCAGTTCTGGGATCAAGTTCTGGCTACCTGGGAAGATTTCGCTAAGGACCAGAACTATTTCCGCGATCTAGTGGACTCAATGCCCCGAAAATGCAGGCAGTGATAGACGCCGGTGGCATGTGGACAATATATTAGATCCACATGTGTATTTCTTTTATTTTTCTTTAATTTGTTTGTTTATCTTTGTTTTATTTCGGGAAGAAAATTGATCTCCCAAGAGTTTTTTAAATTCTCGTATTGGAGCCAGAGTTGCGAAATAATTCGTTCCACTACACAAAATTAAAAAAATGAAGAAAGGTAACATATATAAAAATTAGTTACGTTAATTAAAAAAAAAAAGAGTTGTCACCGAGAATCGAACATGGGCCTCTGAGATGGCAAGCCAACTCGCTACTGACTACTCCATCGGAGAGTCGTGACTAACCAGCGCGACGAGGCACATATAGCAGCTCGGCTTGAAGCCTAAGGATACAGCGCACACATAAACGCATTCGTGTAAATATTTTAATGTTCAGTACTAGTTAATGTTTCATTTGGACTGATTTACTGAAGCTTGGTGAAACCGGTCCTTATTCTAAACATTCCTCAAAGAGAAACATAACATGTTATTTTCAAAACTTTTGTCTGAACAGCTGTGGTGTTATCCGCCATGTTTAACTGTTTGTTAAATGAGTTAATGGCCTGAAATCCTACATTTAATGTTAACAAACGGTTAAGAATCTGTTAAGCCAAACTGGTGTTGAACAAATGGAAAAACTGTATTTAACAAACTGTTGAAGGTTTAACAGTCGTTAAGTGTTCTAACAATACTTGGACAAACCGCCATTAGTCTGAGATGAACTTCCGTGTCGGTAGATTCGTGTAATATTCAGCATCATGAAATAATAGTAATACGCGTTACAAGAGCGGTATGTTGACGTTTTCATGTTCGAGGAAAAGATTGAAAAAGCGAAACGTAGTTCATCTTTTTTAATTTCCGAGAACATGAAAACAAACATACCGCTCGTGTATCGTACATTATTTTGTGCGAAGATCGTTTATTACATACCTGAAAGAGGAATTTCTAATTAGTTGCAATGAAATCTCCATCTTGGTTTCTGTTCAATGACTGCAACTTTGGAAAACAAATATATCTATCTTCAACATTGTTCCTATAAAATGTTTTCTGTGTTTACTATACTGCAGTAGGCCGTGATATACGTCTATCTTTTTTTTTTCCCCTAGTCTATGATGAGTCTGGAATCTTGTTGATTTTTTCACGGCTTCCTTAATGTTACTTGCATTACAAATGCAGTAACTTTTGTGGTGTTGTAGAGTTTACTTAATTTTTGCAAATATTTAAAAACAATAATTAACAGTGAAATTGCAGTGGTAAGTTTCCAATTTATAATTATTACTATATTGAACGTCTTTAAAAATAATATGTTAAAAGCCTAAAGCAGTAAAATGAATATGACGCTTAAGCGGTAAGAATAGGGAAATTGTTATGTGTGTTACGTTGGGAATACTGAATGTGGTATTTCACACTTACCGCGTATTGGTTTTGTGCGGAAAGCAAGCAAATACGCACGATCTCGCACAAACTCTCTTTCTGATAGCTTATTCTCTCCCCTATCGCCAAGCTCACTTGCCAGGTCTTGCCTCCTCAGCTGTACATAGTATGTCACTACGATTTTGTTTGGAATAGAACTTTTGAGTTTGACGCATCTTGCATTTGAACTTAATATCTGCAAAGTTTCAAAACTACTTGCAATTGAATGTATGAACGTGTAAATACGAACATATGTTTATGGATATGTACTTTTTTGGGTTGTTTATTTTACACGCTTTGTGTGTTTTTTTTTAAGAATCTGTGAGTATACGTACTAGTAGACGTTTTTTAATTACTATTATTGAGTTCCCGTTTCTATTGTGTATTGTAGATGACTTGTATTCATTTAACTGATTTTTTTAGATTCTGATTAATGTTTATGATATTGATGATTGAGGCGGTGATGAATCATGGTGTACTTATCAAATATGGTTACTTGTATAATTATGATGTAAGTGTATGCATATATGCTGGTTTATATACATTTATTACATACTACCTACATACAAGGTGAAAGTGAAATAGTCTTGCAGATTTCCAGAGGGAATAGGTCATGTTGTATGTAACAAAAAACTATAATATCATATTAGTGGAAAGTTCATGTTTTTTTTTTTTTTCAGAAAAAAGAAATGTTTTTCCCAAATGTTTAACAAACTCTTATTCCATACGTGGGCATTTAAAGAGATGCGCCGTACTACTCTGATTGCTGCAACACGCATCACCTGTTAACGTAATACTCAGCGGTGGATCGCGTGAAGTATTGAAACACGGAAAGTTAAGCAATTAAGCAGGACAAAAAGATACACAGTTTTCTGAATGTTATTTTTATGAATAACGAAAATGAGAGATAACAAATTTTCCAAAACAAATGCAAACTATTTTACAAAAAGCTGAAACGTAACTGTATTTCTAATTTAAACAATTACTGTAAAAACCTTATAAAATTACATAAAACGTACAATTCCACAACAGTTAAAATGTAATGCCATAATCTGAAACTATCACTAATTTACATCACTAGAAAATAAAATTAAAGAACTTATGAAAAACAGATTCTTAACAAAATATCAAGCACATTACTAAGAAACAGAAAAAACAACAATTAGGCTATTTTTAAACCTATTGCTGTACTTCTTTGTTGTTGTCAATTTATGCCCTTAAAAGAAGGGATTCGTTTATTCTTCTTCGTCACGTAAATCAGCAAGTGTTTCAAAATTTGAAGTTATGTCAGACATTGCAATTGTGAGCTGATGGAATAAATTTTCGTCTGAAATGCGTGATCTTGATTTGGATTTTACAGTGGCCAACTGAAAATACAAGTGTAGGTTGAGCCAAACATAGAAGTAATTTTCATAACAAAACTCCGAAGATGTGGATATTTTACTTTTGAACGTTGCTCTTCTTCACTGCCAGTAACGTTTTGTAGCATCATAAGCACCTAACAATTTCCCCTTCTTCGCAACAAAAGAACCCATTTTTCCATTCTTTGTGGAAGTAATATTTTTCGACTTTTTTACTTCAGGAGCTTCCTTAGCGAAATTTTTTTACTGCAATCCACCGCTGACTGCCAGTACCTCAACTGGTCTGACAGGTACCCCGGTATGGCGAACAGCTAGGGGTGTGAGGGAGGGAGATCGCGTAGTTGCGTTCGACTCCGTGCGACATGTACTACTGATGCCCACGTCTGTCTTATTCGGTAACTGTTGCGAGTAAGATCATGATTTTTGCCCATATCGATAGGAAATCTAATAAAGAATAATTTATCCTTCTGGAGTATTTCAATAGCGTGAACGGTTTTCGTATAAATTTAATTTTAAAAACTCCTAAATTCAAACCATTGCACGAAGCGAACGCATGAAAACGTCTTGGCAGCTTACGCACAGATAGTCGCCGAGTTCGTTGCCCTCTTACATCTGTATACGAGTAGAGTGTTTAGCGACGATGTAGCCGGACTGCTGAAACTTCAAACTTAATTTTCTAATAAACCGTGCATTTCATCACAAAACGTAAGATAGGTTTCATATTTTATATTAATTTACGTGTACCCTATCGTCTCTTTCAATCTGCAAGATTATTTCACTTCCACCCTATATAGTAGTTACTTATGCATACATGTAACTTATGTAAAATGGACTTGTGTGTCCATATTTATGTACATAATGTATTAGATGATGCATGTATGTATGTACGTACCGGTATGTATGTATGTATGTATGTATGTATGTATGTATGCATGCATGCATATGCAGTTTTGAAGCCAACAATGGGAAGGTACTTACTTACTTACTTACTTACTTACTTACTTACTTACTGGCTTTTAAGGAACCCGCAGGTTCATTGCTGCCCTCACATAAGCTCGCCACTGGTCCCTATCCTGAGCAAGATTAATCCAGTCTCTATCATCATATCCCACCTCCCTCAAATCCATTTTAATATTATCTTCATCTACGTCTCGGCCTCCCTAAAGGTCTTTTTACCTCCGGCCTCCCAACTAACACTCTATATGCATTTCTGGATTCGCCCATACGTGCTTCATGCCCTGCCCATCTCAAATGTCTGGATTTAATGTTCCTAATTATGTCAGGTGGAGAATACAATGCGTGCAGTTCTGCGTTGTGTAACTTTCTCCATTCTCCTGTAACTTCATCCCTCTTAGCCCCAAATATTTTCCTAAGCACCTTATTCTCAAACACCCTTAACCTATGTTCCTCTCTCGAAGTGAGAGTCCAAGTTTCATAACCATAAAGAACAACCGGTAATATACGAGTAACTGTTTTATAAATTCTAACTTTCAGAGTTTTTGACAGCAGACTGGATGATAAAAGTTTCTCAACCGAATATTGTGTGTTTAATTTCTTCCCGAGTATCATTTATATTTATTACTGTTGCTCCCAGATATTTGAATTTCTCCACTTCTTCAAAAGATAAATTTCCAATTTTTATATTTCCATTTCGTACAATATTCTCGTCACGAGACATAATCATATACTTTGTCTTTTCGGGATTTACTTCCAAACCTATCGCTTTACTTGCTTCAAGTAAAATTTCCGTGTTTTCCCTAATCGTTTGTGGATTTTCTACTTACATATTCACATCATCCGCATAGACAAGCAGCTGATGTAACCCGTTCAATTCCAAACCCCCTCTGTTATCTTGGACTTTCCTAATGGCATACTCTAGAGCAAAGTTAAAAAGTAAAGGAGATAGTGAATCTCCTTGCTTCAGCCCACAGTGAATTGGAAACGCATCTGACAGAAACTGACCTATACGAACTCTGCTGTACGTTTCACTGAGACACATTTTAATTAATCGAGCTAGTTTCTTGGGAATACCAAATTCCATAACAATATCATATAAAACTTCTCTCTTAACCGAGTCATATGCCTTTTTGAAATTTATGAATAACTGATGCACTGTACCCTTATACTCCCATTTTTTCTCCATTATCTGTCGAATACAAAATATCTGGTCAATAGTTGATTTGTTACGCCTAAAACCACACTGATGATCCCCGATAATTTCATCTACATATGGAGTTAACCTTCTCAAAAGAATATTGGACAAAATTTTGTACGACGTCAACAAAAGTGATATTCCTCGAAAGTTACTACAGTTAGTCTTGTCCCCCTTCTTAAAGATAGGTACGATTATGGACTCCTTCCATTGATCTGGAATAAGGTTTTGAAATTTGGTACTTGGAACAATGGAAAGGTAGAGATAATAATTAAGGAACACCCTTTTTCTCTTTTTATGGCACAACAATTTTATTTCTTGTATATTCTATAATTTTTGAGACCGGCGTAAGTGGCAACGCTGCGCTTTTTGCGGCCCTGCAGAGCAAGAGCCTCGGCGGGGGCGGCGAAGTGGGCGGCCTTGGCGGCAGCTACGTAGGGGGTGTCGAGGGACACTCCAGCGTGAACAGCGGGGATGGTGTAGGCGGCGGCATAGTGTTCTGGAACGGCCACGACGGTGGGGGCGGGGGCGGCGAAGTGGACGGTCCTGGCGGCAGCTACGTAGGGGGTGTCGAGGGGCACTCCAGCGTGAACAGCGGGGATGGTGTAGGCGGCGGCATAGTGTTCTGGAACGGCCACGACGGTGGGGGCGGGGGCGGCGAAGTGGACGGTCCTGGCGGCAGCTATGTAGGGGGTGTCGAGGGGCACTCCAGCGTGAACAGCGGGGATGGCGTAGGCGGCGGCGTAGTGACCTGGAGCGACCACGACAGCGGGGACGGCGAAGTGGGCGATGTTGGCGGCAGCTACTTTGGGGGTGTCGAGGGGCACTCCAGCGTGAACAGCGGGGATGGCGTAGGCGGCGGGGTAGTGAGCTGGAGCGACCACGATGGCGAAGTGGGTGGTCTTGGCTGCAGCTACTTCGCGGGTGTCGAGGGGCACTCCAGCGTGAACAGCAGGGATGGCGTAGGCGGCGGGGTAGTGAGCTGGAGCGACCACGATGGCGAAGTGGGTGGTCTTGGCTGCAGCTACTTCGCGGGTGTCGAGGGGCACTCCAGCGTGAACAGCGGGGATGGCGTAGGCGGCGTGGTAGTGAGCTGGAGCGACCACGATGGCGAAGTGGGTGGTCTTGGCTGCAGCTACTTCGCGGGTGTCGAGGGGCACTCCAGCGTGAACAGCAGGGATGGCATAGGCGGCGGCGTAGTGAGCTGGAGCGACCACGATGGCGAAGTGGGTGGTCTTGGCTGCAGCTACTTCGCGGGTGTCGAGGGGCACTCCAGCGTGAACAGCAGGGATGGCGTAGGCGGCGGCGTAGTGAGCTGGAGCAGCTGCATAGGACACGGCACCCAGAGCGGCAAGGCGGGAGACGATAACCTGTACAGAGAACAAACGCGAACGTCAAATCTGGCACCCTGGCACCTGGCCTTCCCGTGTACCAATCCTACTTGGGGCAGTTTACTTTTCAGCAGAAAGATCCTGAAGATTTGCGGTGTGGTACAGTTTTCTTCAACGTATGATCTTGATATTTTCATTTTACTAAAGCACCGAATAAAAACATCTGCAGTACAAGTACATTGTTAAAGGTACTCTTTAACTCATTATATCCCAACGTATGAAATATACGAGAAATACGTAATTTTGTTTATTCAATTAACAATGTAAATATTGTTTGTTATGAGGGTTTTATCTGTTATTATTATACAAGAATGTTTGAATTTACTACACAGAACGTTTCACCGTTTGTGAAACTGTCTTCTGTCCTTTAGTACAGTAGACAACATCAAGATGTCTATCAATGGAAGCAAAAACGCACCAAGGTAAACAATTTTGGCTTTATTTTATATAATACTGCAATTTTCTTGCTTTCTTATGTAATAATATAAAGAATGATCTTTATTGCTTCTATAATCCCATTATTGACAGATAGCTCCATTACATTATTGTAGTAGGACTAGTTGAATTGTTGTGTATGATAAATCATACGTTGGGAAGTAACGAGTTTCGTATTGTTTTAGGGTTCTGGAAATCAGTGAAGATTTTTTTAAAATTTTAGTAGGTTATTTTATGACGCTTTATCAACATCTCCGGTTATTTAGCGTCTGAATGAGATGAAGGTGATAATGCCAGTGAAATGAGTCCGGGATTCAGCACCGAAAGTTACCCAACATTTTGCTCATATTGGGTTGAGGGAGAACCCCGGACAAAACCTCAACCAGGTAACTTTCCCCGACCGGAAATCGATCCCGGGTCACCTGGTTTCACGGCTAGACGCGCTAACCGTTACTCCACAGGTGTAGACAGCATTGAAGAGATATTCAGTGTATTAGAAGAATTTGGATGGGAATGATGAAGTAGCGCAAGACATAAGAAAAATATCTCAGAATAACTGGTTCTTGTACAGATAAAGAATATTCACTTTCAGGTCATAACGAAACATAAGAAACAAAAAGCAAAAGTAGTGTACACAAAAGACTTAATAAAGTAAAAGTAGATGAAGTTCAGAGAAAATATACTGAAAAAAATTGGATTCTAATAATAGTACATTGAAACCTGCCTTTGCGGTCACTTCATTTAAACGGCCACCTGGCCAAATGGCCAATTTTCTCTGGAACCAATTGGATTTGCCATAAGATCAATACAAATTGTCTCTTTATTTAGCGGCCACCTCATGCTTCGGCCAGCGGCCGGAGTCTGTTTGGATTGGAACCTGACTATAACAGTCACTGTCCAACAAAAATTTTTTTCACGGATACTGTCTGACCTATTTTTTCGACGGTTAGAGGACAGAGAGCAATATCACGAGTACAATAGCTGAGTGAAGTGTACAACAGTACACCCTCCATATCTTGGGGTTAGTTGGTTACTGTTTTATGACTCTTTTGTCACTTTCCACTCCGACCCTGCACAGATATAAATTCTTACTCGTTTTTAAAGGATTAAAACACCGGACGTTTTCTATCGAAAATGTCACAGTATTTTTTAGGTCAGTAATTAACCATTCGAATTTTTTTTCTCCTCTTTCCATCTTTTTCTATTTGGACCAGCTTTTACGAATTTTTCTTCTTTTCATTCAGTTGATTCAGAGGAACTGTGACGTTAGTTTGAGAGAGAAATCATGTCTAACAATAAATCTAGAGTGGTATTAAGTTTAGAGGTGAGACGAAAAATGATTGAAGAAAGTGAGAAGGGAACATCTGCGAAAAAAATTGCAGAAATATTCAAATGTGGAAGGACATAAATACACTGTATAATTAAGATGAAATATTAAAAGAATGGGAGGAAAATATGCATGGTGGCCAAAAAAAAAGAGAGAATCTGTGTTTAGTAATGTGAATGGTTTCGTTTACGAATGATTCAAGTGTGCGAGGGCAAAGAAATTGAGTTTTGAAAAGGCTAGTTGCAAGAATGGAAGGGGCTGACATTAATATGCACGATTGTTGTACGCGCACAGTACCTACTAAAAAGTCAATGAAATTCAGTACTTTCATGCTGATTCATAAAAAACCGCAACCTTATTCAAGCGGCCACCTGATAAAACGGCCATTTTACGAGGTAACTTCAAATGGCCCTTTAGACAGGTTTCACTGTATTGCAAAAATACATGATTCCATTCCTACATACTGTATATAAGTAGTTTACACAATAAGGCCGCATCTATTGATATATACAAACATATAATTGATGAAATTGTTGAACACATTGTTAGAGAAAGTGTAAAATATGCATCAAAAAAGGGTTTCATGATCCAGTTGTCCTCAGAAGATGTATACAAATACAAAGCTATTTTGCTTTTATCTGGATACTGAAAATTATGCATCGTCGTATGTACCTACTGGTAGAGACGACCTGACACCAACAATGCTCTTGCGAGCAACGCAATGTAAAGAAATTCCTTCGATCAGATACACAGATTTTTTCACTTGAACGGTAACAATACCAGAAGACAAAATATATAAGATCCGGCCACTTATTACACATCTCAATGGTAAATTTGGAAGCCTCATTGTCCCACTAGGGAATAAATTCTCTCTGGACGGAGTAATGGAACCTTAGGCCTACTATGGGCATCACTCCATGAAACAATTTATTCGTGGAAAGTCCATTAGGTATGGATACAAGTTGGTATCTTGTTCATCCACGGGTTACCTCGTTATTTTTCAACCCTAGACTGGTGCAAGTGATAGAGAAGAAGGCAAAACACTTGGAACTGCTATTACCGAAAGACTATTATATTGAATTCCTTCCTCAGAAATGTATAGTTTATATTGACTATCACTTCAATTCTCTTCCTCTTCTCAAAACCTTGTCAGAAAATGGTATCAACTGCAAAGGAATTACACATAATGATCGAGTGGAGAAAGCTCCATTACACGATATGAAGAGAGATCCCAGAGGTTCATACCACGCACTACAAGATGACAGAAATTGGAGAACACTTATCAAGTGGCATGGCAACAGTGTAGTTAACTGTAGCTACCAACATATGCAATGACAATGTTCTGGGACTAGGAAAATGTTCTCGAGGGAGTAAAAATCAAAAGAAGTGTGGAAAGTGTTCTAAGTTTCGATGTGTGAGATGTAATGTTGGTTTACATCCGAAGAACAGTTTCTTGCAATTCCATTTGCGATAACAATGTTATTATATTTGCTAACACGAAACAGTGCCATTGTTTACAAAATGTATCAACTTAATATTGTTATTAGTACATATGTAGTGTAAAACACAAACAAACGGTTAGGGAAAACACGGAAATTTTACTTGAAGCAAGTAAAGCGATCGGTTTGGAAGTAAATCCCGAAAAGACAAAGTATATGATTATGTCTCGTGACCAGAATATTGTACGAAATGGAAATATAAAAATTGGAGATTTATCCTTCGAAGAGGTGGAAAAATTCAAATATCTTGGAGCAACAGTAACAAATATAAATGACACTCGGGAGGGAATTAAACGCAGAATAAATATGGGAAATGCCTGTTATTATTCGGTTGAGAAGCTCTTATCATCCAGTCTGCTGTCCAAAAATCTGAAAGTTCGAATTTATAAAACAGTTATATTACCGGTTGTTCTGTATGGTTGTGAAACTTGGACTCTCACTCTGAGAGAGGAACAAAGATTAAGGGTGTTTGAGAATAAGGTTCTTAGGAAAATATTTGAGGCTAAGCGGGATGAAGTTACAGGAGAATGGAGAAAGTTACACAACACAGAACTGAACGCATTGTATTCTTCACCTGACATAATTAGGAACTTAAAATCCAGACGTTTGAGATGGGCTGAGATGGGCAGGGCATGTAGCACGTATGGGCGAATCCAGAAATGAATATAGAGTGTTAGTTGGGAGACCGGAGGGAAAAAGACCTTTAGAGAGGCCGAGACGTAGATGGGAGGATAATATTAAAATGGATTTGAGGGAGATGGGGTATGATGTTAGAGACTGGATTAATCTTGCACAGGATAGGGACCGATGGCGGGCTTATGTGAAGGCGGCAATGAAACTTCGGGTTCCTTAAAAGCCATTTGTAAATAAGTAGTGTAAAACACATACAACATCACGTGTAGCAAATGTTTACTCATATGAACAGAAAATTTATTTGTACTACACACCAACGCCCAGCGTATGATTTTTCATACGGCTTAAAAAACATATGTAACATACATTATTCTCAAAATAAAACCATTATATGTCATAAGTGATCTAAAGGCATACTAGAACTCAAATTTAATACAAAAATTCAAAAATATTTTATTTCGGGATATAATGGGTAGAAAGGAATAATTTCCAGGTTAGTATGACAACTCCACGATCTGAATTTATGTTAATAAGAGAATTGCCATTAACTGATATATATAATTCCCCACGGCGTTCTATCAGATTTCATAAGAGTTCATTTTGTTAGTCTCGAGGACTTGGAGATTCTGAGTATTTGCAGCGTGGGAATAGTTTTCTTTGAGTTCCATAATTTCAGCGATTATTACCATTTGTAGTAAAATAGGAAACTACCTATGTAATTCTATCCCTAAGGAGAGGAAAAATAGCTTCACTTCAAAATAGGTGCACGTAACATGCCATATGACGGAAAATAGCTCTCAGTCTCTATATACTTTCTAAGGCATAAAAGGTCGAAAATAGTTATTGACTCCAAAATTATTGAACAAGTTAGTAATTTTAAATATTTAGGATGCAACATTTCTCATGTGGAAAAAGAGATATGGAAGAAAAGATGCATAGATTTCAAGGTATATGCGGAACAATTAGGCGGAGCTTAGGAAAAAGAACAACGAAAGAAACACAGTTAAAACGCTACAAAACAGTAGCCCTTCCAGTACTACTTTACGGAGCAGAGACATGGACCTTAACAGAAAGAGACAAAAGACGACTAGAAGCCTCAGAAATGAAATTCCTAAGATCAGTGGCGGGATATTCTTTATTACAACATAAGAGGAATGAAGATATCAGAAAAGAATTAGGGATAGAGGGCATAACACAAAACTTAACAAATCAACGAAATAGGTGGATGGAACATCTAGAAAGAATGGAGGATAACCGAATTCCCAAGAAAGCTTTCCAGTATGCTCCAAGAGGTTTCGTTGGAGAGAACAATTCTAATGGGGACGGAACGGGCCTACCGGCTCAACCCGTGATGATGATGATAATGATGATGATGATATATATTAGTTATACTGTAAGTTGAAAGTGTAAACTCATACCTTATTGTTGAGGGGCTGGGGGAGGGGATGAGGACGGGTCGTCGTCCCCCTTCTTTGCATCTTGTCCCTGATCTTCGGGAATTTCGGGAGCTAGTTCTTCGGTGTAGACCCTTTTCAATTCACCCCCCTCCACAACAACAAAGTGGCCGGTGTTTCTCCTGCTGTAAGGAATAAAGATTGGCGGTGGGGTTTCTTCTCCTGCCAACTGCCCGCCCTGACCACTCTGGCCTGGCTCTTGTCCTTCCTCTGGTTGTCGAGGTAGATATTTGGAATAGTCGGTGACCTTGATTTCTTCCTCAGATGGTGTATTCAGGTCCTCTTCGCGCAGTTTCGGGCGCCTGTGCCTGTCCTTGAATAGGATCTCTTTGGGATAGGGCCCCTGAGGACCAATCCGTTTCTCGCCGGTGATGATCTTATATATACCGTATCCTGTGCCTATCAGGGACCCTACGCCAATTGATGTAGCTCCAAACTCCAGTACTCTTCGATTGTGGGAAAAATATTTCAGCGCTGTTCTGAATGAGTTGAACATTTTTCTAATATTCAGAACGTATGTAACACAGCAACGGCATTGCTATTATTGTCATGCATCGTCTCCATAGAGACCGCAGTTATTGTTTCATGTAGATCAGCGGTGAACAAACTATATCGTGATTACATCGTGTAATCAAAGTCATTCATACTGGTAAGGGGAGTTTCCTGTACATTGCTCTCTGTCTCGCTCACGTACTGAAGGTATCAGTGTCGGTACCATGTCGCTCTACAAACCCTCTGTCTCTCTACAAGCAGGAAAGAACGTTTCGTACAGAATGAGAAGAGGAATTTATTCGATGTTCTGTCGGAGAAAATGTTATTGTTCAATTAGTAGTAGATCAGTTCTGGGATCAAGTTCTGGCTACCTGGAAAGATTTCGCTAAGGACCAGAACTATTTCCGCGATCTGGTGGACTCAATGCCCCGAAAATGCCAGGCAGTGATAGACGCCGGTGGCATGTGGATGAAATATTAGATCCACATGTGTATTTATTTTATTTTTCTTTAATTTGTTTGTTTATCTTTGTTTTATTTCGGGAAAAAAATTGATCTCCCAAGAGTTTTTTAAATTCTCCTAGTGGAGCCAGAGTTGCGAAATAATTCGTTCCAGTACACAAAATTAAAAAAATGAAGAAAGGTAACATGTATAAAAATTAGTTACATTAATAAAAAAAAAAAGTTATCGCCAAAAATCGAACACGGGTCCCTGGGATAGCAAGCCAACTCTCTGCTGACTACTCCATCGCAGTGTCATGACATTATCAGCGCGACGAGGCACATATAGCTGCTCCGCTTGAAGTCTAGGGAGACAGTGCACATATAAACGTACTCGTGTAAATATTTTAATGTTCAGTAGTAGTTAATGTTTCATTTGGACTGATTTACTGAAGCTTGGTGAAACCGGCCCTTACTGTAAACATTCCTCAAAGAGAAACATAACATGTTATTTTCACAACTTTTTTCTGAACAGCTGTGGTGTTATCTGCCATGTTTAACTGTTTGTTAAATGAGTTAACGGCCTGAAATCCTACATTTAAAGTTAACAAACGGTTAAGAATCTGTTAAGCCAAACTGGTGTTGAACAAATGGAAAAACTGTATTTAACAAACTGTTGAAGGTTTAACAGTCGTTAAGTGTTCTAACAATACTTGGACAAACCGGCCCTTAAAATTAACAAACTGTTAACAATCTGTTAAACCAAACTGGTGTTGAAAACATATAATTTTATTAATTAACAAACTGTTTAGAGTTTAACAGTCGTTAAATTTTCTAACAATACTTGGAAAAACCGACCATTATTGTTAAACAAGTATTCACTTTCGAGTCATTATACAGTTCATTGTTCCAATATAATAACTCGTTTGCGATCTCTAGCTGTCATGAATGATTATAATATGACATTAAATATGTATATTTATCATACAACTACCATTTGTTGCTGTATTTAGTGTACTTTTTTAGAAAATGTTTTTAACGTATTTATAAATTTCCATTAATTTTTTGTAGAATTTCAATATGTATTATGCAATTATTACAGATATCTTTATGGTCTGAAGATGCCCAAAATGGGCGAAAACGTTCATAAGTAAAATATTAAAATGTGTTAACAAATATACTTCTGGGTTAACATTAAAATAAGTCAAGACGGAAACAAAACTAAAACTATATTATTTCTTCAGTAGACAATTATACTTGAATGTTAGATTATAGTATCACTGTGTAAATGGCACTTAGAGTTAACTGAACTTCACTGTTAAGCTTAAACTGTTCTTTATCAATCTATAGAAATTGTTAGTTTTACTTATTCAATGTATTGAAACACTCACATGTGAACAAACGAACTTGGGGAATATTTGTTACAGACTGATTCTGATTGGTTCTACTGTACAAGCTTGTGACGTCACATACCAGAAATGCTACGGCGCATATAGCAGATAACCACATTCCGAAATGCCGTCTAGTCTAGCACATCATAATGATATTGGTGCTCATTTCTAATTTTACTGAAAACTTGCAGTTATGGCATACGTCCTTTTCACTGCACACCATAGAATTGTTGTATCAACTGGTATAGCCTGTTTTTACTTGGATATTTACGGTGTCATATATCCACAAATTCCTGATAAGATTTGATGTAGAACTATTTCTTTAGAAAAGAGATCCTCTGATTTCACGAAGGACTCATTTTTGTATAGCTATTATTTCAATCAGTCCCATGCCGTGGCATCGTGGTCTAAGGCATCCTGCCTAGGACTCGCGTTACAGAATGCGTGCTAGTTCGAGTCCTCATGGGGGAAGAAATTTTTTCATGAAATTTCGTCCAGTGTATGGGACCAATGCCCACCCAGCATCGTGATGCACTTGGGGAGCTATGATAGGTAGCAAAAATCCGGTTTCACAAACCAGCTATAACGGCTGCGGGATCAACGTGTTAACCACACGATACCTCCATTCTGGTTGGATGATCGTCCACCTCTGCTTTGGCATGTGGACGTGAAGCCAACAGCCGGCTGGTCGGTCTTGGCCCTTCATGGGCTGTAGCACCATGAATTTACTTTATTTACTTTATTATTTTAATCAAGCTCAAAATTATAGTTTTACATCATGCATTGTTGCATACTTTTTTCATATATGGTACTCCCTGCATGTTTAAGCACTGATGCATGACAGATACCAGTAATGTCCTATATTAACAATTCATTTTCAGGCTTCAAGTATGGCGACTTTATGAATTTCCTGTATATCTAGATATTAAAAGAATCTTCTTTAAATTAATTTTTTACATTGCACTTTATGACTTTGTGTCGTATTACAGCATTTTCTTTTCATTATTGTTTCTCTGTTATTTAGATAGAAGAAATGTTGACACCTCCAGAGCAAGCATTGATCGACAAGGTTCGAACAATGATCAACAGGCTGAGTGAAGCAGAACTTCAGTTAGATGAGACGATGTTCATATTGCAACTTTATCTGATTTACCAACTCTGAATAAAATGTTGGTTCATTTATTGTAAAATTTCAGAAGTAAAAGACATATTATGTTTTATATCAAACTGATTTTGTAATTTATTCCCTTTATTCCTATTGTTATAAAGTGATTATTTTAACTAGGAATTAGTTAGTAGAATGCGCTTTTTAAGTTGACCTAGTTGTCAAGTTCGAATTCTCATTTTTACAGAACTTATTTGGAAAAAAAAAAAAAGAAAAAAAAAAGAAAAAAGAAATTACATATTCACAAGGGAATTGTTAATGACTAATGTCGGATCTTCCTCTCAAATTGCGCACATAGCTAGATCTCCACAGCAGATACACGAATATAAAAGAGAAATTAGCTGTATTAACTGTAAGTGTGTGAAGACTTATTTGAAATGCTGCATTAAGAGACTGCAGCTCGTGCTTGAACAGAATAGTTGATGTTCTTCCATTATTAAATTACATCGAGGCCCATCAAACGAACAAGTAGTCTGCTGCCCAAAACCCACAAGAAATCAGGAGTTCACTAAATTTATGGCAACACTTATTAAATTCACAATCATTGTTTTAGTGAAACAATTAAAATGTAAAGGCACTAGCAGTGTTTATAATGTTTGTTGTTGTTTTCTAATGCCAGGCGTTTGACAATAAAGTCATTTGACCTCTTGCACGCCAATATTTTTCAAAGATATTATCATGGTCAGCCAAAGAAGCACAGATTTTGAGGTGTTCCGAATCCATTTCTTGGTTTGAGTTGCACAATGGGCAGTTAGGGGACTGATATATTCCAATTCTAAGCAGGTGTTTGGCCAAACAATCATGGCCTGTTGCCAATCTAAATGCAGCTACAGACGATTTGTTAATATATGAAGAGTTCGCGGGAAAAACAATGAATGTCACAGTTTTGTTAAGGTTGATGTCATTATCTAATTCAATGGATCACTACGAAATTTAATGTTGTTCTTATGAAAAATGGTAAAAAGGAGAATTATCACCACGAATACAGTAATCCTTTCCTTTATTTTCTATAGAAACAGCACTACATCTTGCAGTTATAGACTCAATTAGATCATTATCTAATCCTTAACAGAAATGTGACATTCATCGTTTTTCCCGCGAACTCTTCATATGTCTAACACAAATGACTACGTACTCAATTGTCTGATTAAAACATAAATAATTTTTGTACCATGCACATCGAACCAAAAGACAAGACGTGCACAATTGTTTACAATGTTAATTGTTTTCTTCCTTTCCTTACCCCCCTTCCCCAAGCAAAATTGATTAGATGCCCGGGACTCTAGAAATCGTTCTGATATGCAATTTGAAGCCAACCACTAATATGTTTTCATGCCCCAAAATCTTGGAGAACGAAATTGAAAATAAATTAATAAGGGACTGCAATAAAATTGTAGAATACGATTTCCCATAAAAATACAGATGCCTACATGAGATCTTTTTCTCTCTGTCTCTCTCACTTTTTTTTTACGGGGAGGGGGGGTGGCGGGAGATTAAATTAGTAGAATTTTATCATTTCTATATGTTCTTTTGGTTCAACGACAGAAGTTATTTGATGGTATATGATGATGGTATGACACTCATTAAGGATGAACATGTTACTATCCCAGTTCGTATCTCAAGAAGAAAATATTACTTGCATTTTAAATATTTTAAACTTGTTAGTTTTTATGTTTGAAATGTTAAAATTTTTATGCATTTCTTCATATGTTAAAGCAAAGAAAATTATTTATTATTGGAGATGGAATAAAAATGTTATTTAAAATTGTTTAATAAATATGCCATTTATTAGTAGTTCATGTGTAATGGAAACATACTACCTTGCAGTAGAAAGTATATCACAATAATTTTTTTTTCTAGGTTTTACATTTTTATTTCATAAAAGCAATGAATTGTTTAGGCCTGCTAAGCCCCACAATTTCTTGACCTTCAGATGCTACTTCCATTCACCGAATATGAAGTTGAGAGCTATTTCAGAGACTACTCATCCAACATAAATTTATGAAAAATTAATAATTTAGTGACTTAAAACAAGTTTAGTATTTAATAGTTTAGTATTTAATATTGTGTACAACTTTTCCTCTACAGACATTTTAGTGTAAACAGTAATGTCAAAGTACATACAGTTTCTTACAAAGTTGACAGAACTCAGATATACTATGTATATTTGAATTATTTCTATAGGCTAGATCTTACAGAAGACAAATGAGAGCAAAGTTGTAGCTGTTGTTAGTGGACAAAGGTGAAAGATGTTCGAATGAAATGTGAAGGAGAAGTAATTTCAAATGCATTTAGAAGATGTATGGTACTGTATGCAATTTAATGTAATTTATTCTTCTACAATTCTCTTTATAATAGAAGTTTAGTACAGTATTCTCCTTAGAAACAATAGACATTACAGAGTAAGAAGTTCCATTGCTAATTCTTTTAAGATAACTAAGAAATATAAGGCTTATGGGAGAAGAAGGATCTGCAAAACAAGTAACCGATCGATGTGAATATGGAGAAGAAACAGCAATACAAACCTTATGTATTACATGAAAGATTATTATTATTATTATTATTATTATTATTATTATTATTATTATTATTATTATTATTATTATTATGGTATAGGCAACTGGTAAGTCATAGGTCTTCTATTTGGCATAATTAATAACTTAAGTGAGTCAGATTTTAAAAGATGTAGCTTAAATGTTAATGACCTAAAAAAAATGGGTTGGAAATCTACATAATTTAATATCTTTTTGAAACGAGTCTGTAAAGATTTTGTTAATAAAGTTTATTAGCCTATCATATAGGCAGCTGCTACCATTTTATCTTTTTAGGACAGTTAATTCAGTTTTGTTTAATTTCATTCAAAAAATATTTTTGAATCTTTATAGTTATCCAATCAAGGGCAGTACGCTTTTATAGGATTTTTCTCTCTTCACGAATTAAATGTATCATCATCATCATCATCATCATCATCATCACCACCATCATCATCATCATCATCATCCTCATAGAATATTTAATAAGAATCAATGGGGACTTATTTTCTTTAAAGTGGAGTATGTTTAGTACCTTATATTCATGTTGATATATTAAAAAACGATATTGACTTTAGGATTATGTGCTGATTACAAAAGAAAGCACCAGAACATATTTTATAGCATGTTGGTATATGGGAGGAGATTTATTTATCGCGCTAAATGTTCCATGACATGGCCTCACTTATTCGCCTAGGACGATTTTCCGATCACGTGATCTTCAACGCCATCTTGGATTGAGGCCACGAGGTTTAGTGAACAAAAGTAAGATTTACCGGATTTTGTGGAAAATCAAGGATGCCCTCAAGTAATCCCCTACCACCTAAAGAAAATGCACTTTTTAAGCGGATACTGGTAAGCCTAGATATTTTGTATGTACAGAATAATTCCACACCCAGACGTCAGCCAATGAAGGCCTTTGGGCTGGCCCAAACGATTACTATGAACTTTTTTGAACACTATTTACATAGCCACAAACCTTTACAAATTAAGTAAGGAAGGTGGCATATTTGTGTCCATGTGGATACATTAATATGTATGTATGCATTCAAGGATATAATAGCAACCCTCATAATTATGTAAATTCGCACTATTACAGACTTTATAATTATCAATCGGACCTAACCTAAGTTTCACTTCTGTAGTAACTTGTAGACAAAAATATGTAAATACTTGTGTATAGTCAAAAGCTTTGCGGAAGTACTTGCCTTTTAATTGCACTGTTACAGCTTCTTTTAACTATTACTTTGTTTTTATCTTTTTAATGTCATATACATTAAAAATTAATAGCTGACTTTGATCATTACAAGCACTGCATTCCTCTTTTGCAGAAATGTTATGAGCAAAAGCAATATAAGAATGGATTGAAATTTGCAAAGCAAATACTTTCAAATCCAAAATATGCAGAGCATGGAGGTAAGCGCACTAGATTATATCGCCTATACTTAACCAATAAATTCTTATTTGCTACAGTGTAAAAATTGATTCTAGCTTTGATTTGGTTATTTTGATCAGTCACTACTGTATACATTAAAGAAGGCATAAAGTTAAGTGTAGGCTATTTTATATTATAGGAATAAAATTAGTAGTTGTGTAGATTCCTATATAAAAATTCTGTTATCAAAATGTGTTGATGTATTTCTTATGTCTTAATTCATTGGCATTATTTTGTTGTTGTCCAGAAACCCTAGCAATGAAGGGGCTTACCCTAAATTGCTTGGGACGCAAAGAAGAAGCCTATGAATACGTAAGACGTGGTTTGCGCAATGACCTCAAGTCACATGTCTGTTGGCATGTGTATGGTTTACTCCAGCGTTCTGATAAAAAATATGATGAGGCAATCAAATGTTACCGGAATGCACTGAAATGGGAAAAAGACAACATTCAGATTTTAAGAGATTTGTCTCTCTTGCAAATACAGATGCGAGATTTGGAAGGATACAGAGTAAGTAGCTTATATTCTTGTGCATTACTTAATTTTTAATTACTCAGTGGAGATCTACAGTATGAAATAATTTTTAACTTAACCATCTACTCATACAAATTTTGTGAAATTATATTGTATTAATGTATTGAGCCGAAAAATAAATTGCAAAATTTAGTCTTAGCAATTCTTGTATCCTTCTAGACAGGTCTACTTCATGCTGGCCTAAGTGATCTTATTGGCGTCTCTTCAATTACAAATATGATTAGGTCTGGTGTCTCTCAATTGCTAGTAGACTTATTTAGACGTTTTCTTTTTCTGTTGCTTCTAGAAATTCATAGCGTTCAAGGTGTATTATGGAATAGCTAACTCACATCAGTAATAGAAGACCTAAAGTAGGTAGTATTATGCTACAGAAGTTTATGTGTTTAGTATTTTATAGTCCACACCTGTGGAGTAACGGTCAGTGCATCTGGCCGTGAAACCAGGTGGCCTGGGTTCGAATCAAAATCGGGGCAAGTTACCTGGTTCAGGTTTTTTCCGGGGTTTTCCCTCAACCCAATACGAGCAAATTTCGGTGTTTGACCCCAGACTCATTTCACCGCCATTATCACTTTCATATCATTCAGACGCTAAATAACCTCAGATGTTGATACAGCATCGTAAAAAAACTCAATAAAATATTTTTTTTTATTTGAGTAGGTTATTTTACGACACTTTATCAACCTCTGAGGCTCAATAAAATAAAAAAGTATTATTATAGATAATGCAATTACCAGGTTTTTTTGTGTAACGTAGGCCTTATATAGTATTAAGCTATTGGTAGGTCCATTATAAATTTAAATAAGTACGAAAATTTAGAACCTGTCGACGTAATTCTATCTTATACAATATAACTATATAAGCTTACTTTCAGTCAAGTAAAAGCTTATGTAGGCCCACCTATAATTTCAGTAAATCAGAATTCAATGTCCGCAAATGAGTACGAAGATTTATTTTCCTGGACAACTTGTGTGAGCCTTGTCTATTTGTATTGTGTTACCGTTTATGGTGACCTTGTATCTTTTTGATCAGCCCTGCATGACTGTACGTGACTGGTTTTGCTACTGCACCTAAAACATTGAATGCAAATGATTATAATTTATGTAGGCTTAAAACACTACTGTATCTGATTCAGAGTGCATTTATTTTTTTTGTAGGATACAAGGTATCAGTTATTTATGTTACGACCAACACAACGTGCTTCATGGATTGGCTTTGGAATGGCCTACCACCTTCTTCAAGATTATGACACAGCATTGAGGATATTAGAAGAATTTCGCAAAACTCAGTTGGTGAGTCACAAATGTAACTTAGTCTAATATTTGAACGAAGTACCTTGGTGAAATTGATAGTAGTGACATACTAAATTAAGAAAAGGATGAATTTATCATATTCAAGGATATTGAAAAGTGTTTTCATCGATTAAATTGAGTGTTCTGTGATATTATTAATGTTAGTACTTCTTTGCGATTGACTCGGAAGTCGTTCGACAAAAGGTAAAGTTCTTGCTCAAAAGAGAGGTTTTGTATTATAAATAAAAAGTGCATTTAATTGTGAAGAAATTCTATAAAAAGTTACAGTTCGTTATTTTGCGATTATAGTTCCTATTCCTCTGTAAAATAAAAAAAGAAACTTCTTAATATTATAGCTTCTTTAAGGACAGGTAATCAAGATATCACAAAATTTTTAGAATAACTGTTTCAAACTATGAAAGAAGTGTACCGGTACTCAAGGATGAATTACCATCAGATATTCCTGTCTAATATTATTGAAAGTAATTTGGAATTGCACGTATAAAAAGATCGTAATACAGTAATGTGGCATATCAACGAATAGGTCTCTCTGATGTTTGTGCACACATACATTGGAATCATAACCTATTGGCTTTGTGTTTGAGTTCATCACATTCCTAATTGCGCATAGAGATTAGGAATGTTTGGTCAGCATCATATTCCAAGTAGAAGAACTGGACAATGCATGTGGTATAGCAATATCAACTATGCTCGCCACTAGTGACTGGGCCGTACTGAACCATGTCAAACAAAAGATAAGCGTGTCACTAGTAAAATCCGTGACTAGATTTTTTAAGAATTGACTGCAGTGGTCAAGTGCACGGTTTAGCGAATATAGTGTCGGATTTTTGAATTTACTAAACGAAAATGCACGTTTTCAAATTTATTATAACACCTTATCACAGCGAAATGAAGAATAAATATAACGTGGTGTAGAGAATATCGTTGAAATCAACGAAAGCAAATATGGGAAACAAAAATGTTATAACAGAGGGATAATGGGTCTCACATTTACTTGTCATTTTTGCGCGAAGTACTTATTACAAATATATCTCTTTAATAAATCCTATATCATTTAATGATTGACAGTGGAACTATTTACCACTAATCTAGCTCCTCATCAAACCTTACCTAACCTTTGTACTATCAATGCTGCTAATTTTCACTAATCTGTCTTTTCATCAAATCCTACCTAACCTTATCACTGACAGTGCATGTAATTGACAATAATCTATCTCCTCATCAAAACCTGCCCAATCTTATTGCTAACAGTGGCGCTACTTCTCAGTCAGGTTGAGGATGAGGAAGGGAGAGAAAATGAACCAAATTTCTCCTGGTAAGAAAGGCAACTGGAAACGTCATGCTCAAATGTTGGCGACATTTTGCACTTGGTTATCATAACAGCATGGCTGAAGTGAAGGTTTAATGACAGATTCTGAGAGATAAACCAAGAAGAGAATCTGTGGACGTGTTTAAATGTTGAATTATATTAGGAAGCCAGGAGAATAATATTAATTAAATTCAGTGGTTTGCCATTAGAAACAATAACAGAATTCTGAGAGATTTGTGATAGTAAAGCTGTAGAGAGATTCCTTCCAGGTAGGACCTATTATGAATTCTTTTATCAATGTCATATTAGTGTTATTTTATGCATATTGACTTTGAATAATCGCGTTAAAAATTTAACTAAATGAACACGAAAATGTTTTGAGATAAACAGTTCTTGCGTCTTTCTGTGTGTAACTCCAACAAGGATAATTCTTGGTTGGCGGCCCCCTTGGTGCTACTCGACAGGAGAAGGATACCTGCTGGCACCGGGTTTTCCCTTCTCCCTTTCTCACCTTCATCATCCTCACTCATTCTCTACTCTACACTACACGAACACTTAACATACACTCACCCTATAGTCCCGTCGCTCTAATTTCCGGCAGCCAATCGCGTTGCAGGTCGGCTACATTTAAACGCGTGCGTCTTGTGATTCGCTTATGAAGACGTTATTCATTTCTTAAGGCTCGATAAATACTAATATAATCCCCCGCCATTTTGGCTCTTTCGTTGGCGTTCGCAGAAAGCACACGAAGACGTTATTTGCCGCTTAATTATTTGCTGAATTACAGTGCATTTGATTTATTATCATAGGAGCTACGACATGATAATGTTTAACATTGTGGCAAATAGATTCCTCGTATGGTAGCTCGGCAACGAAAGAACAAAAATGGCGAACGATACTACCTACTTAGACTTTATAGAGCCTTCACTTCCTAAGACATAAGCAAAGAGGAGGAGTCACGCCGGGAATAACAGCGTCGCGACTATAGTACACGACATAACACTTCACAAATACACATCATGTATAACATGGCCCGCCAAAGTGGTGTGCAGTTTGAAAATGGGTACAGTCCTGCCATCTATGCGCAGTATTCGGAATCCGAATCACGCAAAGTGAAGTCGGTAGGCTTTAGAGAGAGAGAGAGAGACAGACGCACGCACATACACCTCCCCCCCCCCGCGCGCCCACATGCGAAGAAAGACTACTGGTGTATCTCGGGCAGTAACACATTTGTCTGCTGATCAGAAGCTGAGTGCTGGCATGGGTTCAATCCCTTGCTTGGGCTGATTAACTTACATGATTGGATTTTTTCCTCGAGGTTTTGCCCAACTGTAAGGTGAATGTCAGGAATCCCATGGCGAATTCTCTGCCTCATCTCGCCAAATACCAGTTGACTATCATAAATTCTGTTGACGCTAAATATACTACAGAGCATTCTAGCGGTAAGTACCAGTTTATTCTTTGGTAGCTGAGCGGCACTGTGTTTGAGTGAACAGCTGGCAACGAGGTAGTACTGAAGTTATACGTAATATTTCCCGTGTTAATTAATTAATTTTTTTTTTTTTTTTTGTATTTTAGTAATTTTATTCTGCTCACGTGCAGTAATATATGGACTATTTATTCCATTGTCATAATTTTTTAACTCTGTATTTCCTAATGTTTGTTAGGTTTACAAATGAAGTGATTTCTGAATTTGATAAAAGACTGCAATAGGCTTGCATGGTTTTAGATCGCCAATTAACCCTTTCTACCTTTAGTGTACAGGTATTTATTTTGAAATAAGTATACGACAACGTGTAGCCTATAGTATATACAGCATCCTCATTGACAAATACTGATAGGACGAATCCTAAATTTTCTGGAATTCGAATCCTGAAAAGGTTCTCACATCTTTGATTACTTTGATTCAAGTTCCGGAAGATTCCGCTAGATGGCATACTGAAAACTGTAGCTCTCGGAGCTGCCACAAGGTGATATTGGTGATCCGGTTAACACCGAAATTGTAACAATCGCTTTTTTGTAACAATCGCATATTTGTTTACGTGATGAGCGCTTTATTGAACGTCAATGGAGTTGAAACTGAACTTTTCAAAGTTTTAACAGCTTTTTAGGTTAGGTTTCAATTACGAAAAAAAAAAACGCGAGATTCGAAAACTTTATAAGATTTGCGAGAATCGAGATTAGAATGTCCGATTAAATTGGAAACAGTGTCGAGTAGTCAAAAGATATTAAATATTGAAACTTAAATTGTAATTTTATTACGGAATATTTGTTATCAAATACTGCCTCAATTATCACATTGTCTTTTTATCGTTGTTTTATTCGTAAAATTTAATTATATAGCCTATGATTTCGTAAGCCTGCTAGCCCAAATGCGTGCTACATGGAAGAAGAGAAATTATATTATAGGGAAGAGCGGATGTCAGTAAAAAAAAAATGAAACTGGTGGATAGAAATGGCGGAAAATGTAATTTAAATACATTTTAAATTTGTGACGCCAGTACATTTTAGCTGAACATTTTAATAACGATATTGTGTGTTTTAGTTAAAAAATGACATAAAATGCCTCACTTTTTAAAAAGAGATATTTATTGTTAAGAGATATTAAATGCTTTTTTCAAATTATAGTACTACCTAAACTTTACGCAACATACATACATTGTTGTGAAACATAAATATAAGTAATAATGTTAAAGGTTTGTCCATCGTCTCTATTAACAAAATTATGAAATAATATGAATTTTATACTTTGTTTAAAAAACATAAAACTCGATTAAATATGAAGTTGAAAGTTTACCGTAATAAATCTTATTTGTGTAAAGATCTAGACTTTCTGCAAAGCCGTGAGCTAGAGCATTCTGAACTTTGGTATTTGAAGACAAGGATGGGAATAAAAGATAATTGTAGTGCAAATATCAGTATGGCAGATTCAAGCTAGTATACAGTATATTGCTGCCTTAATTGGTCACAATTGGAACTTGTAATTGGAAGTGTTATTCGGATCGAATATGCAAATTATTTTCAATTCTTACTAATTTCGTTATCATTGAATTATAATATTGTTTATAAAGATGAATTTGGTAATTTTTATTACACTTTTTAAGTGATGCCTTATTGGTGTCACTTACGAGGTTCCAACCAGTCCTTGGACTGCTGACTAATCACATATAAAAAGTGTGAGAACCATGTAGTTTTCATTTTTGTCCTAAATTTGTGATTTCTCTTATTTATCGCCTGTGTTTGTTGAAGTTCATCCTATGATAAACAGTAATAATATGTGTCAAGAGTTAACTTGCTGCTGTTGCTTTTCAGAAGAGCTCTTTTGACTATGAGCACAGTGAGTTGTTGCTTTATCAAAATATGGTCATTCAAGAATCAGGTGCACTGAAGGAAGCTCTGGAACATTTAACTCAGTATAGTAATCAGATCTGCGACAAACTTTCTATCAAGGAAACTCTGGGTAAGTGACATTATTATACATTATGACGTTTGACAGTAAGTCATTTGACCTCTTGCACTCCAATATTTTTCAAAGATATTGTCATGGTCAGCCAATGAAGCACAGATTTTGAGGTGTTCCGAATTCATTTCTTGATTTGAGTTGTACAGTGGGCACTTAGGGGACTGATATATTCCAATTCTATGCAGGTGTTTGGCCAAACAGTCATGGCCTGTTGCCAATCTAAATGCAGCTATAGACGATTTGTGTGGTAAATCGGGAATTAACTGTGGATTATGATGTAGAGAGTTCCATTTTTTCCCTTGAGATTGTGTTATTAAATTTTGTTTGTTGAAGTCTAAGTATGTAGATTTAATAAATCTTTTCACAGAGTAATACAGTAGAACCTCTATTATCCGTGGTACTGAAGGGGGTGGACTGAACGGTTAATCGAAAAAATCGGATAATCCGTACCATAAAATATTTTCGTAAATTATGTGGATAATATTTGCACTTTTTATATTTCCTTCATGATCTATTGTTTAACACGCTAAGTAGTGAAGCAGTATTTTTCTCATTTAAGTCTGGTTGTCAACGACGGGTTTTTAAGTGGCAAGGTAATTCCTTGTAATGGATGTCAGCGGAAAGATAGGAATAGTTAGTAAAGGTCTCGTGTTGTAGATTTACGTACTTTTTTATTTTTATTAAATCTCTCACAATTGCATAAATCTCGTATTCTAATGCGAGATGAGACACAGTTTCTCTTTCCCCAAACAACTAAATTATTTTTCGGTACATAGCACAACACGTTTTCTTTTGTCACTCATGGAATATATTTCATATACAGTAGAAGTTGTACAGTACAGCAACTCGGAACAGTAGACCATACTGTGTAAGTGCCAAGGCTTGTAATAACACTCTCTAGAAAAAAAATACGTACTGGTACTAATATAACGTACAGAGTATTACTTCATATGTTTCTGTAGCGAAGAAAAAAAAAGGAGAGAGAGAGAAAGATAGTCGGATAATCCGGTAATCGGTTAATAGGGTGACGGATAATCGGGGTTTTACGGTACATAGATTTAGTAACAAGTCTGTAAGTAGCAGTGCTACCCTTAATTGCTAAAGCATCCGCATTCTCGTTTCCCAGGATTCCACAATGGGATGGTATCCATTGGAAAACAATTCTTTTATTGAGTGATAATAATTGAGAGAGCATTTTAGTTATTTCTGCTGTTTGAGATGAAGGTGTGTGTTTAGAGACTATTGATAGAATAGCTGCTTTGGAGTCTGACAATGTAACTGCATTTTTAAATTTATTGATCGGCATAGAAGATTTCTGAGACTTTCACTTATTGCAATGATTTCTCCATCAAAACTTGTTGTTCCATATCCAAGAGATCTATAAAGTGAGAAGAGACTAAATAAAGAAGATTGATTTTTTTTTATGTTGAGGCTTGATTTCATCTGCATGGCCATGCGGCATCACAGAATAACAGATATTGATCATCAGAGAACCAGATACTGTGCATGAAGCTCCATTGTAAGTTTTAATGAGTTAAGTTGGGTGAGCCACGTAAGTAAGATTACTGCTACGGAAATGAAATTTGTAAGGATAGTAGTAGGAAAAATCAGAAGAGATAGAATCAGAAATGAAAGAATCCGAGAAGAGGTTGGACAGAGGAAATTTATGAGCATAGTAGTGGAGGAACGCCATTGAAATGGTATGGTCATGTCGAAAGAATGGGAGAGGAAAGGAAAGCAGAACAGGCTTTTGAAATGCGAGTGGAAGGAAGATAATTTATTTATTTATTATTTTGCTAATAATTGTAACATAAAATATAAAATATACAGAGAAACTTTAGCTCGCCCCTGAAAGAGTAGAACTGGTGCTCAGGGGCGGATTCCTGAATTGAAATTAATAATTATACAATACAATTTGCAATTATAGTATATAAATTTAAATTTACAAATTTTCAATTTTTATAAAATCCGTACATAACTTTTTAAATTTAATACTGGAACTATTAGAATTGACAAGATTAGGATATTTAAATATAAATTTGTTATATATTCTAGGGCCTAATTTACTACTATGATTAAATTACTGTAACAGTGTTGCATTTTGGTTCAAACAATCTTAAAGAATTCATACCTTTTGTTTCATAATTATGAGAATACAATTCAAAATTATTTCGATTTTTATGTATGAATTTTATTAATACAATATAATAAATTTGTCTTACGTTAAGTATATTAAAGTCTAGAAACAAATTTTGAGATGGAAGATCAATAGGTTTATGAAGACATATTTTAATTATTTTCTTCTATAATAAATAAAGTGGATTAAAATTGGATTTAAATGAGCTACCCAATCCTATAATTCCGTACATAATTACCGATTGAAATAAAGCTAAATATATTGTACGTAATAAACTTATTGACAAGTAATTCCTCAATAAAACAAAACAATATACTATTTTACGTAATTTATTACAAAGGTAATTAACGTGTTGGTTCCATTTTAAATGATTATCGAAAATTATGCCTAAATACTTAACTTCAGAGGACTTTTTAATAATCGGACATTTACACTGTATAAGACAACAATCAGAATTATGTAATTTAATATTTAATATAGATGTAGAAAGTTTGTTACATTTTTCAGATAATGATAATGGAATAATTATGGTTTTATTTTCGTTGATAGAAAGATAATTTATGTCAAACCATTTTTTATTAGTTTAAGTCCATTATTTGAATTATTATATGCATCATGGAAGAGGAAAACCATGTATAACATTGGAGGATAGAATTGAGAGAATTGGACAGAAATGTGGGAAGACAGCAGGAGAAATGAAGAGATTGAGTAGTAATAGACAGGAGTGCCAGAGATGGTTAGACCGAGGTTACTCTGACGCTTGACAGAGTAAGAAATGGAAGAAAAAGAAGAAGTTGCGTGAGCGTGCTTGCCATCTCAACGGCAGAAGTATAGCCTTCCACTGGGCATGCGGCCGATCTGTCATCGCAGGCATGATGGCGAAGACGCACTGTACGTAGCTGTGACTCTACTGAAGGTCATTGCATCACGAGTGCAAGAAAGAAGTTTCACCCTCTACTTGAAAAAACCATCCGGTCAGCACTGTCGGAAGTTGTATTTATCAGTATGAAAGAGTTTTAACACTCAAAAGTCTCCTTGTCAGTACATTCCTGTCTTTTCTGTAAAAGTTTAGTAATTCTTTGAATTCTGTGGAGTGTGCAGTAAGTTTGATAGTGCAAAATGGCAAAGTGGAAATATCTGTCTATAAGTGAAAAATTACATTAGTGTTGCTCCTAGCAGTTATCTATAATTACTTGAATCGCAGAGAAAATGTTATTCATAATAGCAGTACAAACACACGACAAACAACAATCAAAGATTTGTTTCATATGGAATGAGCTCTTATTAGCATTTTGCACTATAATTGAGTAGTTTAATATCAAAGACGGACATCTGTTGTCTCCATAGTTTTGATCTAGAGGCACTTTTTGTTTCACAGTGTTCTTTGTAACACAATTTATTTTTATAGATGTAGTGCTAGAGTTTGCATATAGATCACCATAACTGAAAAGAGCATGAAAAAATGTATAAGAATCCACATTATCTAAATTTCGATCTGAGGTCAGATGTCCACCTTTGATACTAAGCTATTCAATTAATGCACAATATAATACGTTTCCTATGAAGTGATGTCTAAATTGTTTTCTCCATTTCATAAATCATTTCCCCATCTACAGCACTGTCCCGCTTATAATGCTTCAAAGCCACAATCCCTTGACGAGCATATTAACGAGGTTATAATGTAGTTAAAACTAATACCATGAACCTGATATTAAATTTTATTTCTTTTGATCAGCAATAGATGAAACCTTATTTGATCAACTACTATTAAAAGTTTCAGTATTAAAACCAAATGACAAAAACATAAGTAGTTAAAAGTATTATCTGTTCGTAATAATTATCACATTTTGAGAAGATAACTATAAAAACTATCACATTGTAACAAGTAATACAATGCTCGACCTGGGTAGATGCTTATTTGTACATAGTGTAGATGCAGTGATACCATGATAACTAAACAATTAACAACTATTTTTTGCGATGTAAGTTGCATTAGCAAAAATGCCGATATAAATATCCTAAATTTTTTTTATGCAGTGTTAGAAAAAATTCGTTAAGGCCCTGGATTAAGGGAAGCACCATTTTGGACATGCTCAAAATTCGAAAAATTGGCCCATTCTCTCCTCCCTCCTATTAGAATGACGGTGTATGGGAGGGAAAGTTAGGACACATACATACCCTTTTATTTTTTATATACCTCCATAAAAAAAATTATAATACAATCTGTAACAGTGATGTAATAACTTTTGTTAAGATACTAAAACTAATCTAGCATCTCGTACAATCCACAGAACAAACTTTTCAAAACTGCAGCTTTTTGTTGTGCTTCTTTATTATTGTTCATGGCTAATGGAGAAGAGGAAAGAATTTATCTTAATAATTTAAGAAAGAAGACCTTAAAATCTATTGCAAAGTAGATAATTTAGCTTAAGAGAGATGATGAAATTTTTGTCAATTTTCGAGAGAGAAAAAAATACTGGCCATTCGTTTTTATGTTGCCAAATTTTATCAACATAATCATTCTCAAAATTAATGCTTATATTTCACAATTACAAACAGGTTTTGTTATGGATAATAATTGGTATTTTAAAGTCATAATAATTGCATTTACTCACACTCAAATACTATAGACTCCAACAAATTTCAAACTACGAAATTGAAATTTTTACTGCATGTTTTGGCAAGTATGGTTAACAAAACTATAGAGCCTTCTTTTTTTTGGAGGGGTAAAGTAATATTTTCAAAATTAAAAAAAAATAAATAAAATAAAATATACTGTTCGCTTACTGAAAAAAATAAAATTTGTAAACTGACTGAATTAAATTTTTTCCATACATAAAATTCAAATTATGCTCTGCTGTTAAATTATATGCATGTCAAAGGTGCTGTAGTTTCCCCCCTCCTCCCCCCAGGCCTGTAACATGCTTTGTGGAAGTAGATATTTTCAAAAAGTATTTTTTTTTTATTTTATTAACTCAAAAACTATTAAGCTGATACTAATGAAATTTGAGGGCATTAATATTAATAACTCAGATGCAGTTCCTTAATCAATCAATCTTCTTAATGTATCCAGCTGTTTGCTGACAACATAAAGTCCACTATAGTCCACTGTAGTCTATTCATTTGTTGTTTTTCACGAGAAATGAGGGGTATTTTGATCGGTGTTCATTGTAAATGCCTGTTGCTAGTAGCCAGAGGTGGGGTGTAGTCAATATATAAGCTTACTGCAGGGCTGTGTCTTCTGCAACTGGTACTGATGATTTTAATTTAATGCATTTTAAAGTCATAATAATTGCATTTACTCACACTCAAATACTATAGACTCCAACAAATTTCAAACTACGAAATTGAAATTTTTACTGCATGTTCTGGCAATTATGGTTAACAAAACTATAGAGCCTTCTTTTTTTTGGGTAAAGTAATATTTTCAAAATTAAAAAAATAAAATATACTGTTTGCTTACTGAAAAAAATAAAATTTTTAAACTGACTGAATTAAATATTTTCCATACATAAAATTCAAATTATGCAGTTCCTTAAGAACCAAGATAAACACCAGTAGCAGCTTTTAGATTGCTTACAGGCCTTGATTGTTTGGGGAACCACCTCTACAAAATAGGAATTCTGACATCACCATCCTGTACTCTATGCAACACTCAAACTGATATGAACTAAGAACATCTGAAAACCTGCAGCACACTGTCTGGAGAGCAAGACTAATTCAAAAGTACTGGAGAGCAAGAGCACTAATGGCTTCATTGCCAGGTGCCAAGCATTAAACAACAACATATTAATAACAAAAGGTTTCTATATATGAAAAAATAAAGTCTCTTGCTTAAAAAATTTAGAAAATAGAAATTACACCATTTCATCTCTTAACATCTGACAAAGAAATAATTTAGGATTATTTTATATTGCTGCTTGTGACCATCCCTCTTCGTCATAACTCTTCATTTGAACTCTTAGACAATACATTGTATAGTTACAATAAACAATTGAAACTTATTGTTTTTCATTTTTGCAGGCAAGTTGAATTTGGAGCTAAAAAGGTATAAAGAGGCTGAGCTGTGTTACAGAGATTTACTAATGAGAAATCCAGAGAACACAATGTACTATGCTAAACTACAAGAAGCCCAACAGCTGACCACAGGAAGTGAAAAACTAAAAATGTTCTCTGAATTTCAAGAAATATTTCCACGTGCACTAGCACCTAGGCGACTTCCGCTTAATTTTGCTACGGGTATACTGTCATCATAATTTGACTTTCATTAATTACAGTATAATTAATTGTATATATCATATTAAAATATAAATAGAAGCAATTACAGGGTAATGTGCATTTTCCTGCAATTATCAAGTAAAAATGCTATCACATGTATTTACTGTTTTAAACAAAATTGTGTAAATTAAGAAAATGCAAATACTTAGCCACTCATGTCTATAATTAATTATTATTTGTTCATAGTTGTACATATGGGCTATTCCATATGAAATCGATCAGTAAAAAACCTCGCATTTTTTTATACTCCAATTTTTTCCCTATTTATACAAGTTGCTGAGGAGAGTTAATTTAAAAAAATATACTATCGAAAGTCAAACGGTTTTCGTATTATTGAGCGACAAATTTAGCGTATTTTATAAAAACAAGCCTCTTTCAGTGCTCAGAACTCTGGAACCATTTATTGCAGAACATTGAACGAGAGCTTATTTTGAAGCTGACATTTGGTAGGTTATGATAAGAAGTAATCCTTGTTTTTATTGTACACAGAGAGACAGATAATCTGATTTTACTTACTTTTAGGCTTTTTGCCAGTTTGTAAAAATGTAAAATAATATTGAGAAAAAACCTTGCATTATTAAGAGGGATTCGGCATTGTTTGCTTAGTGGTATGGCAATAAGTTTCGAGGATATTAAATAGATTACTTTCACACGCCTAGACTTGAATGGTGCAGTTCCGCACGCACTGGCCGAGAGCTGAAGATAAGCGAGCATAGGGCGTCATTTTACTCCTGTGTTTATGAAAACCTGTGATAAAGCTAGCACAGCCATGCGCTGCTAGACGACACATCACATGTTATGTCTCCTGGCCTTGCTTGTCTTGACTAGCTCCTGCCTCACAGTCAGCTGGTTACTTCACGTGTATACTATTTATTTTTTTTATTTAATATTTTCAATACTTTCTTATCAACATGCCATCAGTAAAAAAGTGTGTTTATTTGTACTTTCAGTGTGGAATCTAACTATAGGCCTATATTTTTTAAATATTTTTTCCTTGGCAAAGGCATTTTAATGAGAAAAAATCTAAATTTCTCCATTTCCATAAAGAGTAAGAAAATCTGTTTATATGTCAATATAAACTTTAACTTCTCAGCATCAAAATAAACCATGATTTTGATCATTGGGTGAAAGGATTTCGGAGCTACAGTAGTTTAAAGTTGCTAATTTTATGAAATTACGATAAATTTAAATATTTTTAATTTAAACACTATGAAGTTCTGATGCCTCAAACTTTGCACAAAGCATTGTATCACAGTTCTCTACGTACAAAAAAAGTTTTATTGTATTTAGAAATTGTAAGGTCAATTTTCTCTATATTCGGTCGATTTGAGATGGAATAGCTCATATTTCTCTTCTCCTCCGTTTTTCTGCCACTATTCTGGTATACTAATGAAACTTGATATATATATATATATAAGTATTTGACGTTTAGCTTTAATGATATAACTTCACTGTTTTGAGCTATAATTTCATACTCGTAAATAGAAATATGAAATTAGAGTATAAAAGAAGTGTTACATTTGCCATGTAAGTGCAATGACATGCAGTATATAAAACCTACAGAAAAAAATATGTCACCCTGTAAAAATTGAGCATACTTGATCAGGTTCTTGAACTGAATATTAAAATATGGTAGAATGAAATGCAGTTATTTGAAAATTTACTGAGATGTCTGATGCATTAATTTGTAATTGTATTATTTTCAGGGGAAGAGTTTAGAATATTGGTTGATAAATATCTCAGGCAAGGCTTACACAAAGGTGTTCCACCTCTGTTTGTTGATCTAAGGTCCCTGTATAAGGACCCAGAAAAGGTGGAGGTTATACAGAAACTGGTCCTACAGTATGTTGATGCCCTTCAGAAAGTTGGGAAGTTCAGTGAAGAAGGTAAATGAAATTTTACATTACCATTTGAAATATCAGTTTTAGAATCCTATAGACGATGTATTGAATTATTATTATCCCTTTTTGGAAAAATGAATTATTCTTATTGAATATATAGCCTACATGGTGTTGGAAGTAGATATATTGATACAACATTCAATCTTTTGTGAGATAGTTGATAAGTAACATTTTAATTTTTTTTAATCCAGTGTGGTATTTAATTTGCTCCATTTACCCAAATGTTCCCATCCGGGACACACTCCGAAGCTGGGTATTGCCCTTAGTATGTTATGAGAGCAAACTACATAGCACCACATGATGATGATTAATGAAGCAATAGAATGATGATAGGAGAAATGGTAGTATCCCGTGAAAATCTACCACCAAGCACAGTCTTTATCCACTACGAATTCCACTTGGACCCACCAGGATTCGAATCTGGGTTACCAGCTTGGACAACCGATACTGTAGCCATTTGGCTAACAGTGCGCCCAACTTGTATACAGTTGAACCCCCTTTTACATTCCCGCATTTAACATTTTGTCTTTGTTCCTTCAATTTTCCTATTATTGTACTGGAAATATATATATATTTTTTCCCACTGTATTTACGCTGTTGTAATTTCAAACTTCTCACAGTTTAACTCAAAATTTTCTCGGGCTTCCAGCCAGGTCATGAGTTGGTGATCCACCGATGTTTCGAGGATGTTCATCTTCCTCATCTTCAGGGTTAAATGATATTTAAGGGTACCCAGCTCCTTAATTTATAGTGCCAGAGGGAGGAGTCAGCCGAGGAGCTGTGCACTGATTGGCTCTTATTAGTGCGGACTGTGGCGTGAACGCGGCCGATGTGTCGTCTTGTTTCGTGCTTTTTGGCTGATTGACCGCGGGTCTCACGATGGGCTTGGCGGACGAGTTCTTATGTGTCCTCCGCTGATGACTGCCCGTTGTCTGGGCGTTGAGAAATTTAATAGCCGGTGCCCATGCCACGCTTAGTTGGAGACCCGAGTCCCAATTCAGGTTACCGCGTTCCGCCGCTATGGCCAGGGTTTCCTATACTCTTCTCTCCCAGTAGCCCGAACACTTCGCCAGAACCTTGGTGTTATTAAAATTAGCCCTATGGCTTTTTTCAATACAATGTTCAGCCAATCCGGATTTTTCGGACTGCATTAATCTGATGCTTCTTTGATGTTCCGAAAGACGCATAGTTATTGTGCGTCCCATCTGTCCAATGTAAGCAGCCTCACATTCACACAGAATGTGGTAGATCCCTGGTAATCTGAGGCCTTGATCGTCTTTTACTGATCTGACCTTACTCCTAATTTTCGGCGGAGGTTTGTGGATTGTTTTTATTCCATGCTTGTAGAGCAGTCTGCTTATCTTTCCCGACAACTTCTCACAGTTTACACCAAACATAGAAAAAGAAAAGATGGTGTCAGTGTGTAAAATTGAACATAATATTGCGACTACCGAGGTAAATTTTGCAATAAATACAGTTAATTTATATAGATTCAAGTATAAAAACGTCTGTGACCACGTATTGTTTTCATGATCACTGATGAGAAACAAACTGTGCAGGGGAGGGCATTCTCGACATCCATCTCCAGAATAGCAGTGCTGGTTCTAGTGGTGGTGATGTTGGTGAAGGATAATACGAGGGGGATCCAGGAAATAACGACCGTTTTGTTGTAATAATTAAAAAAAATATATTTATTTGAAAAAACAAAGTCTGTTACATAACTGAAGCTTCCTTTACTTCTCTACATAATCACCACCTACATTTAAACATTTGTCGTATCTGTTCACTAGCTTTAGAATTCCCGTGTTATACTCCTCTGCCGCCAGTTCATTAAGCCAGGTGTTCACTGTCTTCAACTCTTCATCACTTCCAAAACGCGTACCACCCAGAAAGTCTTTCAACTTAGTGAAAAGGTGAAAATAGCTAGGAGCAAGGTCTGGACTATAGGGTGGATGATCAAAGATTTCCCAACCGAATTGATCCAGCAATTCTCGAGTTGAAGCAGCAGTGTACGGGCGGGCATTGTCGTGAAGAAGCACAACTCCTCTTGAAAGCATTCCTCGCCTCTTGTTTTGGATGGCTCGCCATAGTTTTCGTAAAATCTCACAATAACGATTTGCATTGATCGTAGTGCCTTTTGGCATGAAATCCAGCAAAAGAACACCTTTGTGATCCCAAAAGACAGTAGCCATGACTTTTTGTGTTGAGAGAGTCTGTTTGAATTTTCTCGGTTTCTTGGGTGATGAGGGATGATGCCACTGACGTGATTGGTGCTTGGTCTCTGGGGTGTTGTGAGACACCCAGGTCTCATCACCAGTCACAATTTGATCAAGAAAGGCGTCTCCATCTGTGTGATATCACGTCAAGAATGTCAATGCTGAGGCCATTCTCTGAGTTTTGTGTTGGTCACTCAGTTGCCGTGGAACCTATCGTGCACAGATTTTGTGGTAGCCAAGATGTTGCGACACAATTTCACCAAGCAAAGAACGAGAAATGTCAGGAAAGGCAATATGCAATTCGTCGAGTGATGTGCGCCTGTCTTGCAAGATTCTGTCATTCACTTTAGTCTTCAGGTCTTCTGTGATGAGTGATGGGCGTCCGGGTCGAGTTTCATCGTGGACATTTGTTCGCCCATTGTTGAACATTTCGCACCATTTTCTCACATTTCTTTCATTCATTATAGTATCACCATACACTTCTTTCAATTGCCGGTAAATTTCTGCAGGTTTCAAATGTCGGGCATTCAAAAATCGAATCACACTTCTCACCTCACAGTCGGCGGGTTTATCAATCACGTCGTTCATTTTGAAGTAACACAAAATGCACAATGGCGACTTGTTGCAACCAGTACTCACAACATTATGAGAACACATGTTAAGGAAGCCTGTTGACCTTCAAACAAGGAAGGGGAGTCAGCTGCGCGGCGGGTATGCGCGAACAGTCGTTATTTCCTGGATCCCCCTCGTATTTATGATTATTTATTTTTTTTATAAATTAAATATTTAATATAGTTCTGTGTGTTATAAAAGTTCCAAGCATTGATTACAAGCCATTCTATGTACCACTGAACATTGTATCCTTAATGTTCTTTGTATGCTTAAGCTATTCTCCATAATTTACGCTTTCCCTCAATTTACGCCATTTTTTCAGAGTCCCATGAAAAGTGTAAAAGAGGGTTCAACTGTATGTGATATAGATAGCCAGTTGGTGTTATAAGACGATTCCAAATTATTAACCAATTTCTCAAGTTTTCTGTGGTTATGTTTAAAGTTGAGAACTAAAAGATTCAGGTTGATAATTGGCAGAATTACACCTTCCGACCCATTTCCACAACCTCTGAATTTTTTTTGTTCATGGTAACTGCCATAAGAGACACTTGCTACTTTGAATGAATTTTGTGAATATTTCTTTCAAGAGTTATTATGCTAATTATATAATAATTTATTGACAGATTCAGAAAGCTCACCAAAGGAACCTGCATCTGCATTACTTTGGGCTTATTATTATTTAGCCCAGCACTATGATTTCCTAGGAGACACAGAAAAAGCCTTGTCTTACATTGATGCAGCCATTGATCATACTCCAACATTGATCGAGTTGTTTGTAACCAAGGGTAGAATATATAAGGTAAGGTTATGAATTACATTCAGACTGACATGTTAGATTAAGAGCCACTGTTTATGCTCATAAAATTTATGTTCATATTGAGGACACATGGTAGCGGCATTGCACTACAAGCCAGAAGGTCGTGGGTTCGATTCCCAATAGAATGATGGATGTTTTCCTTTGATCTAATGCTTCCAGCCACACTCTGACACTGGAGTTCTCTCATTCTCTAACAGAAATGAGTATCAGAGTATTGGAAGTGGCTAGCACTTACAACTGACAACATTACTGCTACTTATTGCTGTTTGCCTCGTGGTGAATTGGAAGCCTTAACATTCTACCACCCTAAGGCCCTTTCAGTGCATATAATGAGGCTTTTGCTTTGCTAAAATGATGCAGTAAAATTCCACATAATCAAATATCACTTAACCAAAGTGGTGGAGTAAAAATATATACCGTATTTTTTGGGCCATAACATAAGCTTTGTTTCTTAAAAAATACTCTCTAAAATATTACTATGTGTTATGTTCTGAAGGTCTGTCAGTGCATGCAAATGACCGTATTTTCTCGAATATCCACTTCTGAAAAAAAAAAAGTCTCTAAGATAACTAGAAAAATGGAGTAAACTGTTAAACTGTTAAGATCTAATAAGATTTCTTCTCCCCTTCTTCCCTTTATTTTTGGTGAAACGTGTTTCTTACTTTTTGAATGTACAGTACCTTATTATATGAATATGTTTGGTATTGTTTTCCTTTCAGCAGTACTGATTGTTATTTGTTCTATTGATATTTGTATGTCAGTACGAATATACCAACCGTATTTGTTCCATTGGCATTTGCATGTCATTACGAATATAATGTATTTCATCGCATAATCTTCGCATTTTTAATGACCTTTTTTTCGAGTGAAAATATATGGTGCGACCATTATGTGAAGAATAAATTAAAATGGTAACGCTTGGTCGCATCAACTTTCAGTGATCAGCTTCCATATAACAGGGGTGTATGCAAGCAAGCAGGTCCAAGTTGCTTGATTCGTAACAGAGGAAGGAAAGGGGAACCGGTATTAGTGTGGGATGCTGTAACCTAAACGTGAATAATACTTAAAAAAAAAAAATTAATTACTGTGGTGTTATTGAATTAAAAAGACTTTTTTATTAACTAAAACATTCACTGTTTTGTACCAGTACTTTTGATACACTGAAGTCCATATTATCTGACTACTGGACCAGTCCGCAGAGAATGATTGTTCAAGGCCAAAAAAAAAGTATTTGAACACTAGTAAACAGTTACTCACAACCAGTAATTGTACTGAACTGAAGGCATTTATGACTATTGATTTGGTGCTAACATCTCGCAACTCCACTCCATTCTCTTTCGTCAGCAGGCACTACTGTTTCTCGCACTATTTTGTGCTGCAGTATTGGCGCATTACTTTAAAAATTCTGATCAGTTTGTCTATAAATAAGGGTGCAACCATTACACGATGGCGACGATTATGCAATGAAGTATGGTATGTGGAGTGCATGAAACCTTTATATACATTTGTATACAAACATGTTATTCCATACTGTATGTAAAAATATATTTTGTTTTGCAGCATGGAGGTGATGTAATGGAAGCATACAAATGGTTGGATGAAGCTCAAGGACTTGATACTGCAGATAGATATATAAATTCTAAATGCGCAAAGTATATGCTAAGAGCTAACTTGATCAAAGAAGCTGAAGAAACTTGTTCAAAATTTACTAGAGTAAGTACAAATGAGGTACTATTTGATATCATTGTACAGTACAGAGATGTAGAACTGGGGAAGAGAGGAGTGGAAGCATGGGGAAAGCGTCGGTTCACATTCCACTGGCATTGAATGACATCGCCGTGACACTCCGCAACCAAGTAACACAGACTCTGAATACAAATTCCCTCTACCTACTATCTCAATGATGTGTGGGGTAAAAGGAAGAGATGAGTGATGTATTCCGGCTTGTGACATATACCACATCTGGTGCCCAGTTTTGCATCCCTGGTACAGTATTTGTACCAGGATTTAATCATTTTTTTAAATTACGTAGGCACTTAACTTAAAAACTATCAATTATTGTACCTGCTGACTCAACAAATGTTTGTTGTAAATACATTTTCACTACTTGGAAGATGGATGATACTGATCTGTTCCATGTCTATAACTTAAGGATCAGAAATTGTTAACAAGCCACCAGTGTAGCTCAGGCAGTAGGCGCATTTGTTTACTGATCTGGAGTTGCACTTGAGCATGGCTAATTAGCTGATTGGGTTTTTTCATTGGTTTTCGCTAACTGTAAGGCGAATGTCATCTAATCCCATGGTGAATCGCTTGCCTCATTTTGCCAAATACCATCTCACTATGACCAGTAGTTGATACAGTGTCGTTAATTTGTAGAATTAAAAAAAAGACAATAAGGGATATGTGAACTTCTCTCTCCACTATGTTATCATATCCAGAAATTTCAGTCATATTATTGTTGTTGTTATTGTTATTATTATTATTATTATTATTATTATTATTATTATTATTATTATTATGGTGGTAATAATATTAATTATTCAAACGTCATAATTTTAATGATTTCAGTTAATTTTAGCTCAGATTTTTGATGTTTCAGTTTTATTACTATAATGCAATATTAGTCTTGTAATCATTGCCACATTAAAAATTGAATCCCAATGGAACTTCTTCAGACTTTGCACCAAGTAAAGTTGCCAGAATTCTGTATGTAGGAGAGAAAGAACTTTTTATACACACTGTTGTAAAATCACAAACTAAAATAGTACAAGCTTTATTAATAATGTCACTAACAAGCAAACATTCTAATGGGAGCAGATAAAAAAGTTAAATTGTTTTCTTCCACCATGTTAATAATGTCAAAAGAAGTGCTTATATAAATTTTGGTCACTCAACCGCAATTATAAGTCTGTCCAGAAAGTGATTTTCCCTGAGGCTGTTTACAGAAAAAAAAAAGCACAATTGCATGGAAAGATTTATTGAAACAAATACAGCAATTGTTGCGCTCTTTATCAACATATCTCCCACTGGAATTGAGATATTTGTCATACCATGGGATCATTTTTATATCCCTGTGTCGTAGAAGTCTGCCGTCTGGGATCGGAATCAGCATTTGACAGCCATCTGCACCTCTCTGTCGATCCCTGATATGACAAATGTCTCAGTTCCGGTGGGGAATATTGCTGTCTCTGTTCCAGTATATTTTTCCAATGAAATTGTGTTTTCTTTCTGTTAATGGTTCTTGGCGAACTTATTTTTTTTACGGCCCTCGTAATTGCAGTTGAGTGGCCAGAATTTGTGTAAGCACTTTTTTTGACATTATTAACATAGTGAAAGAAAAAAATTCAACTTTTTTTATCTGCCCCCATCAGAATGTTTGCTTGTAAGAGAAAACTAATTTAATCACTATGCCAACCATTATTCAGACTGACACAACACTAGTATATCACAGAGCTACATACTTTCAAATACGCGTGCTACTTATTGTTGTCAGTAAGTAGACATGTTTGTGAAACACAAATTTCGTTGACTATAGAGTAGTACTTATGTATCATTCATTAGTTTACGCCTTGACCCACCTACAGACAGTTTTAATGACTTTTCACGGCGTAAATCCAGTTGTTTTTTGTTTACCCATAGACATAGTATTCCTAAAAGTTTGTTCTTCCTGCTCTTGCTTTTCACTTGATTTGGAGCTTCTGTGTGTATTCTGTACAGTACATAGCGATTTGAAATAAATACTCACTCTTATGTTAAGAATTCATATTGTGAAATAAATTATGGAGTATAATAATGAAGAGTTTCAGGAAAATGGTGAAGTGCCTAGGTAATATCGTTGTGTGTTTATTTTTATCAGATTATAATGTTAATTTATTTCAGCTTTAAATTATCCATAGATTTATATTAACACTTTTTCATTTATGTAATTTTGCAGGAAGGAGTTTCTGCAATGGAAAATTTAAATGAAATGCAATGTATGTGGTTTCAAACAGAATGTGCCTTGGCTTATCAGAGGCTAGAAAAATGGGGAGAAGCATTAAAGAAATGCCATGAAGTAGACAGAGTAAGTAAAACTTACATAATCTAGTATTTTATGTCTGTAGAATTTACTTATTTCTTACCTCTAATGAAAAGGTGATTTATATTGTAATAGTAAAACCATGAAGGTCCACAGAGGTGGGAGGTTAAGTTTCCCACCTTTTTTAGATGAAGTGTTAGTAGCATTAGGGATGCCAGTTCTACATGCTTGCCACTTTTATTGCGAAAGAAAAGCAACAGTACTCATTTCCTTGTTTGTAGTACATTGCGTCAAATTTAGATTGTTTAATTTTCAATCTGTATTTTAACAGATGACCGAATCTTATAAAATCTGCATGTGATTAGGGAGGCGAACTAAGATATGTACAACATTGTTACTAAAAAAATAGAACTTAGAAAAACCTTTGTATTCCTTGTATAGTATGGAATATTTCTGTTGTTCCAAAGCAAAAGGTGATATGTAGGGATACCACAAAATGGTGAATAAAACTACTGTAATTCGTGAAAAAACCGACGTTATTTAAATGTGTAAATTGTGAAGAAAGTAGGTATTCAAATATGTAAATCGTGAAGAAAAAGTTTGAATTTAAATATGGAAATCACTTTATTGATCATTGCATTCAATAGTACTTCAGTAGCCTATAGTAATTTGATTTTGTCGTTAGTATGGCATGGATCCATTTAAATTTAACCCAGAGAGAATTTCAGCTATTGGAAAAATGCCGATCTTTGACAAGCAAACTGGTATTAATAAGGCTGGTTACACATAAGGTGGAGAAAAGTGTCACGTGAATATCAAAAATATTAGGCCTATGTTCATTTGCATACTATGACGGGCTGTTTGGCTGCCGAATTATCAAAATACATTATTCCTTAGTCTTTGTATCATAGTCTTGCTGAAAATGTGATAAAATATCCTATACACATTTCTTTTTATTGTGTCTGTGTGTAACGAACCTAAGCATTGTGCATGCACGGCACACAGATTTTCATTTTTCATAGCTGAGCAGTCATGCTTTTCCACATGATGAAACATGAAAGACAGACCCATTAATTTCGCACTTATTTTGTATGTTTCATTGTCGAAAATAAAATAATGGAATTTCGTGACTGATGAATATATGATTCAGCGATATTCGTAAAAAAAAATCACGTTTAATGCAAAACATTGCCGAATTTATATAAAACAGAAAAAAACGAGCAAAATTCGCGACACATTGTGATCGTAAAACATGTTTACAGAACGATTCTTGTTCATACATATAAAAATTATAACTCTCTAACTCAATTAGCAGAAATTCGTGAAAAAAAAATCATTTGCGAAAATCAGGTTTCCCTAGTGATATGTCAGTTTTTGCTGAAAAATGAGATTTTGCTATATGTTGTGCATCCTGTGGTATCTTTATTTTGGCAAAAGATAACACGTGTATCTCTATTATTTTTCTCTGTAACTGTTGTTTTGAAAGAAGATTAGTATGATTTTATATACCCGTAGTCATTCAAACTTCAAATGCTCACTTCTGAAAAAACTACAAGAAATGTCTTGGAGCCATATATTTGTAATAGAGACAGGAAATATGGCAAAAATAGTTGCTGAAAACATTCGGAAGCAAATAAATAAAAATTAGAATTGATAACAGAACAATACGAGTTACAATTTCTGTGAACAGATTTATTCCTAAATAGTGTACAAAAGTCTTTCAAAGAACTAACAGTTCGTAGTGTGGTATGGCAAAATTACAGAAAATTCTGATTCTAGAGACCCGTTATAAAGGAAGATTAATGAAGTATGACCCTTGCTTTAGTAAGCAGTTTTATAGATAATTTTGAACAATTTAAGTTACTTAATGTATTTTTATGTCAAGAGATAGAATAAAATAAAATTTTGTACAGACTGATTATTTAGTCCTGACAGCTCAGCGACGCGAAAGAGGGGAAGTAATAGGAGTAGTGGGGAGAGCTCAGGAGTAGAGCGGTCGGTAAAGGAATGCAGTATAGCTTAACTGTACTAGAAACATACAGCTCTACCGCACGCATGACATCCGATCGCTCCGAAGGCAAGCGAGTGACTAACCCAAACACCCCTCGGCGTAACTAAATGGACTTGCCTGATCCAGGCGCACATCTCCGGCGACTGTCAAGACTGAATAATCATACTGTAAATAAATAAATATTCACTAGAATAGCCAAAATATAAAGTAAAAGAAAGCTTAGGTAAAAACTGTTTCTTAGAAACTTACGAGAGAGAAATAATCTCAGGAAAGATAAAACAATTAGGCTACAGTATTTGTTTTTACAAGCTTTTTTTTGTTGGTTGCTTTAAAAATTTCAAAATGTGTCATTCTTTTAAAAAGTACCTGTCTACAATATATTACTTCTTTTTCAGCATTTTTCTGAAATAATTGAAGACCAGTTTGACTTCCACACATACTGCATGCGCAAAATGACATTACGTTCGTACGTTGGGTTGCTGAGGCTGGAGGATGTATTGCGAGCTCATCCATTCTACTTCAAGGCTGCCCGCTGTGCAATTGAGGTCTACCTCAGGCTCCATGACAAGCCCCTCAAGGACGAGACTGCAGAGCAAGAATTCAACACAGGTAAAGGAAGCACAAGTTTTTTATTTCAATTGCATGATTCTTTGAGTAAAGAATAACAATTTTATTTGTGTGTGAATCACTCTGTTATGGATACGATATTAGCCAGAAGTGGCAGATACATGTTGGAAAAATAGTTCTTCTATACTTAACACATTCCATGTTTATTTTTTGTCGGTTACCAATGAAATAAATTTCTCCCTCCCATTGTTGCTGTTACAAAACTTTTAACGAAACAACCACATTGTTTACAAAACTTGCTGAGTGGGTAGTATTTCCTTCAGCCTATGCTGATATGGCAACATTTGAAAGATGATACATGGAACGTGATCCATGGCCCATTATTCCTAACTGTGGAAAGAAAGGAAAGTAACTTGTTCGGGTGTTAAGCTGATGAAGGAAGATTTTGCAGAATCAAGGTTTGGGTCTACATCTCAGACTCTTCTCCATTTCTGGCGAGTCTAATGGTACTTAAAATAGAGCTGTTAAAATTTATTTATACATGAACTCAGATTCCTCAAAAAGAAATGAAACCTTGACTACTCTTTTATCTGTTGAATTGTAATCTTTGTGTGTGAAGTGTTTAATGAAATTAGTCTAAAATACCGTAAAGTCATAAAGAGCCTTATGACAAAATTGAACACTTACGAATTTCGGAAGTTGTATTATTTCTAGAGCTTTTGATTTAATCGATTAATCAAACTGATTAACCATTTAATTTTAAAATCTGGCTAACTGATCAGGTGTGTATGACTTGAGGCTGTATGACTTGAGGCTTTCCCGACGTTTGATGTAGAATAACTCTTCTCAGGTTCTCAGCCAGGTGAGTTGGAGATTAGCTTCCAAGCTTTCGACGGCTAGCTCTGCCATCTTCTTCAGGGACGAAGTGATGTGGGACCACGTCTAGCCGGTATATATGCAAATGTAGGGCTTCCCGCTGCGGGCCAATCAGGAGCTAGTTCCTAGTCCCGACTGCCAGGCGCATTCTGGTTGGTGGACACTTCAGCCAATCAGGAGCCACTTGCTGGTCCCGACTGTCTGCCGTGTGCTGGTGGTCTAAGCGTATTGATGGCAGGTTTCCATGCTGTACTCAGCTGTAGACCCCCGTCTCTGTTGAAATTATTGCCATCTAGCTGGATTTCGATGGCTTCCTTGATAACTTAGTCCCAGTAACCTGATGTCTTGTCCAAGATGGTGGTGGCGCTGAAATCTATCTTGTGGCCAGTTTCTAGGCTGTGTTGGGCTACTGCAGACTTATCAGGATAATATAGTCTTATGCTGCGTTGGTGTTCCTTGCAGCGTTCCATAATAGTTCGTCGCGTCTGCCCGATGTAGCATTTCCCACACTCACAAGGTATTCTGTAGACACCAGGTGTCCTGAGACCAAGGTCGTCCTTAACTGGTCTCAGCAAATTCTGGATCTTTGTGGGCGGCTTATGGATGGTTTTAATCCCGTGTTTTCTTAGCATTCTGCTAATTTTGCCCGAGATGGGGCCGTAGAACGGGATATATGCCATGCCCTTTGTCTCCTCTTGTTCCTCGGCAGGTGGTTTGTCCGAAAAGGCCCTTCTGAGGGCCAAGCCGATTTCCCTGTTGCCGAAGTTCTGTAGGAACGTCTTACGTAGGTGACAGATCTCAGAAGGGAGACTCTCTTTGTCCGAAATCCCTCTCGCCCTGTGTAGAAGAGTCTACAGGACCGTTCGTTTCTGTGCCGGATGGTGGTGGCTGTGTCCATTGAGATATAGATCGGTATGAGTCGGTTTCCTGTATACTCTGTGACCCAGTGTGCCATCTGACTTCCTGGAGATGAGAATGTCTAAGAAGGGGAGACATCCGTCTTTTTCCACCTCTTTCGTGAACTGGATGTTCGGGTGGATATTGTTCAGGTATTCTTGGAACTCCTGAAGTTTTTCTTCTCCATGAGGCCAGACGACCAAAGTGTCATCTACATAGCGGTAGAAGTGAGCTGGTTTCAGGGGCGCGTTCTCCAGGGCTCTGTGCTCGAAGTCTTCCATGTACAGATTGGCTATGGCGGGTGACAGAGGTGAGCCCATGGCTACACCGTCGGATTGCTCATAGCACTGCCCTTTGTACATGAAGTAGGTGGAGCTGAGCGTATGGTTAAAGAGTCCAATTACCTCAGGCGGGAAGTGAGGTCTCAATAACTCCAACGATTCCTTGAGTGGGACTCTAGTGAAGAGGGATACAACATCAAAACTCACCAGAATATCAGATGGATTTGTTCTGATGCTCTGTAGAGTCTTGATGAACTCTGCCGAATTCTTCACATGGTGGCTGCATTTTCCCACAAGAGGATTCAGAAGACTGGTGAGGTATTTGGCCAGCCGGTAGGTGGGAGAACCTATGGCGCTGACAATAGGTCTCAGGGGAACCTCCTTCTTGTGAATTTTCGGCAACCCATAGAGTCTAGGTGGTCTCGTGGAATGTGGAGTCAAGGACTTCGTCACTTCGGCTGGCAGATTGGCCTTCTTTAGTAAGGCAGTTGTGCGCCTTTCTATGGAGCTCGTGGGGTCGCGGCTGAGTATCTTGTATGATGGATCCGCTAGTAGTTCAGGTGTGTTTTAATCAAACTGATTAAAAATTATCATGTGTTGAAGAAACTAACTGCTGTGTGCAATCTTTGTAGCACAAAATCTGTATATAATTTCATGTGATAAATTCTTAAGCCACGATTGCCAGATAATTAGTGTAAACAAGCCATTTTCAATCGGTGTGCCACAGTACAGACTGTGCCGCGAATGATCTGCTGGTGTGTCGCGAGAAAATGAAAATAGTAAAAGTTGTACAGTACAACTTCTATTATCCGTGGTAATGAAGGGGGTGGAGTGAACGGTTAATCGAAAAATCGGATAATCCGTACCATAAAAAGTTTTCATAAACTAAGTACATAATATTTTCGTAAGTTCCGCCTTGGTCTTTTCTTTTAATACGCTAGATAGTGGATCAGTAGTTCACTAGTCTTTTTACAATTCATGTTTGCTTTTCTGATAAGTCAGTTATTAAAACATTATTTATTATACTTATGTCTGGTTTTCAATGACGGGTTTTTAATGGCAAGAAAACTTATGACGTCTGTCTGTGGAAAGATAGGAATAGTAGAGGTCTCAGTTTGTAGATTTACAAATTTTATATAGTTTTTATATTTTATTTTTCATTAGCCTAAATCGCTTACAGTTGTAATTCATATCTCGTATTGTGATGTGAGATGAACCACATTTTCTCTTTTCCCAAACCACTCAATTACTTGCACTTTTTTTTCTGTAGTACAACATGTTTTCTTTTGACACTTGTAGAAGACATTTTGCCTAGAAGATAAACGGTACGACCACTTGAAGAGTAGGCCATAATGCGTAAGGGTAAAGTTTATAAAAAAACATCTGTAGAAAAAATTCGTACTAATATAATGTACAGTACTTCATATTTTTTTCTGCGAGCGAGAAAGATAGATGGATAATCCACCAATCGGTTATTAGGGTGATGTATAATCGGGGTTTTACTGTAGTAGAATTGAAAAAGTAAAAGTGAAAAGAGTAGTAAAAAAAATGAGTTTACAAAAGTCAACTTAGTGAAAGCGGTATAAGTCACCATTCAGTAAATACATTGCAGGTGCGCGATTGTCAGGGAAGAGAATGTCTGACGCACAGCCATGGTTGCTATATCAGTAAAGTTAGAATATCGTACCAACCTTGAATTGAATTTTAATTTAGGGGCGAGGGGCACTACGACCCATCACTGCGGCCTTATTAGATCTGTTGCACTGACTCTCAAGTTTAGCGCATTCCCAAACCCACACCGGCTGTCTACACTAAAGTTCACCGCATACTCAGGTTCTTAGCAGGCATCCCGACTCGTCCGTAGGCCAGCCCCCTCCATGCATTGCCAGCTGACATTCGGAGAATGCTATGCAATGATGACGGAATAGAGAAATGTTGACAATGATGTTGATACATAATACGGAGAAACGGGAGAACTCTGAGAAAAACTCCAACTGCGACCTTGACCATCACAAGTGTCACTATGGACCAAGCTTAAAACATATCGTTCTTTACTTGTTTTTATGAAAAAAAAAATCCCCACTAGTTAGGAACTACTGGTTTCGATTATATGAGTATGCCACGGGATTTTAATTTACAACTTTAATGTGCCACATACAGTGTTACTATAAATTATCTTTCCGATTACAAACTTGAATAACTATCATTAGGAAACACTTAGAAACATGATATTGGTATCAATGGAAAGAGAAACTCAAATATTTTTGTTATGTTGGTGAACCTGTCGCATATTTATTAATTTTGTTGCTAGGAGACGATATAACAGAAAAATGGCTGCAAACGAAGACAGGAGGGCATTTTGTGTGCTAGATTTTCACATATCGCAGTCTGTTGTCACTGTACAACGAAATTTTAGAAGAAAATTTGGTGTTGATCCACCCAGTGGGCCCAGTATCCGTAAGTGGTACGCTGACTTCAAAACTAGGGAATGCATCTGTAAGTGGAAGTCAACCGGTTGTCCATCAGTAAGTGAGGCAAATGTGGAGCATGTGAGAGAGAGATGTCAGAAACGAACTGAATACACGACTTCCAAGGAGTTGGATTGGACGTGCTGGCCGTGAAGATTTAGAATGTTTGCATTGGCCTCCACGTTCCCCCGACCACACTCCTTGTGATTTTTTTTTCTGTGGGGTGTTATAAAACAACAAGTGTATCAGTCACCATTACCACCTACCATTGAGGATCTTCGTGTCCGCATCACAGAGGCCATTGCACTGGTGGATGGTCCAATGCTACAACGTGTATGGCAGGAAATTGACTACAGACTTGATGTGTGTCGTGTGACACAAGGAGCTCACATTGAGCACATGTGACTTACTTAAGGTTGTGAACCAATTGCTTCTCTTTCTGTTTCATGTTTTCCAGTGAAAAAATTTAAAAAATGTTGGAGTTTCTGTTTCTGTTGATACCAATTTTATGTTTTCTAATTTTTGCTGATTTAAGAGTAGCACATATGATTTAACCGAATGGATAACAAAAAAAAATTGAGTTTCTCTTTCCAGTGATACCAATATCATGTTTCTAAGTGTCACCTAACGATAGTTATTCAAGTTTGTAATCAGAAAGATAATTTATAAGAACACTGTATTATTATTGAAAAAAGTTGAGAAATGCTTGTGTAGACTAGTGTTCTTGTCTTCTTGCTTTAGAAAGCTAAAAGCAACAATACTGTAAATACAACTGTGCATAAATTCCTCATTAATAGCTTTTTTTAACACGGCTTAGGCAACCATTTTCTTTCACAAACTATGGAAAGGACGCACTGTATATTGTACTTTATTTGCGGACAGAAGAAATACTGAAATCAGAAGTAAACACTGAAATAATGAAACAATTGTCTTTAGAGACAATTAATATTAGGTACCCTCCACAAAACTGGCTTCATTTATACACCGACAGATTCTTGATCTCCAGGGAACAAGGTGCAGGTGCAGGTGTTACGTGCTGTCTCTTCTCACCTTATAGATCTCTTGAATATGGAACAACAAGTTTTGATGAAGAAATCATTGCAATAAGTGGAAGTCTCAGGAATCTTCTATGCCATATCAATAAATTTAGGAATGCAGTTATATTGTCAGACTCCAAAGCAGCTATTCTATCAATAATCTCTAAACACACACCTTCATCTCAAACAGCAAAAATAACTAAAATGATCTCTCAATTAATATCACTCAATAAAAGAATTGTATTCCAATGGATACCTTCCCACTGTGGAATCCTGGGAAACGAGAATGCAGATGTTTTAGCAAAGAAGGGCAGCACTGCTACTTATAGACCTGTTACTGAATCTATGTATTACTTTGTGAAAAGATTTATTAAATCTACATACTTAGACTTCAACAAGCAAAATTTGATAACACAATCTCAAAGGAAAAAATGGAACTCTCTGCGTCATAATCCACATTTAATTCCTGATTTACCACGAAAATCGTCTGTAGCTGCATTTAGATTGGCAACAGACTGTTTGGTCAAGCACCTGCATAGAATTGGAATATATCAGTCCCCTAACTGCCCATTGTGCAACTCAAACCAAGAAATGGATTCGGAACACCTCAAAATCTGTGCTTCAGTGGCTGACCATGATAATATCTTTGAAAAATATTGGAGTGCAAGAGGTCAAATGACTTTATTGTCAAACGCCTGGCATTAGAAAACAACAACATCATTTGCGGACATGTTGTCCTATGTCAAAATAATCACTTGAAAGGTGGCTGTAAGCTTGCAATTACGGAAGAGTGTTAATTATCTGAGTAATGGTGTTTCTTGGTATTGAATACTTTATTGTCGTCCACATGCCCCTGACTTTGTCCATTAATTTTATTGTTGGTGGGTCTCGATTATCAGCTCAGTTTCAAAGATTCGCGTGATTGCTGTTTGGGGTCAGTGTATATATTTGTGAACTTTAGTTAGAAATATGGCTTATGAACCGTTCTATAGAAAACTTTGTGACAAATTCGGATTTAAATTAATTGTGAAAAGGTAAACAGTGTTTTGTAAGAAATACTGAAAATCGTACATTTGTAGTGGAAGCACAAGTAGTCTCCAATATCATCTTAATCACGCTTATCCTTTCCACGGTGGATCTACGTCTACTAGCATTGTTATTTCCAGTTCATTAGAGCACCTAATAACATTTTATAATATTAATGAGTTTGAAATGGCTGGTAAATTAGATCTTATATTTTAGTTATGAAGGTTTTACTTTTAGTTTTATGTTTGACTAAACCTGTTACAGTATTTTGTTTAATGGCTGCTCTCCCTCTCTCTCTCTTATATAGCTCTTAAATCCATCCATCCATCCATCCATCCATCCATCCATCCATCCACCCACCCACCCACCCACCCATCCATCCACCCACCCACCCAATCACCCCTTCCTTCCTTTATCTCTCATGTCTTCCTCTCCGTTTTCTCTTATTTCCTTCCCTCTCTGTCTACTGTCCATCCATCCATCCTTCCATTCAGCCTTCCTTCCATCCATCCATCTCTTCGTTTATCTTCCATATTTTCCTCTCCGTTTCCCTCTTATTTCCTTCCCTCTCTGTCTCCTTCTGCCCATCCATTCATCTCTTCCTTCATCTCCCATGTCTTCCTCTTCGTTACCCTCTTATTTGCTACCCTCTCTGTCTCCTTCTGCCCATCCATTCATCTCTTCCTTTATCTCCCATGTCTTCCTCTTCGTTTCCCTCTTATTTCCTTCCCTCTCTGTCTCCTTCTGCCCATCCATTCATCTCTTCCTTTATCTCCCATGTCTTCCTCTTCGTTTCCCTCTTATTTCCTACCCTCTCTGTCTCTTTCTGCCCATCCATTCATCTCTTCCTTTATCCCCCATGTCTTCCTCTTCGTTTCCCTCTTATTTCCTACCCTCTCTGTCTCTTTCTGCCATCCATTCATCTCTTCCTTTATCCCCCATGTCTTCCTCTTCGTTTCCCTCTTATTTCCTACCCTCTCTGTCTCTTTCTGCCATCCATTCATCTCTTCCTTTATCCCCCATGTCTTCCTGTTCGTTTCCCTCTTATTTCCTACCCTCTCTGTCTCTTTCTGCCCATCCATTCATCTCTTCCTTTATCCCTCATGTCTTCCTCTTCGTTTCCCTCTTATTTCCTACCCTCTCTGTCTCTTTCTGCCCATCCATTCATCTCTTCCTTTATCCCCCATGTCTTCCTCTTCGTTTCCCTCTTATTTCCTACCCCCTCTGTCTCTTTCTGCCATCCATTCATCTCTTCCTTTATCCCCCATGTCTTCCTCTTCGTTTCCCTCTTATTTCCTACCCTCTCTGTCTCTTTCTGCCCATCCATTCATCTCTTCCTTTATCCCCCATGTCTTCCTCTTCGTTTCCCTCTTATTTCCTACCCTCTCTGTCTCTTTCTGCCCATCCATTCATCTCTTCCTTTATCCCCCATGTCTTCCTCTTCGTTTCCCTCTTATTTCCTACCCTCTCTGTCTCTTTCTGCCATCCATTCATCTCTTCCTTTATCCCCCATGTCTTCCTCTTCGTTTCCCTCTTATTTCCTACCCTCTCTGTCTCTTTCTGCCATCCATTCATCTCTTCCTTTATCCCCCATGTCTTCCTGTTCGTTTCCCTCTTATTTCCTACCCTCTCTGTCTCTTTCTGCCCATCCATTCATCTCTTCCTTTATCTCCCATATCTTCCTTTTCGTTTCCCTCTTATTTCCTTCCCTCACTGTTTCCTTCTGCCTATCCATCCATCTATTCCTTACCACATTTATTTTCCTGTTCGTTTCCCTTTTTTATACTTGTCTATCTTCATCTGTCCCTCCATCCATTACCTTAATGCCATGGGTTGATGAACTAAGCAGCTTCCGTACAATGTCATACATAATGCATACTTCATTTGTATTTCTCAAATGATGCCAAAATGCTTGCCAAAGGGTGACACCAAATGTTGGCATCTCGTTACTTTCACTGTTCTGTTGATGTTTAGCCAATGCTTTTAGGAATAGAAAGTGAAATGATTTTTTCCCTTTTGTTAGGTGACAGGATTCATGGGCTAGTGGCCATAAGTATTTTGTGAGGAAGCAATTCCTGGAGCAAGGAAAGAAATTTAGCATGACCACTGTACATTGAGGAACTGCTCTAGATTCTTGTCTCCTAAGTCATAAGCGTAAATGAATTTGTCTTAATTCTTTACAGGAGTTTCATTAGTGGATGTTTGAAATAGAGACCTTTGTTATGAACATGTGTTATGTATGAGTATTAAACAATAGCTGTGCTGTTACCTTACATAATTTGCTAACTTAAGCTATGATCAGAAATTCAGTTCTCTAAATTCTTTGTTTTATGTTGTTAAATTCTATTCGATTCGTATTTCTCTTTGATTCTTGTGCTTCATGCTGAAAATACCTTTCCAGTTGCTACAGTTAAAATCTCAATTATTGACTCACGTGTTTCATGTCAAAATACATTTTTAATTGCTACGTTTACATTGTAAATTACTAGATACAGCCCAGAAAAACTGCGATGCAACAACAAATGTACATTTCCGGGATTTTTAGGAAATGTTTCTGATATTGATAAGTTACTCTGTTATCTCTCCATTTACGTATATCTCTTCCTTTCACCCTGTTAGACTGATTTTATACACAATTAACATTTATAACAGTTTATTAGTAATTTGGGAAATAATGGACCTTGAGGAAATGATGATTTATTGAAAGCCCCCAGGGGAAGAAATAGAAATAGTTATTTACTGGAAATCGATTCATATTATTTCTGATGCTTTTATTCAAGAGACCTGCTGCTCTCTTCTCTTTTTATGATTGTATGTTCCCAAAAATATTTACTTTATAACAGTAACTAACTACAAAAATGTATTTAAAAAAAAATCTGCATTTAGTAGTGCAGGGATGCAGAACTGACAGAGAGAGAGAGAGAGAGAGAGAGAGAGAGAGAGAGAGAGGTAGGTAGGTAGGTAGGTGAAAACTGCAGAGAGAGAGAGAGAAAAGAAAGAGAGAGAGAGGTGGAAACTGCAAAGAAGAAGCATTGGTTCCCCTTTCACAGTCCATGGGCGTTGAATGACGTCTCTGTGATCCGTCCACAACCAAGTGGCGGATTACATCAAACTAGTGCTCGTGAACAAAATGACAGAAGTATTTCCGACCACAATAATTATAACATTACACTTAACCAACAAATTCGGATTAAATGCATTACATTTCTAATAGTATGTAAACAAATATAGTACGTATAAATGCAAGAAAAAAGATTTGGAAATACTTAAAGCACAATTTCTTATTGAAATCCAATTGGTTAAAATGAACTAATGATACTAAATGTTTAAACAAAACATATTGTTGTTGTAGTCTTAACAGGTTAGGGAAACTTTCTTTAATCATGAATAAATATACTTACAGTACTTTCTTTCAAAACATATTGCTATAAACAAACAGATTAAATACCTTATGGTATTAGGCCTGTATAATATGATTGTATGTAAAAATTAAAGCATTTATAAGATTTTTAAAATATAAATGTACGTAATTTCTAGTTTTAAGTGAAATCTACTGAAATTGATACAATAATAAAAAACTGAAACAAATCTTAATTTCCCACGTGAATTTGAAGGAAAATCATTTCTATAATTAACTTAGCTTTAACTACAACGTGCGCCAGATCTCTGCATTCTTTTTTTTTTTGTTCACCAGTTTCATTATATTGGGCTATACTGCCTGGAAGGGAAATCAGATGTGCATTTGTCAATGTAGAGCGATCGTCGCTCTTACTGAAGTTCATTTTCGAGAATGTTTGTTCACATACCAATGTAGAACCAAACACAGAACTCATATGTGCTTTGTGATTGTTTTCAAGTGAGAAGTATTCATTTTCACTAGGCAGTGAGTACAAACCTGCTCTACCATATCATGTGAATGACCCGTGGTATTGAGGGAAGAAATGAACGACATAATCCGGCTTGTGACATATGCCACAACTGAGGCTCAGTTTTGCATCCCTGGTTTAGTGACTTGACATGAGTTCATTGAAAGCAATTGTTTGAGAGCTAGATTCAGAGTGATGTACGTATTACAGAATACCTCTTCTAAAAGTAAATGAACTGCTTCATTATAATTAATTTTTCACACGTTCTTCTTACTGTCATTCACTTCAAATTTTTTTCTAAAATTACTATTTTGTAATAACTAATGTGAAATAGTATTATAATTTACATGATATCATTTGTCACGTATCCATTCTTAAGTAATATAAAAAACCCAGCATGCTGAAAGGTAATAGTTGTACGTTTTACCGTAAATGCCAACATATCTCTTCTCAGTATGACATGAATTTCTTAGAGATTATAATTTGTGGTTTATTCTCTGTAATTTGCATTTTATAATAACGGAAGGTCTTAAGGGAAGAAAACATAATTGTGATTTTTATGTTTTTATGTATTGTACAGTGAAAACATATTTTTTTTTGGCATTTCGACATTTCTTAGTTTTGACAATATGCTGTGGAAATTTTGTCAGGTTGGTAATGAAAAATTAAGTTTTTAATTGTGAATTCAGCCCTTTCTATATTTAACTGACAGAAAACCATCTTAAGTTACATTGTTAGATTTTGCAGAATTGTTCTTATGAGAATGGTTGCTTTTTGATCACCTGATTTTGGGAAAGTAATATTGGTACTAAAGACGAGACATTGAGCAGACTTAATGTACTATACAGTATGTACAGTGTTTGACGTTTTGACATTCAGAATTCATATTTGCAGGATATGATTGATGACACAGTTTTGTATGTCTGTAATTTTATCTCTCTCTCTTGTTTATTTATTTTTTTTATTTTTTATTTATTTTTTTGGTAGTGAAGAGAATATAATTTTAATTCGTACTTTTGGCAAGTCTTTTGTGTGTGAAAAGTATTTTATGCTCGACCATTTCGAAATGTAGTAATTATACACCTGGTAGCACGTAATCATTAAAGTTCAGGTTTTCAATTATTCTCAGATATGCAATCGAAAGACGAGGGAAACGTCACGGAGGCTGGAAATCCAATACTGTCGCAGAAGGTTATGTTCTGTTACTATAATAATTAGCGTTAATTGTAGATAATATTCAAATAAATTCAATTTGTCATCTCGTTTTTCAATTCTAAATCAATTTCCAGGTTATATCAGAATTAGTTCATGTTCTCTACATCAAGGTCAATGACATTATTGTTCCTCGGAAAAAATCAATACTTTCACGTCTGCGCACATCTCACAATTTACGAGCTATGCACAAGGTCACTTCCAATCTTCAGTCAGATACAAATAAAATGAATACTTCTGAATAATTTCAAGTTAGAAATATGGTCGAGCATAAAAAGTCGTATGAAACTTGCCTGTAATGGTAATTAAGACGCTCGTATGAAAATTATGAAACTCGCTTGCGCTCGTTTCATAAACAAACATACTCGCGTCTTAATTACTATCATTATAGGCTCGTTGCATAATGTACTATTGTATTTCCGTTCATTTAATCTTGCAATAGACATTTATAATAGACACTTTTGTGTAGCTATGATACAGCATGTCTCAAATTGAAAACACATCTGTGCTTTGTGCTCTTCTGAATGTCATAGTGATTATAAAATGTAGTTATAATATGGAATTATTACCAACAGCGCGAAGATCACACATTATATCGGTGCGATTTTGCACGTTAGTTATAGTGATACTGATACATAATCAGTTATTAAAATAGAGTAATTTTTTTACAATGATATAGTGTATTGATTTGCTATTGGCTTTACAGATAACATGTGCATTTTATTTCTGCTAGCAAGCTTTACTTAACAAATCTTCAAAATGAATAACTGATTTATACATTTTAAAACATTTTTGATAGATGAAACATGATTACTTTTTATTTTGTAGCACTGTAACTGTCTTGAGAAGCTTCCTTAATAAATAAGTCTTCATATGTTAGGACACATGGATGGCGTTGATTTCTTTTATTTCACTGTTCGATAGTCCATGTCACATTCTGCAATGGCACTTGTACATCTCACATTGCCATTCTGTTTTTATGTTGACAAACATTACACTAAAAGTTATTAAGCTTGTTTAGAAACTTTAACCTTCCTCTCTCTTTATATAATTAAAAACTATGATAGATGTATGGCTGAAAATACAGAATTAATTAACATTTACTCAGTCTTCCTTGGTAAGATTTCACAAGGATTTGAGTGGACATAATGCTGACTATTCATTGATTAAAAGTAACACACGCTCATACACACACACACAATAAATTGTCGAGCTATCACATATTTTAATACATTTTCTTAATCCTGCAGTACCACACCTTGTGATTGTATGACGACTATAGTACATATTGTACTGTGCACCATTAATCCTGATTGATAAATTAGTGTAAAATATTTATTAATGGCCTTGAAAGATGACAGCTGTTTTGGTTATATCGGAGAGTTCGTTTGAAATTTCAATTTGTTATTGCACTTATTTGTCATGTACTCCAGAATTTCATTTTTCCATCTTTATCACAAATAACCTTTCAAATTGAAAGAGTTGTTATAAGATATGTAATAAAGGAAATTTGCCATTTCCCAATATGGGATTGGCTTTTGTGGAGTGGAGCTCTATGAAAGAGTCTCCATTGCACTTCCATTAAAAATTCACTAGATAGTGTTTACTACAAGTTTCATCTTTGTTCTTTTCTCTTTTTCCTCCTGTATCTTATTCCTAACTCGTGAGGTGCTTGGCCTGATACAGGATACACAAAGGCACTTGCCTGTTGTTGAGATTGTTGTACTCCCACAACTTGGGGCGTGATAAAATAAAAATGGCCACCGTCACCAGGAAATTTGTAGGATACAAGTGCTCCACCTGCATCTGCATTACTAAGTTGTCTTTGATCAATATATTCACTAAATGGATTCACAGGTGGTAAAGGTTTCTTATAGTTCACGTCTGTGTCTCCTGCAATCGAAATCGGCCTCTTGTTGATATCTTCTGGAGGTGGTTGTTCACTATTTTGGTAGTTGTACTGTGGTATTGGGGTTGTGTAATATTGTCTCTCAGTTTTTGCTGTGTATGGTTGTTTCACATGTGATTGAATGTTTCCACTGGAATAAGGTGGAATTGGCGTTGTTGGCACATTGTCATCACCAGAAGGTAACTTCTGGCCAAATATTGTAAAATACTTCTTAGTTATGTCATCCAATAATGACTCGTCCTGCTGTGTAAAATATGCATGTAGAGGATTTGATGTGGGGTAAATGTTGACTTGTGAAGCATGATTCTCGTACCCGTTGTACCTGGGTCTTGGTGTTGTTTGATATCCTTGTGCATTTTCTCTGCTGTCTTCATATCCATAGTGTGTAGCTGGACTACCTGCAGTGACGTCTTCTTGTTCGTCATACTGAGCACCAACAGCAGAGTAGAATCCTTGAACTTCGGGTGCTTTCGTACTCAGACCTCGCTGTTGATAACTGTATTCAAACAATGTCCTGGGTGTTGTTTGATACTGCACTGGTAACACTACTGCTGCTTGACTACCTGTCTGGTAATTCACCCTTTGAGGTTGTTTAGGTCTTGTACGAGGTGTTGTGTAAAGATTTTCTTGTAAAGGTTGCTGAGTCGCAATATTTTTGCTATTTGTCTCAAAACTGTATTGATATATAGGTCTGGGTGTTGGAGATGGCTGAATATTGTACAGAATAGGTCTCTGGGAGGAAATTATGTTTTGATAAGCAAAGTCGGGTCTTGGTGTTGTAAAATACGCAAGTTTTGACACTGCAGGCAATGGTTGTGATGTAGGTTTCACGTATTCTTGTTGAGGTGATTGTATCGGGTAATTTTGATTTAATGGTGATGGAGTAGTAGATCCTACAATGTTGTACTGTAGTCCGGGACTTTCTGTGACGTAATAATATTGTGGTGGAGGCGCAGGCGTTGAGCTCTGTGGGAGTTTGGCTCTACTTGGAAAGATTACCTGTTGGCCCACAGGTAAAACTGACGAGAGGACATATTGTTGCGGTCTAATTCTCTGTTGCACTCCTTTCACCTGTTGCACGGGTACTATGCCAGTGTATATGTACTGTTGATTCACTTTAGGGTTTACAGGGAGTATGTCAGAATACACTGGGGGACTTTTTACTTGAGTAGAACCTTTTACAGGCTGGTTCACTGGGGCTTCATCAGGATATTCATATTGCGGTTGCCCTGTTTGTACTGTATCTTTCACTGCAGGTTGTTCTGGAGCGACCTCAGAGTATATATATTGTGGTTGCACTTTTTGCGATACAGCCTTTCCTCTGGGTGAAGGTGTGTCGTAATGCGGTTGAGGAGGAACTGTTGCTGGTTTCTTATATTCCACCAGCGGTGCCTGGGTAGTGGTGGATGGGTCCACATTATTTACTTGTGAACCTTCGTGTGGTTCCTCATAAAAGTAGAAGGATGTCTTCACCGGTGATGAATCCCTTGATTTTTCCACGGAAGGGACTGTATAATAAAGCACTGGAGGGGCTAGTGTGGCCGTCACGCCACTCTTGGTTTTCACGTAATACGGCTGCGGTGAAGGGGTTACGGTGTTGGACTCTATATCTTGAGGTTGTCGCTGGCTGTTGTAGTAGACGAGTAGAGGTGACAAGGTTGTGGTGGGTATGTTGACTTGTTTCCCTCGACTTCTAGGCGACTCCGCCTGCACTCTGGGTTCCTTCTGACGTGTCTTGGCAGGTTGTTCATTACGTTGCGGCGTCGGAGTGGGCTTCACGATGATATCCGTAACAGGCACAGTGTAGAAACTGATGCCTGGCACTGCTGTCGTGAGCACCACGTCTTTCACGTTGTTGTAGCCGTTGTCATACACGACTTCCGGCGCAGGTGTTACGACGACGGTGGGTTTCTCGTAGTAATAGCCTTGTTGTGGAATGGGCTCAACAGGCGACTTTCCTTGATGCGTCACTTGGACGTTTTTCGGAGCGATGTTGTTAGGTGGACGCGGAGGCTTCTCGGAGTGTCGGTCCACGTCCTGAATCTCTGGAGCAGGAGTTGTGAGTACGTAGATCTCAGGTACAGGCGTGACGTGGTTGTCTACAACGTTGACTGTTGGGCGAGGCTTCTTTTTACGAATGTCTATATTGACAGGAAGATACGTGAACGACGGCCGACGGTCTTTGGTGACTGATGGACGATAGGTACTGGTCACAGGCGGTTTTGTTGTGGTAGGGGGCGGCGTATGTTCCTCTGAGTGGTTGTTGAGTGGGGCGAAAAAGTTGGGCGGAGGCGGCAGGATGATTCCAGGGACCAGGGGGCCTGGAGGTACTTCAGTTGAATTGTCTTGGGGATAGTAGAAATCGTAGGGCGGCGGATAATATAGAGAAGGGTCGTCCTCGTCGAAAGGCTCCGTCAGGTTTCCTGGTGGTGGTAGAAACGCCGCTCCTGGGGGTAGGTTTTGGAAGAATGGTGGGGGAAACGGCAGGGTACCGTTGGGTGGAGGCGGCGGTGGGAAGATCCCCGGACGAGGATAAGGGGGGTAGAGGCTCGCGTTCTGAGGAAGAGGAGGGTATCCGGGGAACGGCGGTGGACGAAATGGACCGCTCCCCGGCGTGAAGTTTCCCGGAGGTGGGACGAAGTACGACCCGTTCCTCGGCGGAGGAAGTGGATACGGAAACCGAGGTGGAGAGAACGATCCGTTTCCCGGAGGTGGGTAGAACCCTCCCCCGGGAGAGAAGTTTCCCGGCGGTATTGGGGGGTAGAAACCCGGCGTGAAATTTCCTGAGGGCGGGAGCGGAAACGGTGGAGCAAAGTAAGAGCCATTACCGGGTGGGGGCTGCGGGAAGAAAGGAGGGAAGGGTGGAGGACCCGCCGAGCCGTTGAAGCCGATGAACTGGGTCGGCCCGTCGTCCGTGAGCTGCACAGGAAATGGCGGCGGCACCTTGGGGTTGGCCGGGATCTTGACCTGCCTCGGCGGCGCCTTGAAGTCGTCTATGGGAGGCCACGCTGTCGCTGTTTCGTCAGTCCTGTTGAACTTGTGCTCCGGGAAGAAGCCTCCCCTGAGAACCAGGACGTGATTCTCCGCGAGCCATATTTCTTCGGGTTCCAGCCCTCCCAGATTCTTGGCGGTGTCCCGCGGAACCTCTGGATTCGTGGCGTAGCTGATAATTCCCGGTCTTTTAGGCGTTGTGGAGTATATTTCCTTTTCGATGAGCCCGTACTTGCCGTCGGCGATCTGCTGGGACAGCGTCTTCTTTTCCTCGTCGTCGTCATCGTCGTCTCCGCGCTTGGCCTTGGTGTTTTTCCTCCTCCCCGCTCCGGCCATCATCATGCTGTCGCCCTCGTCTGGTGCCGTCCTGGCATCCCTGGTGTGCAGAACCCTCTCGTCGGACGCTAAGCTTTGTCTCGTGTCTTCGTCACTGACGTCCGGTGTGCTGGACAGCACCCGCGACCCGTAGTCCTGCTTCGTGCCCCGCTGGTTGAGACGTTTGCCGCCGGGGTCGGTGGCATTGCCCTGCAGGACTTGTTGCCGTGGTACCAGTCTCCGGTTGCTGTTGTAAGTCGCCGCCCCCGCATGTAGTTCTTGCGACGTCGTACTACGCGGACTAGGGTTCAGGGTGGACCCTGCAGCTGCCATCAGTGCCACGAGGATTACCGGAAGGAACATGGAATCCATCTCTGTAAAACAAGAATAACAGCATTCATTATAGCCTATGTCAGTTCTCTTGCTTTCATAAAGAGATTAAAAATGTTGCGTCGATCTCGTTTCCTTTGCTGACATTAAGTAAATTCATTGTGGGTGTTATTTAATAGCAATTACGAGTATAAATTAACTGGTTAAGATTTTTTTATTTGACTTTGTCGCTAACTATCGCTCGACGTCTTGAACTCGAAATGAGAAAGTTTTGACGAAGGGAAAAATTAATATTGACTTGAAATGCTTATTTAACTATCCGCTGCTCTCGTACGCTGTGCTATAACCTATGCAATCGAAGTTAGGAACGTGAAGAAATTATGTCTGATTGTGCAGATAAATGGCAACCATAATATAGAAAAATTTCTGCGCACTTCTTTTAACATGGTCAGAAAGAAGTCATTATTACCGTTAAATTAAACTATAACAACATCGCAGGCTTACTTTTAAAACCCCGTTAACTACATTAGAGGAAATTGCACAAAAGAGTAAAATAACTTCTTATTCATTTTATACTCCTGTAACAACTGTTATGCATTTAATTTGTTATATATAAAATATATAGAAACATCTACATACTTACGAGGTGTTATCAGAGGACACTCACACAGATTTCGACATTCTGGAAAAATTGAACTTATGGCGTTATATAATATAATATAATATAATATAATATAATATAATATAATATAATATAATATAATATGATATAATGTAATATATTTGCTGGCGTAATTTGCGCACTTTTTAATCTATTTTGGCTGTTTGAAAAATTGAGGTGCGTAAAATATGCAATTTTTTAAAATTAGACTTCTTGGTCTGGGTTTTATTCAAGTATATAGTAAACTAATTAAGAATACAATACTTTTCTCACCTAAGACTACTGGTAATCTTGAATAATTATAAATAATTAAATTGGGTATATGACAATCATAATGAATGCAAAGTACATAGCAGACGTAGCATTCTCAACAGGTAGTCTTTAATTGAGGACATTATACGAGTTTATAGGCCTATAGGTGGTTGATCGATTCTTCATGTTGCGGTGACAACTGCACGATATCTGTTAAACAGTAAAACTTGTCGCAGTCACTGCCCTCAGGGGTAATTTACAAGGACAAGCATCAGTGTTGAAGTAATGTTATTTAGGGTTATTTGTGAAGCAGGTAGTTGAGTTGGGTACTGGCCAATGAACAGTGCCGTGAAATGCAAATATTGGCAATGAAATTTAGGGAAGGAAAATTCATACGACACTGAAAAAAAAAAATTGTAGGTAAAATGTGTGCGGAAAATACACGGAGCAAAATTTAAAGTTCAAAATAATCCTTTAAAATGTAGGGTGCGTAAAATACGCGGTGGCGCAAAGTACGCGAGCAAATGCGGTAATATAATATAATATAATATAATATAATATAATATAATACTAGTGGCTTGTGCAGCAAATGCTGCTTCAAACTAAGTTCGTTAGACGTTCAAATAAAAATTTTTCAGATTTATTTTTAATGAAGAATACTTGTCTTTTTATAGTTATTTGCTTCCATAATAATGAAACATACTCCCTCTGAATGGATTTTTAGGCCAAATACTTTTTCTTGAACCTATCCAACTTCAGTTTTTGAGTTTCAACGCGAAAACGCAAGTATCAATGTCAGGACGATAGCAGTAGGTATTTCAGGTCATTGTGGATTGTAGGCAAAAGTTAAAAAAATGTCAAGTTTGCTAAGCTTTCGAACAATAGCATTTTCGTATAGCTGCTGCATGTAGAACTTGAAATGTAGAGCGTAAAATCATTTTATCCTACTAAGAGATCTTGCTGAAATGATCTGGAGACTACAAAATTTTCTAGGCCTCTTATTTTATCAGTAAGTAATACCTTTTTATCGTTCCTTAGGAACTGTAATTTTTGTGCTCTCTCGAGCCAATACTGAAGACAATGACACATATCAATATCGACACAACACCGCCATTAAGAATATGAAAAAGACTCAACCCTACTGGTTTAATAAGTATAAAAATATTTGATTTTTAATAACAATATTATTATCTTACTTGAGTTTTGTAGTTATATATAGCAGCCACTCAGTAATAGAAATGAAGATCTAAATTAAGATATTCTCTACATTTACTTACATAACCACAAACGTTTCACTTTCATGTCATCAATATAGCATCAATATTATGTACAATTAATGAAAAAATAGATGCATCATGATATTAACTATAATAATATTTAATTTCTAATGGTAATAATGTCATCAAACTACCTCAAGTTTCGTAGATTTGAATATCCAATACACAGCTGTATTCAGAAAATTATACACTGCAGAATCAGTTTTTAATAACAAATTGAATTGAGCTCTAAATATGTCGGCAATCCTGCAGGTCATGGCCTTCGTGTAATAGCCTATTGTTTATTGTAGTGTGTGTTTTGTTCTGAAATTCAATCAAGTCGGCCGTGATTGAATAAAATAATTCTCAAAACTGACAACAGATGGATTTTGGAAAATAGGAAAATTATGTAGGAAAATTGACATTTCACTGAAAACTACTACTTTTCCGAAAAACTTTGGGTTCCAAGCTTCGAAATGAGGGGCCATTTATTAAAATCCGTTCAGCCGTTTTCCCGTAATTTCCATTACCAGTTCAAATTATATATAATATAATATAATATAATATAATATAATATAATATAATATAATATAATATAATATAATATAATATAATATCTATTTTAACCAACTCTGTATAGTGCAACAGCGTACTGCTATATGAATATCAACTATGAACTATAAAATATGTAACATAAACTTAGCATAGTATTGCAAATCTTATACGCAAATGAACATGTTGTTTTAGCACAATAAAAGAAAAATAATATAATATAATATAATATAATATAATATAATATAATATAATATTATATTATATAATAATGGCAAATATGACAGTTAATATGATATAAACAGGCATAACTGAAATTTCTGTTTACCGTACTATACTTTATTTAATCTCTTTATTTTTACTTTTCTTCCATTTCTGTAGCGTCATTGATTTGCATGCCTCTGTAGTTCGAGACAGTTTTCAGAGCAATTTTCTGTTGTGTCATAATTTTCGTGGCGAGTTTAAATTTACGATGGCATTACGATGAATATAATGCTATAAATAATGTAATCATTTTATATTCTGGATTCATCGCACTTGTCATGCAAGAAACGGATGGAATACGGTACGTGAACTGTGTGACGATGCCAACTGTGCATGTAGAATACTCGCCTTTTTCGTCTTTTTAATAAAAACCAGTTTTGTTTGTCTTCCTTAAGTTTTCCATACAGTATAAAACTTCTGAATGTAATCAAACAAAATATTATTTTCCTCTGTAGGCTATAAGAGTAATGAAGTATTTACGTCGTTCGTATCCATTTTGGCAGGAGTGAAAATTCATTTTTAGTTCTGTATGTTGGTTCTGCAACAGTAAATAAATTAGTGTAAATCAACAATCATTCATTTCAACATTTACGTACCGGTACAGTATTTTTCTTATCGACATTGCCTGTGACATGTCGGGTATACAATAAGTGACAGTGGAAATGCCTCAGGCTGAGGTGCAAGCCTACGAGCAACTTCTCCGTAAGAAGAAAAAAAAACAGTGTAAATTATTTATACTTTATTATGTTGTTAATAGAATTACGTTATTATGTATGTTTACAATTTGAGTTTTAAAGCTTTAATGATGTGTGATTTCTTTAAGCTATAAATTTTATATGAATGATAACGTTTTATATGTTGTTAATTTTTGTTAAAAGGCTTGAATAATTTATTATTTATTTCTTTCATAAGCATGTACAGCAGGCCTTTACCCGTGTTATGAAATAGCGATGAAAAATATTTGAACATAAACAGCCATGCACAGGGTGAAGCATAAGTAATGTTATTAATTTCGCGGAGTTATTCTTCGAGATATTTCAAACAAAAAAGTTTAATACAATTTTGCTCATTTTTGCTTCCTTTTCAAGATAAAAATTGTTTCATACGAAACATTTCATAACCTGTTTTGGGAAAGCCATTAGTTTAATTCCCAATATGTTCAGTCAGTTTAAGAGAGCAGTGTGTTATGATAATAAATCATTGAAAGAATATTACATGTGCCCTTTAAATGTGCAGAAATTTGGCCCAAACAAATGTAACTTTTCCTTCTGCAGAGGAATTTTAAAGGGGTATAAGTGACATTTATAAAAAAAAAATTATTTAAGTGCATCCAGGGTAAACTAAAGCATTTAAAAAAATTTAAGTGTTAAATGGATATATATTTTAACCACATCACACATTAACATTTAAAATTAAAACTTCACGGAATTTACTTTTAATCACCTTTTTATGGAAAATAACGTAAATGCACTTACATCCCTTTGCTTCTGACCGCATAAAACAATTTTTATCTCGAAAAGGAAGCAAAAACCAGCAAAACTGAATAATTTTGAGGGAAAAATTGTTCCGGGGCTGGGTACCGAACCCGGGACTTTTGGTTAAACATACCAACACTCTACCAACTGAGCTACCCGGGAACTCTACCCGACACCGATCCAACTTTTTCCTCTATATCCACAGACCTCAAAGTGGGCTGACAACCGTCAAGCAACCAACATTGAGTGCACACTAACTCCGTGTGACTTAAATTGTGGTTTTCTGTTATCGAACAGTGACATGTATTATGCAAATCAAGCTTTCAGTATAACTCCCTGTAAAGTTGATTTGAATAATTTTGAGGGAAAAATTGTTTCGGGGCCGGGTATCGAACCCTGGGACCTTTGGTTAAACGTACCAACGCTCTATCAACTGAGCTACCCGGGAACTGTACCCGACACCGATCCGACTTTTCCCTCTATATCCACAGACCTCAAAGTGGGCTGACAACCGTCAAGCAACCAACATTGAGTGCACACTAACTCTGTGTGACTTAAATTGTGGTTTTCTGTTATCGAACAGTGACATGTATTATGCAAATCAAGCTTTCAGTATAACTCCCTGTAAAGTTGATTTGAATAATTTTGAGGGAAAAATTGTTTCGGGGCCGGGTATCGAACCCTGGGACCTTTGGTTAAACGTACCAACGCTCTATCAACTGAGCTACCCGGGAACTGTACCCGACACCGATCCGACTTTTCCCTCTATATCCACAGACCTCAAAGTGGGCTGACAACCGTCAAGCAACCAACATTGAGTGCACACTAACTCTGTGTGACTTAAATTGTGATTTTCTGGTAACGAACAGTGACATGAATTATGCAAATCAAGCTTTCAGGTATAACTCCCTGCAAAGTTGATTTGAATAATTTTGAGGGAAAAATTGTTCTGGGGCCGGGTATCGAACCTGGGACCTTTGGTTAAACGTACCAACTCTCTACCAGCTGAGCTAGCTGGGAACTCTACCCGACACCGATCCAAATTTTCCCTCTATCCACAGACCTCAAAGTGGCTGACAACCGTCAAGCAACCAACATTGAGTGCACACCAACTCTGTGTGATTTAAATTGTGATTTTCTGTTAACGAACAGTGACGTGTATTATGCAAATCAAGCTTTCAGGTATAACTACCTGTAAAGTTGATTTGATAAAGGTCCCGGGTTCGATACCCGGCCCCTGAACAATTTTTCCTTCAAAATTATTCAAATCAACTTTACAGGGAGTTATACCTGAAAGCTTGATTTGCACAGCAAAACTGTAAAGGGTGCGGCAAAACATCCTCCCTGATTTAAAGTTTAAATAAAAAACAGATGGATCAAAATAAGGAAACTTTATTAATATGAATCGTATGTTAACAGTGGGAATTTTTAATTTTTTTTTTTTTAATAACGTGTCTCTCAAGTGGTGTCCTTCACTATCAATGAATTGTTGAATGCGACTTCGGAAATTCTGAATCACTCTAACTAGCATTTCTTGAGGAATAAGACCAATTTCTTCCTGTATTGCATTTCTTGGGTCTGGCAAAGTCCTCGGCCAATGTTTTAACACCTCAGCCTTAAATTGCCCCCATATAAAGAAAATGCAGGGTGCAAGGTCTGGTGATCGTGCTGGCCAGGGGATGTCGCCACGTGAAGAAATTAAGCGTCCGGGGAACATTTGAGCAGCGACAACGGAATTACCACTTACCAGAAACGATACCACAGCGTAAGCACGTTCTTCACCCGTCCACGGCATAGTTGGAATTCGTTACAGATTACAGTTTGCACTAATTGAATGTCAGTTCCGTGTATTCAATGTCCTATTCAATTCTTATTGTTTTGCGCATTTCATTTGATATCGCTATGGCAACGCATGTAAACCTAATTTCCCACTGTTTAGATACAATTCATATTAATACAGTTTCCTTATTTTGATCCATCTGTTTTTTATTTAAACTTTAAATTAGGGAGGATGTTTTGCCGCACCCTTTATTAAACATTTTTGTTTGAAATATCTCAAAGAATAGGCTTCTGAAATTCATGACATTATATAGGATTTACGCTGTATTATACTGTTTTCCATACATGTGCTGCAGTTGCTGTAATTAAAATAAAAACGTCGCATTCCATCTTTCAAGGATGAAGGAAATGAACATATTGCTGTAAGGTGCTATAGGCTACATACAGTAGATTGTGTCTAAACCGTTGTGTAACTAGTACTGTAGATTATAAAATTTGTATTCCTTGTATTGTGCTCTCATAACTATCGGCTAGTAACGAATGAGATTTGCAGCGCAGAGTCGGCGTTGTGTACACGTAGGTCTAATGCAGAGATAATTGGTGAAGGGCGCCACGCTTGATCGGATCCGACAAGCGTGAGCCTTCGAAATCCGTTCTTATACACAAGTCAGCGGCTCCCGTATAAAAACCACCCGCGCCGTTTGGTACTGTTACATATTATACAAGCGACGATCTTATTATTAGCAAGTTTTACTTTCTCTGTTTTCTGTCTTCAAACATTGCTGCTCTGACATTCACCCGGAAAGAAATGTAACTTAGGTCGCTCTGGTTTCTTGAACTGATACTCTTAACATGCACATAGGCAGTTGGACTTACTGAATGTGACCAACCTTGGTAAACTTGAAAGGAATCTTAAATTGTGGTAGTAGTAAACCTTTTACCTTTGGTGACTTAGCAGTAATGTAAGTTTTAACCCCTTTAACATTTTCATTTCCTGGTTTTAAAAATGATTAACCACGCCTTCATGCCTGTAGAAAGGATAAGAGTGTTATTGAAGTAGGGAAGAGGAGAGATTGCTTAGAAAGGCGCTGAATTGTATGTTGAGCATGTTAATCTGTAGGTTGTTGAGATTTAAGGCCAAATTGTAATGTAGTGTACATAGTCAATTCAGTGGTCAGCTCTGAAAAAAGAAGTTCAGCATTTTCATTCTTACTTTCTCCTCGGCATCATGGAGAGAAGTCTATCTGCTCTTTCTACGCTCAAGCAATGGTCCTTGTTACTTCTGGGATGGAGAAGGTATCTATTTTGCGCCGCCTAACGAATTATGTATTACATTTATTCGATTTGTAATTAAAACCGTAATTGAACTGAGTTCATATTTGAGCAAGTCACCCGACAAGGATTTAATGGTGAACAAAATATTACCAGCAGTAATGGCTGGATGGAAATCATCTTGTTGATCACACGATACCTCCTTTCTGGTTGATGATCGTTCACCTCTGCTGAGGCATGTGGCCGGCAGACGGCTGGTCGGCCTTGGCCGAGCTGTCACTTCACAGAAAAAAGTACTATTGATATACCTCTTCACCTAACATTAAATCCAGAGTTTGAGATGGACAAGGCATGTAGCACGTATGGTTGAATCCAGAAATGCATTAGAGCCTTAGTTGGAAGACCTGAGGGGAAAAGACCTTTGGAGAGGCCGAGACGTAGATGGAAGAATAATATTAAAATGAATTTGAGTGAGGTGGGATATGATGGTAGAGACTGGATTAATGTTGCTCGGGATAGGGACTGATGCGGGAACTTCCGGGTTCTTTAAAAAGTAATTTGTGAATACTATACCAGTACTGAAAGACACTTTTTGCCGTTCGACGAATCGTACGTCCCTCTTAGGTATATTCATTCATTAATTCTTTCAGTGTTCTGCCCAAGGGCAGGTCTTTCATTGCAACCCCAGCTTTCTTCAATCTTTCCTATTTTCTACCTTTCTCTTTGTCTTCTCATATGATCCATATATCTTAATGTCGTCTATTATCTGATATCTTCTTCTGTCCCGAACTCTTCTCCCGTTCACCATTCCTTCCAGTGCATCCTTCAGTATGCAGTTTCTTCTCAGCCAGTGACCCAACCAATTCCTTTTCCTGATCAGTTTCAGCATCATTCTTTCTTCGCTCACTCTTTCCAACAATGCCTCGTTTCTTATTCTATCTGTCCAATTGACACGCTCCATCCTTCTCCATATCCACACTTCAAATGCTTCTAGTCGCTTCTCTTCACTTCGTTGTAATGTCCATGTTTCTGCCCCATGCAATGTGCTACACTTCATACAAAGCACTTCACTAGTCTCTGCCTTAGTTCTTTTTCCAGAGGTCCACAGATGATAATTTGTAAATATATCAAGTTTCATAAAACTCCATTTTTCTCCAAACTACTGTTTGTGCTTTGAGCTGTTATGGAACTAGACGCCTCAAATGTAAGTGCTGTGATAGGTTTTTGAAATGTAATTCAAACTTTGGTCCACGAAGTGAAAAGCGTGTTATTTTAAATTGGCAGTAGCAAAGCTAAATTAATATTGGAGAAATTGATGCAATGGAATGCAGGAGAAATTGACAAATTATATTAAACCTGCTCTTAGCCGTCGGAAATCTCAATGGGCCTTGAAACTTCGGTGGGAGGTAATATAGCCAGAACACGTTGTATATGTCCTTGGTCTTCTACGAAAATTTGGTTAGTTGTGACCTGTGTTGAGGCATGTTGTAAAAAATGTAGACCAGGGTACCCAGTTGCTTTTTTTATGTCTACGTTTTTGTTAGTCACGTTTTCCATCTAAGTGCTTCTCCCCTCTTGGTTATTCTCCCGGCGTGTCTGTTAACTTCCACTCTCGAGGAGGGCGTGGACTTGGTTGCAAATGCGGAGTTTTTGTGTTAATCATCGATTAAATCTAAAGACCATGAACCATGTACCTGTTTAACGGCCTTGTACAGGAGGTTAAGTATAAGAGTGAGCGTGACTTCAGCAAAGTCGTCGAATCTAGCTCTGATTGAGAATAATTACTTTTTATTAATATCCCGAACACGATTTATTTTAAGTGTATTAATTGTAATGTTGTATTGTTCTTCAAAACCGCTCTTTATTCTTGAACACGATTAAAATAATGTTAACGGAGTTTTATTCTGAGAGAACTTATATACTCGTAAGTGAAAATCTTACGGTTACTCGTGTTTAACATGGTTTGCTGACTAAAAGTAGCATTCTCCACTCCCGTTAATTTTAGAACTCTTACCCTTGGTATAATACATTTACATGTTCAGAGATTATCTAAACAATATACGAATGGGACAAGCAGAAAAGAAGAAACGTGGAAAATCGAAAATAACACTGCAACAGGGAATTGGTCAACTATGAGATACAGAAGGCTAGAAGAAGATACCAATACCTGTGAAGACAGAAATACAGAAAATTTTTTAAAAAATATTTCTGAAATGTCTTACTTTTTTTTATTTTATTGGGTTATTTTACGACGCTGTATCAACATCTAAGTTATTTAGCGTCTGAATGAACTGAAGGTGATAATGCCGGTGAAATGAATCCGGGGTCCAGCACCGAAAGTTACCCAGCATTTGCTCGTATTGGGTTGAGGGAAAACCCCGGAAAAAACCTCAACCAGGTAACTTGCCCCGACCGGGATTCGAACCCGGGCCACCTGGTTTCGCGGCCAGACGCGCTGACCGTTACTCCACAGGTGTGGACGAAATGTCTTACTAGTTAATGATGTTTTTAGTTTGGAAGTTTATATGTATATATATATATATATATATATATATATATATATATATATATCTTGTAGTGTTTGTGATGTTAGACAACCGGAAAAATGTATCAAACATTTGTTAAACCGGAAATGTGCCAGATATAAAGGTCTGCACTATTGCTCAAGCATTTTAGCTACAAATCCAACCGAGCCGGATTCAGTTGTCAACGCGAATGCTGAAATTTGTGAACATATTTGTACGGTTTCTAAATTAAATTGTATGTGTTACAGTTTTGATATCGTCATGAATTATAATCATGTGCTGATGGTTATTTTACTTTGAAACTCATATAAGAATAACGGCTCAGTCGATTTATAAAATAATACACCTCACTTTCATAGACCATGTGAAAGCTTTCGTCAGATTAAATAGAGATAATTTATTGGGTACCGATATATTGAAAGAAGATAATGTTTCAAATCACGTAATAAAATCAGTATTTAATATTTACAAAGATGTAAAAGATTCACTTAAAATAAATGACGAAATCACTGATTTCAAGTGTCCTCTTTCTCCACTACTTTTCATAATATTCCGTGATAGACAAATAGCGAAACCAGTGTTCAAATGGAGAATACATCCTCATTAACAGGCACATTAAAATAGATATAGATCAGATCTTAGCCGCCACAGATCTTCAGATATCAATACGTTTTTTAAATGTTATTGCAAAGGTGTTAATATGAAAATTTCTGTAGAAAAATCCAAAATAATGACATTTCGTGGCAAATATTCTGTATGAAGAAAAATTTGTATAGGTGCTAATATTTTAAAACAAGTTAACACATACATATTTACCGTAATCTATAATATCTAATAAGTCTATAATATCTCATACGAAGAAGAAAAAGTTATAAATAAAAAAAAAACACAATTTTTTATATTATTAATTCAGTTTTTAAGCCCATACTGGTACGGCGCCATGCAAGATTAAGAGTTCATGTCTTGGCTAGTAGCATGAGCATGTACTGCCAAGAAGGCAAAAGAGGATAGCAATGGCAAAGGAAGCTTTTAATAGAAAAAGGAGTTTTTTCTGCGTACTTCTGGAAAAAGAACTAAAGAGATTAGTGAAGTGTGGCATTGTATGGAGCAGAAACATGGACATTACGAAGAAGAGAAACGATTAGAAGCATTGGAAATGTGGTTATGGAGGAGAATGGAACGTGTGAAATGGACAGACAGAATAAGAAATGAAGCTGAACTAGAAAGAATGGGTAAAGGAAGAATAATGCTGAAACTGATCCGGAAGGGAAATAGTAATATACGTTACAAGAGCGGTATGTTGAGGTTTTCATGGTCGAGGAAAAGATTGAAAAAGCGAAACGTAGTTGAGCTTTTTTAATTTCCGAGAACATGAAAACAAACATACCGCTCGTGTATCGTACATTATTTTGTGCGAAGATCGTTTATTACATACCTGAAGGACGAATTTCTAATTAGTTGCAATGAAATCTCCATGTTGGTTTCTGTTTAATGACGGCAACTTCGGAACACCAAATATCTTTCTTCAACATTGTTGCTACAAAATGTTTTCTGTGTTTACTATACTCCAGCAGGCCGTGATATACGTCTGTCTTTTTTTTCCCCAGTCTATAAATGCGAACTTAAAACAAACGGTAAGGTTATGTAATGATTTATTTTTCATTTTAATATTTTAACAATATTATTTATATAATATATTGCAGTAATAACATCCGCATCTGGAATCTTGTTGATTTTTTCACGGCTTCCTTAATGTTACTTGTATCAGGAATGCAATAAGTTTCGTGGAGTAGTAGACTTTACTTAATTTTTGCAAATATTTAAAAACAATAATTAACATTGCAATTTAGGTGAAATTGCAGTGGTAAGTTTCCAATTTATAATTATTACTATGTTAAACGTCTCTAAAAATAATATGTTAAAAGCCTAAAGCAGTAAAATGAATGTCGCGCTTAAGCGGTAAGAAGAGGGAAATTGTTATGTGTGTTACGTTGGGAATACTGAATGTGGTATTTCACACTTACCGCGTATTGGTTCTGTGCGGAAAACAAGCAAATACGCACGATCTCGCACAAAAGAAGTTGGCTGGGTTACTGGCTAAGAAGAAACTCCTCACTGAAGGATGCACTGGAAGGAATAGTGAACAGGAGGAAAGTTCGTGACAGAGACAACATTAAGATATGTGCATCATGTGCGAAGACTAAGAGGAAGGCAGAAATAGGGAAGATTGAAGAATGCTAGATTTACAGTGAAAGACCTGCCCTCGGGTAGAAAACTGAATGAATATATTGACAAGACCTTCTCTAGTGTATGTTTCTGAAGCCTGGACAATGACGAAGAAGGATATTCAGGGAATAACAACGAAATGAGATTCATTAGGAGAACAGCAGGATGCACAATTTGGGGGGAAAGAAACGAAATGAAGATATTTTGAAAGAACTGGAAGTGAGTGGCCTGTGATTGATTTCCTCCATGAATACTGAGCCAACTGAAAGAGCCATGTAGACAATAATGCCAGAGAACAGATGACCGAAGGCAAAGGTTGATAACCTTTCAGACGACAACCTATTGGTAGACTCTTAAAATGATGGCATGAAACTATGGAAACCGCAATGGATCACTAGGTCCAAAGCTTGAACTGGTGTTGATGGTGGTGACCTGAAATTTTGCGAGTCACGTTGAACTTAAAACAAAACATTATGTCTTTATAAAGATAAAAGTAAATTTATTAGCAAAAAACACTTGGAGAAGACGAAGATGGTGATTTACTGAAGTTTTGCCAGTCGCGTTGAGCGTTTAACAAAACAGATATTCATAAAGACGGCAATGATATTTTGTAAAACTCGTGCTCTGGGAGCAATAAAGTTCGTGACATGTTTCTTAAATTTTCTCTAGTCGGATAAAGATCCTGAAAAACTTTTTCATACGCTGATAAATGATGAATACTTATGTAGGAAATCATTACCATTCTTAAAATGTTCGACTGAAGAATTGATAGATAGGTTGATCGAATCCTTTATCCTTTATCACCCGTCTGAAGGTCTTGTGAGATTTATTGTGAGCGGAACAACTTTGTAGATGTTTTAGTATGCATTTTACATTGTTCATCAATTCCTCTTTTTTCATAATTATTACAATACGTAATTTAAGCTAATCTTAATTGATATTACTTAAAATTGTCTGTTGCATATTACGTTTACAATTATATTTATATACACCGTGTTTCAAAATGAATATTGGGGTTTTAAGGTTTTGTATAATTTATTACATTTAACGTACAATTATAAATAATACATGAAATGAAAGAGCAACTCAAACAGTTTTGTACGCGCATGCACTGTTTTCTCTGTCTGCCGTTAGAAAGCGCGTAGCCCCAAGAAATCTGTTCGGAAGGCTAGTCGTGAATTAGCAATTCCATCGACGTCTGTGTGGAGAATTTTAAGGAAGCGCATATGGAAGTATTTGATTCGTTAAACGACGTTGTACCCGACCGCTGGATTGGCCGAAAGGGACCTAATGACAGCTTGTTTCGCATGGCCTCCACGTTCACCAGATCTTACGCCATGCGATTTTTACCTTTGGGGATTCATAAAGGATCGTGTGTATGTATCTCCGCTACCAGCTGTCCTACCAGACTTACGACAGAGAATTGAAACAGTTGTCGCAACAATTACTCTAGACACACTGATCAAGGTTTGGGAAGAACTTGCTTATCGACTCGATGTGTGCCGTGTGATGAATGGTGCTCACATTGAGCACTTGTAGCGAAACTGTTTGAATTATTGTTCTTTCATTTGGTGTATTATACGTTAAATGTAATAAATACTACAAAGCCTTAAAACCCCGATATTAATTTTGAAACACCCGGTATTAATGTTACATGAAATTCACTGAAATAAAGAACTTGATTATTGAACTTGGCACTATTTTCCACGCATACAATCCCCATTGCTGTTTTAATATGCCTATCTGTAAGAAATTATCGTGGACCGAGTCCAAAAAGCACGAGCAGATTCGGTTTGTCAAATATGTGCGGTGGATTGTAATTCGGATTAATTACTGATTCTTGTTGCCGTTGTACTGATTGTTTTTGTGGTAAGACTTTCTCTTTGCAAAGTGGCTCCACTTTACCTCCTGGTACAGCCGACCTTGGTTATCTCTATATTATCTACATGTCTTGAGATAATAGAAATTGCTCCAGTTTTGTGCCCCTATACCCTCGCTCGCCTTCAACCACATTCTCCATCTATAGCTACAGGTAATAGTGATACATGTTACGCAGATTTGAACCTTTCGCTTTCCTGTTGAGGAGGACACTACTACGACTGCAAATAACATCAATTTTATTGGAGAGTAAAACTCCACAGCAACTAATAACCATTTCGTCGTTGTTCCGGCAATAACTCCTATGTGACATATTTATCGATTTTCAGATTTTTTCTCTGTTAAATAACTTAAATAGTGATAGAGCAAATAATAAAATCTTCGATATGTAATTATATTTCTTTCTTTCGAAAATGTAAGAATTCACAATCTCCTATGCATTACTGCTATAGAATAATAAATGTGTTTTTTCTTGCTACTGAAAAATTCCATATTTTGCACATAGGAGTTATTGCAGGAACAACGACGATTTGCTTTTCCCTTTTTATTAGTGATGTAAAATTTATGATATAAGAAATTCTGCGGGTAGCTAGCTACTCGCCTACTCCCACTGTCTTAATATATTGAAGAAAATTAGGAAATTGAATTCAAGCTAGTAAGAAACCCTCCAGCTGTGAGAAGACTCGTAGTTTCCTATTCAAATTGTTTGTTGTTCGTTTTGAGACCAGCTCGTATCCTTAAAATATCTTAAAAAGGCCGTAAATAGACTTCGCCCGCTTGTAAGCTCTTAATATTCGCACACTCTCCGTTTCTCTCTCTAATCACCGGTATATATCACCACTTTCATCATAGTTAGTCTGAGAAATTCTTGAATAGGATGGGTCGGGGTAATTTGGGTATAGTGGGGTAATTTGGATATGAGTTACAATTTATTGACTAAAACCACCTAATTTTCAAACACATGCCAATTTAATATATATTATCTATTTCACATTTGCCTATCATGGAGTGTTAAAAATTTGTGTTGATCACCTGGTAAAAAAAACTGTGTGTTTTTTTTTTTATTTACCAGTGTATGAAATGACACCATATTCAAAGCAATATTGTTGGGGAACCAGCCTCTGTGATATAGTAACCAAATTCATGCATCTGTACATGTAGTGATGTCATTATTAGCATGTTAGTAAATTACAATTTACAAACGTGGGGTAATTCGGGTATAATTATAGGTTAATTGGTAATTAACCTAGCTTTAGTTCCAGATCATGCCACGTACATAAATTATGGATTGATGAAAGACATATCCGAAGTGTTTTCTGTCCCTGATTTTAATCGGAGATATTTTAAATTTACAAAATAAGCCTTATCAGGAACTTAAGTATTGGCTGAAATTGTTTTTATCTTGTTAGGTCTAATTACAATTTTTAATTGCCTACCTCACCTCTACATTCTGTTCTAGGAAACATATGCTAACCTTGGTTGATACAATTTGATTTTGTAGGAATTTAGATCATGTTTTACTTCAATAATACACATTGTACCCAAATTTCCCCATTCTTGGTTTAAATGTGAGTTTAAACTTAGGGTTAATATTATGATAAGAAGACGCCAACATATTTTAAAATGCAATAGAATCATTCTAGAAGGTCACAGTGCTAACTTATAAAAAAACTGACTGGAAAATTTGATCAAGGTAGGCTATGGATCTCTCAACTTAAAAAAGGCTGTTTTTATACAGAAATTACTCCAACCCACTTTGTGTAATGTATGTATGTATGTATGTACAGTATGTATGTAATTATTGCTCAGATAGTTGCTTTTCATACTACAGATGTGAACTCGGTTCGAAAGTTGAGCAAAATTAATATATTTTATCCCTTTCTTATATTTGTATGTAAATTTAGAATTTTCGTAGTCCGACGTTGTTTTACGAAGTAATCTTATGCCTTGCTGGCCATATGACCAGAGAGTCTCATTACTTGTGAAAATTTAGGTTTGATTCAAAATCTACAGAAGATTAAGGACAACGCGTTGAAGAGGCTCAGTCCTTGAATTGTATGGTGGTGGTTTTTAATCTGTTGTTTGAAGACGCTGTATTAACTGCGAGGTTACCTAGCTTCGATGAAATTGGCGATAGTGGACTGGTATTTGGCGAGGCGAGTCCGAGGATCCGTTACGGGTTACCTGGCATTCGCTGTACATTTCAGGAAAATCCGTGCAGATCAGCCAAAAACGGGATTCGAATCCACGCTCGAACGCAGTCTCGGATCAGCAAACACGCTACGCTGGTGGTCTGTTGTGGTGGGTAAGAATGCATTTAAGTATGATCATGACCATTAAATTTAACTGTCTTTATATGACGAAGTATTTAATTTATGCTATGCTCGATAGTTAATTTTACTACTTCACCGAATTCACAGAAAGACTGATAATCCTCCGTTTCCAAAGCGATTCGAATGGTGTTTATGCTTGAAACTTATAACTAGCTGTATGTCATCATTCTTGAAATTTAAGAACGTCTTCTTACATCCGTGTGTTTCAGTAGGGCGATGTGCCAAACCGTGCATCGATATGCCAACATCGTATATCTGATTACATCTTCCTTTCACTCTTACATGGCTCGAAATGTAAGAGTTTGTTCGCGGAAATTCTACCTTTTTTACGAATATAGTACCTATCCAGTTTGAATATTCCCAATGCATTTTAAGTGTTTCTAATTGTAGAGACGAAAGTTCTCTGTTGATTTTAATTTGTAAAAAGTTATAGGTATATTCTTTACACGCCCTGAAGGCGCTTGGTGAGAGGTACAGCTCTATGCTTTCTAGACCTCGGCACTAAAATGGGGTGGTGTGGTCGACACTACGTTCCGGCCATCTTTAACCCCAGAAAAGAACCGGTACTCAATTTGATAGGAGGCTGAGTGAACCTTGGGGCCGTTTTGGAAGTGTTGGCAGCGACATAAATCGCACCAACATCTGGGATTGAACGCAGAACCTTCCAGTCCGTAGCTAGTAGCTCTATCAGCTGAGCTACGCGGCCATCGGTTTTCATTTGTATGAACGTGTAAATAGTTTGTAGTACATATTCAACACGGTTGGAAAAAGAAATCAACGTTTTTGTAGGTTTATTGGTTTATAGAGCGTAAACACGTAAACGTTGCATAACTGCCGGTTAAATGGATTTTATTAGTTGTAAAGAAATTTACATTTTTTAACATTGTTGCAGGTCTTCTTTTTTGAGCAGTGTTGCGGAGATAAATGGGGCATTTGTAGTATTAAAGTTGCTCTGATATCGAAGTAGCAGATATTTATGCAGGATGTTTCGTAACATGTGGCATCCACTTCATTGGTGGATGTGAGACACAAAAATAAAACAAAAAATCGTATAAGCATTTGTTCCATTTGATCTTGGCTCCAAACAGTAATCATGCTTGTCAGTAATGTGGAACTGTTTATCGTTACAGGAAGTGCTCAAAATGGCCACCTTCAAACTGAATGCAAGCGTGTAGTGTTGTAAACTACCGGGTGTTTGCCGGATGAATTGGCAGCCGTCTTAGATACATTGAGAAATTATATCAATGTTGGGTATGGGCTGTGAATAAACGATTGTTTTCAAGTAGCCCCACAAAAAATAAAGTCCAACGGATTTAGATCTGGAGAACGCGACGGCCAGCCATAACATATCTAGTAAACAAGTCGAGATATAGCGTGTGTCCACCGATGAAGTGGGTCCCATATGTTACGAAACATCCTAAAAGTAGCAATATACGACGGAGGATCGGAAAGTAAGGCATAACAATTTTTAACGGAATATTATTTTGGTCCGGACGTTCAAAGTTGGCAGATAGTTTGAATTTTGCGCTACAGACAGTGACTCGGATTAGGTGTCGCTCTGGCGGAACGAGCGGTGACTATTGAGAAAAGTTGGCGCGTTTTCTAGCATCGTTTATGTGTGAAGAGCAAACATTGCAAAATTTACGTCGTATCCTTCGAGATAAACGCCCTAACAGAGACGCTGTAAATGTCGAACTTCTTCACGACAATGCTCGTCCCCATATTGCGGCTTGTATTCATGGAAAAACTTATTGGCTGGGAGGTGCTCAGTCATCCACCTTACAAGCCAGACTTCGCACCGTCCGACTTTCACCTCTTTCGACCAATGAAGAAATTTCTAGGAGGCCAACGCATCGGTTCGAATGAAGAAATGAAATCGGTCGTGCGCAGGTGGCTATACTCCCAGAAACGGAGTTCTATGAACAAATTATACTCAAATTAGTGTCACGATGGGGGAAATGTGTCGAGAGACTTGGTTTGTACGTCGAAAAATAGGTAAAACCTGTAGCTTTTTTGTGCATTATTTTTTTCTTACCTAGCATATTATTTATTTTGAAAAAAAAATGTGCTTTTCAGCCTCTCTTGTACTAATATAAACAAAAATAAAGTAGATTTAAGTGGGCTGCGTAATTTTTGTTAAATAGGTTTATAGCCTATATTTTTAATAAGAAAAAATTGAAAATGTTTGTTGAATATTATAGAATGTTTTGTTTTTCTATTTACGGGGTCATTCGAAAGGGCATGTTAATAAATTAATAGGTGCATAGCTTTACTATGCTGCATATCTTTACGCAGAACTATGTTCTTTTACTTGTAAATCTATGACACGGGACTCCCAGTTGTTCTTTCCGAAGGAAGCCATGCATTTTATCGTCCTTAAAAAATACATCCCCTTCGGCCGGATTTGAACTCGCTAACTTCTAGAAACCGCTAGACGACCACCTAGGAAACAAGAATTCGGAAATAAGGGGAAGATAAAACACACTGTACGTAGAACTTCACTTTTGATTATTATAAATGAGAAATATGAATGATATATTCACTTCATGACGCTCCTATGTGCAATGGAAAGTTAAGTATGATTGTTGTAAATAATTACCTAACAAATGAAATAAAATGGAAGGCAATGAAGAGAGCCTGAAATATCCTATTGAATTAGAACTCGGCATCGAACTCCCGACATTGTAACTGCTGCACTTGCGCTATTTCCATTGTACCTGCAAATCGCAGCTTCACATATTCGCACGGCTTTATTCTTTGAAGCCTGGTTAAGTATACGTTGCACGTATTTTACAATGATGGGTTAAAATAAAGTGTGTTATTAAGATCATACAATATTCTTCACGAATGACATCAGACTGTAACCTTGGTATCGAATTCCTGGTCACATACCACACGTACTTGATTGCCTTAAGACAGGAAATAAGAATTGCAGTTGATGTCGTGAAAGATGATTTTATTTAGATCAAGCTAGGGGCAGAATTTTATATAGTTACAAGTTGGAAGGAAGAACAGAAGCACTTTTTACGTCTTCAAATCAGAATTGCATAACCGAAAATCTATATACGTGGGACAATTTACTATTTGACCTCCTTGCTACTTTTTATTAAATATCCGTAAGTGATTTCATTGTAGCCTATTGGGTGAACGTGTTCTGGAGTATTAAGACACTTGCATAAAGTACTTAACTATATAAATTTATGACCAACATTTCACATACGAGTTTTCATTAAATATAGGCCTAGTAAACAGAAGCGTACTAGCTGAGTATTCGAAAAGTCTAAGATTCCATCTTCAGTATGAACTATCGTGACAGATTTTATGTGGTTTCGTTCAGTATCTTCAAATATTGGTATAGAATTTTCACAAAACACGATCGATTTCGTTAATTTTACTTTGTAATTACGCGAATTAATGCGGTCCTTCGTGCAAAAATGCACGTTTTTATTATTCCCGATGCCAGAAAAATAGCTTCGTGCATTTTCTGTGTACAGCGATTATGTACAGTATGTATTGTAATCCCCCAATGTAGCACTCATGTCTGCTTTAATTTCTGTTGGATTCATTCCCATTTTTATGAAATATTAAAGATAGCACGAAGCTCGACAATTTCCATTTTTGCCAATGTTTTCGGTGCACTAACTTCAGAATTAAACTACATAAAATGTAATCAACAGAAAATTATTATTGTTCGTGCTTGAACTAATGTAAAATAGCCGCTAACAATGGCGGAATTATTGACATGTTTTCAATGCCATCTTTATGTCAGGCCACGAACTATTCAAACGCACTTCTTATGTATGTATGTATGTATGTATGTATGTATGTATGTATGTATGTATGTATGTACCTTTTTTGAGCAGCATCTTCCATTACAAATGAGAAGTAATACTACATGCCTAGGTTTATCAAGTAGCCTACATAATCCATTTACATTATATAGTATTATGTTGCTGTTCTAGATTAAATATGGATTAGTGTAGTTAATCTACTATGTGTAACTGCCAAGATAATATTGTTACTTCTTAGTCTAACTTATTTTCCTATTCCTAACCTATGGCGTACTAGAACCTATTTACATATTCTAGCATTTAAATATTTACAGTATTTACATATTTACTAAATTATGTATGTATGTATCCGCATATCATCAGCTAAGTACAAGATCTCATCATAACAATTTACTCATTATACCCTACCACAAGACATCTTTATATTCTTCATCCTATACAGTTTCAGTTGCTAGAAATTGGAACTCGCTTCCGAGTGATATAAGGGGTTGTTGGACAATAACTTCATTTAGGTCAAAATTACATGAATTCTTACTTAACAGATGAATTGCTGATTAATATTTGTTACTTATAACGAAACTAACATCTGTCCATTCTTATTATTATTATCATTAATTTCTCTAAATAGATTTACAAAACCTCTAATGGCAATTACATTAATATTCTCATTATAGAAATAGAAATATATATCTATATATATGTATATATATATATATATATATATATATATATATATATATATTCTCCCTGTAACATAGTCCTAGTAAGCTTATATTAAATTAATTTTCATCATTTTACTAGCTATCTCAAATATTAAATTAATTATAATTCATTGAATTAAATTAGCTCATAAATTAAGTTACTACTTTACCTTTTAGATTTATCTAAATTTAAATAAATGTGTAGTGAAGAATATTGCTGGAGAACCTTTTAAGTGTAGTGTATATATTTGTAATTTAAATTTATGTATTGTATTGATTAAGGCTGGTTGAGTGGAAGAGAAGGGCTTATGGCCTTTACTCTGCCAGCGAAAATAAAACATTATTATTATTATTATTATTATTATTATTATTATTTTTATTATTATTATTATTATTATTATTATTATTATTATTATTATTATTATTATGTATGTATGTATGAACGAACGTACGTATGTATGTATGTATGTATGTACGTGCGTACGTATTTTCTGGATATTGCAGAAACGTATATAATAGCATGACTCATCCATTTCATTTCGTATGATGATTTTCTCAATATACTCGTGTTACATTTAATGTTAGTGCATGTTAAATTAGTATTGAAATACAATTTTCAGTCCACACCTGCGGAATAACGGTCAGCGCGTCTGGCTGCGAAACCAGGTGGCCCGTGTTCGAATCCCGGTTGGGGCAAGTTACCTGGTTGAGGTTTTTTCCGGGGTTTTCCCTCAACCCAATACGAGCAAATGCTGGGTAACTTTCGGTGCTGGACCCCGGACTCATTTCACCGGCATTATCACTCAGACGCTAAATAACCTAGATGTTGATACAGCGTCGTAAAATAACCAAATAAAATAAAATAAATACAATTTTCATATAGTTTTTAAATTGTTGAGATATCCGAATGAATAATACATTTGAATAAAGTTATTTTTATACTAAGAGAGACCCACATAATGGTTCGTGTTACAAAATTGAGTGCAGGCTGTAGAAGCAGGTTCCTGGCCGCATGGAGCGGATTCTGACAGCTATACAATTGTTTTATTCATGTGTAAAGGGAAGTGGACTCATTTGCATGCCAGTTTTGAAGGACATGCCTTTTTTGTCGTAATAATTTATGTTACGGTATTCTAGTTATTTCTGTTTTATTTTGTTCACGAAAACCGTTACGAATCACTGATCGTAAATACAATACCAAGTAAAGTCAGTTATCTCAATAATCTTACATCTTGATATCCAGAAGTTCGTGATTCGTACTTACAAATTGGCTGTTCTCGACGCTAGTGAATTGTCTAATATTGTCTAGATCTGGACGACGGAAACTTTGCTTGAGGTTAATTTTTGCGATGGAATGCTGGTCTGATAGTCTTAATGATTTCCATTGTTATTTATTTTAATTGTCACATTTTAAAATAAAATATAGCACATCAATAATCATATGGCTCAATATTGTACCGTTTCTCACACCACATAGAATAACTTTCAGTTGATGTAGAATCAGTAAATAACGTAACAAAACAATGTCGTATGTCTGGGTTCACAAGCGGGCTGGGTTGGTTGAAAAACTATTTTTGCACTAGTCTTGAATGTCATAAAATGGAACATTTCATAACAGAAACGTTCTTTCTTGCGTAATGAATGTTTCTTAGTTCCGTAGCTGGACGTACCAGGAAACTTATTGTCTAAGAACTATTTGTCTCGGAATATAAACATGCATTTTTTTAGGCCATTGCATGAGCAAGAATTGCATGATATTAACAACAGGCTTTGAATTCATTTAATATTTTGTGAAGACAATGGTCTGAAGACATTTTAATCTGCTGCATTTCATACATAATGATTTACGTTTGCGAAGATCGCAGAAAATGTTTTATTTTTCCTTGTCACTGATTATATTTAAACCAAAAGTTTTAATACTTTGACAGTTACAGTATACAAGGTAAACCGTAAGTAATGTTGTTAATTTCAGGGGTTATTCTTTGAGATAATTTCAAATCAAATACAATTTTGTTTTTTTTATTCTTTTCGAGATAATTTATTGTTTTATATGAAACACTTCATAGCATGCTTTGGGAAAGCCATTAATTCCCAATATGCTCAGTCAATTTAAGAGAGGAGTGTATTATGATAATAAATGATTGAAAGAATTTTTGTTCTGTCCTTTAAATGTGCAGAAATTTTATCCAAATAAATGCTAATTTTCGTTCTGAAAAGGAATTTTAAATTGTTACATTTGTTCGGATCAAATTTCTGCATATTTAAAGGAGAAAAATAAATTCTTTGAATCATTTATTATCATAATACACTGCTGTCTTAAATTGACTGAGCATATTGAGAATTGAATCAATCACTTTCCAAAAGCACGCTATGAAATGTTTAATATAAAACAGTTTTTTTTTTCGAGAAGGAAGCAAAACGAGCAAAATTGTATTAAACTTTTTTTTTTAATATCTCAAAGAATAATCCTCTGAAATTAATGACGTTACTTACAGTTCATGCTGTATAATTTAGTTTATTTATTGTATTACCAGTAGTTACTTTAAACAGAATGTTAACTAATACTAATATGTGGGAAACCTTTGGATAGTGGATAGATTTTCTAAATATACAGTCAATTTGGCTTTGTTTTTTTATTTACAGGTACGCTTTATTTCGTACTCGTTTCCTTCTTGCAACTTTATTGTTTACTCTTTGTACACAAAGTCCAAATTCTACACATCTTGCTCAGAATGCCACCATGTGTTCTAATAAAGGCATTTGTGAAAACTCTAACTTTATTGACATCTCTAATGTTAAAAGGAATTTTATTAAAAAGATTCACATCCAAAACAAACCTACTACAAACCTTGACTAATCGATTTGGGAACAGGTTATGCTTGTTATGAGTCCGATGACATGAGAATGTACAGTATTACGAGAAACATATTCACTTATATATTTTCTCTTTCCAATTGGAAATTTGTTCCTGATCGGGTCCTTTATCCATTCCCGCATATTAATTAACACCCTGTATATTCAAATATAAATCAAAATACACTAATTTTCTTATACAAGAGTAAGTATTTATTGGCGTAAAGGCAGGAGATAATTAATTGTGGAACTTGAACTATCGTGATAATCATAAACTTTTTATACATGTGCACGCGACAATGAATGCTCATATTTATCAATCTTTGAATTTTCTCGTGCACACACTTCAAGAAACACAATCCAGTAAGAATAAATGCTGAGTAAGTTTCGGTTCTGTACCCCGGATTCACCTCGCAGGCATTATCGCCCTCATCTCACTCACACACTATAAGCATCGTAGTTGATAAGCGCCGTAAAATAAACCAGTTAAAGAAAAAAAAAAACATGCTAGCCTTTGGATCCGAGGTTCGTGGGTTTACAGCTGACAGAGAGAGATGAATTTTAAAGGGTGGTAAAATCCTTAATGTGGCTTCCTCGGGAAAGGAAAGAAAGCTGTGGTTTACGTTTCGTAGATTTACGGCGCGTTAAAGCACCAATCCTGTCCGTGATAGAAGGCTGTAGGCAAATTTTCGGGCATTTCATGACCACGTCGGAATTTATATGCAATTGAAAGTGTAGTTGAATGAAGTAATACTACTGCTGCTACCGTCGCCGCAATAATAATGTGCTTAGGAAAATATTTGGAGCTAAGAGGGATGAAGTTACAGCAGAATGAAGAAAATTACACAACGCAGAACTGAACGCTTTGTATTCTTCACCTAACATAATTAGGAACATTAAATCCAGACGTTTGAGATGGGCAAGGCATGTAACACACGTATGGGCGAATCCAGAAATGGATATAGAGCAGGGGTCGTCAGCGCAGAGCACCATGGTGCGCTCGTAGCTGCTAGCGGTTATGCTCTCTCTTGCTGCTGCACGATGGTGCACGCGGGACAGCACCGCTTACCCGTTGCACATTTCAGCGAATGCTGACGACCACTGATATAGAGTATTAGTTGGGAGGCCGGAGAGAAAAAGACCTTTAGGGAGGCGGAGACGTAGATGGGAGGATAATATTAAAATGATTTGAGAGAGGTGGGATACGATGATAGAAACTGGATTAATCTTGCTCAGGATAGAGACCGATGGCGGGCTTACGTGAGGGCGGCAATTAACTTCCGGGTTCTCTAAAAGTCATAAGTAGTAGTAATAATAATAATAATAATAATAGGCCTAATAATAACTACCACACCTCCGCTACTACTACCGCTACCAGAAATAGTTTTTCATTGCAGGTATTGCAAATTACTAAGATCCAAATTAGTATTTTAAATTTTTAAACAAGATATGGATCGAATGACATGGCAAAGTCTACTAAAATGACTAGAAGATTATCTACTAAAAGATAGGAAAACATAAAAAAAATGCCAGCAAAGAAACTACTAACTGGTTGATAAGTGGCTCATGTCGAACAGAGGTCAGCCAGAAGAGGTGAACCAAGAAAACAAAAACATATGAGTCTACAATTTCCTATTATTACATCCAGATATCACCTTCAATAGATAGAAGTAATAGGGCTAATGGAGAGATAGAAGTAATAGGACTAATGGAGAGATAGAAGTAATAGGACTAATGGTTGGCGCACGCGGTACCAAACCTCAACAGTTCGCGGAGACGTGGAGGCGTCTCGATCTACTCATGAGCAACATCCGTGAAATAGTGATTATGGCTCTAGTGATATAGGATCACCTTTATACCTAAGGCAGTTTTTCGCCTGATAAAACTTACCAGCAATTATTTAAAAATAAATCATTTAATTGAAGGGTTCAGAACCATAGTGGGCCAAGCGCCATTTACTAAAACTGTAGAAAACAAGGGTTAAAATGAAGTTATTACCATAATTCAATGGAAACATATAGCAAGTAATATAAAGTATACACATTAAAACTAAATGATATGCCAATTTTCATTAAACTATGGTATTTACTTAACTTTAATCCTTGCTTTCTCCGTTCTTAATAAATGGCGCTTGGCCCACTATGGCTCTGAACCCTTCAATTATGGTCTCCTTTTCTTTTCTTTTATTGAAACCATTTTTACCTTGTCAATAAAGGCAGCCTGTAAATTCATAACGTCGTTTTTTCAATAAAACTATATTATTATTATTATTATTATTATTATTATTATTGACATGGTCGTAATTTTGGGTTTGGTAACAATAACTTTTGTATGTATACATTTTTTTTTATTTTATTCATTTACAGTAGAACTTGGTTATAACGACATCCAAGGGACCTTGAAAATTATGTTGTTATAAACGAGTGTCGTAGTAACCGAGATTCATATTATCAGTCTAGTGAAGTGGAAAATGAAAAATAATAAACATAATTAGGCTTATTTTAGATTGTATATTCACTTTTAAGCATACCATGAACACAATAAAATACATGTACAATTATAAATACAGTATTCTGTATTAAAACAGTTTGTTCATTACTCACCAAACTTATTTACTGAGGAGTGAAGTAATCAGTCATTTTACTCTGTTGTCTCCTACTTGCCCAATACACACTTTCTACATTAAATTCTATGTTCATTATTTCAGTTGCAATTTCACTGCGCGGTCAGAGTGTCTGGCCGCGAAACCAGGTGGCCCGGGTTCGATTCCCGGTCGGGGCAAGTTACCTGGTTGAGGTTTTTTCCGGGGTTTTCCCTCAACTCAATATGAGCAAATACTGGGTAACTTTCGGTGTTGGACCCCGGACTCATTTCACCGGCATTATCACCTTCATCTCATTCAGACGCTAAATAACCTCAGATGTTGATAAAGCGTCGTAAAATAACCTACTAAAATAAATAAATTTCACTGCTCCTTCCCCTAGCTTCATACTCCCTCCTCTAGCTTCATAGAAATGTTCACATTTCTAATGGCTTCTAAAGTGTCACTCACTTCTTTTACTGGCCATACTGCGTTAAAATGCGTGCACTTAGTGAAAACTTCCTGTCGAAACTGATCTAATACCGCATGAATTCGGGCAGGTTACAGTGGGATGGGGACTCTGCCTGCATTCCAGAGGTTTATGATGGAAGGGAACAGTAAAGGATTTGCCAGATTTCAGCAAAATACTTTGGTTCTTAGAAAATTGTATTCCAAACTCAGGTTGAAAATGACGTTATATGCGAGGTAGAAAAGCATGTTTTATGGGGAATTAGTTGGGACCACAGAATATTTGACGTTATAGGCGAGGTGTCGCACAAAACGAGGTCGCTATAACCAAGTTCTACTGTATTTCTTGCCAGAGGTATCAAATCTGTTAACACTCTTATTCTCGTTTTCCTTCTTGATGTATAACCCAATAGTTGTAATGTATTTGTCAAAATTAGCCTGCATAAATAGTAGTAAATAAATCTGAGTGGCGATTCAAAATATGTGCGTGAACGTGCGGACCACGTGCAGTTGTGATACTTTGATATTCAAGCGTCTTGGCCGGGGGGTGGAAAGACTCGACATATTTTAAAGGAAACTTGCATTACCGGTTTATGTAACGTTGACACACAGTGCCGGCCAGCAAAGTGCCTGCCTACTCATGAATAGTGTGTAGGTCATTAGGTTCAAGTCACTGCTGCCTTATATATTATAGAGCAAGGTCGGGCGCGAGCGAGCACTGCTATTCTGTTACCTGCTTTGGGCGCGGCTCTTCGTGACTGCAATTGGTCCATGACTTGTACCGCTAAACCACTCATTTTAGCTCCACGTACGGGGATTAAGCCATTGCCGTAACAGTTCATGTCATCGCCGCAGTGTAAATCCGATGGAATGAATTGCTTTCATTGTGGCGTGCGGTTGAATGTCACTCGGTGAACCTCTGAACAAGTGACTGTATTGACATTTACCGAAAGTGTGCGAGTAAGATCGTTGGCCTGATTTTGACACTCGTAAACATATAATATTAAGCCATTCGGAATGACTAAATTGGCATGAGATAACGAAGTGTGACCCATTTCAGAATGTTATGAAATGTAAAGCATGTTGCTCAGATATCTAAATACAATATTTGCATAGTAGAAATAATATTTGAGCAAGAAACGAAAATATATTTAGTGTTCGTTCCGAAATGTACACAAAGTAATAGCACAGTCTACTATATACAGTCAAGAAGCTTGAGTTTTGAGGGTGCTAGAAACAATAGACTGTGACGGTACTATTTTGCATTGCCCGTAATGAGGCGATGTTAGCGATCCTAGTGGTGAGCAGCTATCTAATGTTTGCATATTTACTACGTATTGAGCTTCGCGACTGTATATACTAGACTGTGGTAATAGCTAGTCTTTCCTACGATGTGATCCGGAAGTGAAATTTAAACTTAAAAAATCAGTGGCACCAAAATGATACATACTTTCTATTTTGCGTTTTACGCGTTTTACATTTTATTTAAATTATGTTACCAATGATATTTCCGTTTATAGTTTTCCTTTGACCATCATTCAGAAGAGATACATAAATGAAACCATTTACTGTGCGCATATACAAGAAGACAAACATTCGTTTCCTGGCGATAGTTATAATTTAAGAAAGAAACATTTGACTTTAGCACAAATTCGCATAAAGTAGGTACGTATTTGTAAATTGTAATAATTTATGATTAGTATCCTCTTCGCGAAAATCGCATTTTAAAAGTGATATATCCATTTTAAAAATTGTTTCATAATTAAGTTATCTAGAGGAACAGATATTAAGGGTGTTTGAGAATAAGGTTCTTAGGAACATATTTGGTGCTAAAGGGATGACGTTAGAGGAGAATGGAGAAAGTTACACAACGCAGAACTGCATGCATTGTATTCTTCACCTGACATAATCAGAAACATTAAATCCAGACGTTTGAGATGGGCAGGGCATGTAGCACGTATGGGCGAATCCAGAAATGCATATAGAGTGTTAGTTGGGAGGCCAGAGGGAAAAAGACCTTTGGGGAGGCCGAGACGTAAATGGGAGGATAATATTAAAATGGATTTGAGGGAGGTGGGATATGATGGTAGGATTGGATTAATCTTGCTCAGGATAGGGACCGATGGCGGGTTTATGTGAGGGCGGCAATGAACCTCCGGGTTCTTTAAAAGCCATTTGTTAAGTACTACACAAGGATATTTCACAGTAACTCAAAGTTCAGTTTAGAATTAAATCAATCTCTTAATGTTTTCATGCATGAGGTGATCCGACTGACGAAGCTTTAGATATGGCGAGGCATGACCACCTCGCTCAACAGACCAGAAACCCCACGGGTGTTGCGTTTACCCCCGCGGATATTAGAAGGGCACACTTTACGTAAGATAAGTAATCCGACGGCGGGACACGTAGAAGGGAAATTCAAGATGCTTGCGACACGGGGTGGCCTCGACTTTGGGCTGTCGCCGGCGCAAAGAGAAAGGTTGAAATTGCATAATCCCATTCAGTACGCCAAGTCCTTCAAAATTAATATATGTATACGGGTACCAAGTTTTCCTCAAGTATTCGTCCAAAGTAAAAACAGGGTAAATATAGAAAAATCCACTTTAAACGAAGACACGTCTTGGAATAATGTTTATGCTCGACCATGCCGAAATGTAGTAATTATACACCTGGTAGCAGTCCTTTAATGCATGTCATTAAAGTACACCTACTCATTAAAGTACAGGTGTTCAGCCAATGACGAGTCAGCTTTGTACCGTTATGAAACCTCAGCCAATGACTAGTCAGCTTTGTACCGTTATAAAACCGCAAGTATCGATTATTCTCGGATATGCAATCGAAAGAGAATTAGCGAAAAGTCACGGAGGCTGGAAATCCAATACTGTCGCAGAAGGTTATGTTCTGTTACTATAATAATTAGCGTTAATTGTAAATAATATTAAAACAAATTCAATTTGTCATCTCGTTTTTCAATGTCTAATTTAATTTCAATGTTATATCAAAGTTAATATTTAGTTTACTCTGTAGGTTCTTATAGGCTGTCAATGTCAATGTGGACATCTGTTCCTCGGAAAAAATCAATACTTTCGCGTCTGCGCACATCTCACAATTTACGAGGTATTGCTCAAGGTCAGTTAGATACAAATAAAATGAATAATTTCAAGTTAGAAATATGGTCGAGCATAAAAAGTCGTATGAAACTCGCCTATAATGGTAATTAAGAAGCTCCTATAAAAATTATGAAACTCGCGCTCGTTTCATAAACATCAATACTCGCTTCTTAATTACTATCATTATAGGCTCGTTGCATAATGTACTATTTCTTGAGTCTTTTTCAGCTGTAAAAGCATAATTATATAGTTTTATATTAACACGAATGTGCTAGCTTTTGTTTTATGTTGCTCAAAGATATTTCAAAGGATACATTTTCAGTTTTTATATTTCCATTTCGTACTATGTTCTGGTCACGAGACGTAATCATATAATTTTCTTTTTTCGAAATTTATTTCCAAACCTATCTCATTACTTGTTTCAAGTAAAAGTTCCGTGTTTTCCCTAATAGTTAGTGGATTTTCTCCCAACATATTCATGTCATCCGCATAAACAAGCAGCTGATGGAACCCTTTCAATTCCAAACCCTCTCTGTTTTCTTGGACTTTCCTAATGGTATATTGTAGAGCAAAGTTAAAAAGTAACTAATGCCCTACTTGACACAATTCTCAATTCTTATTTTTCTGGAAGATGTTAATTCTCTTTATATATGTTGATTGGAAACTGAGTTAGACCGCGACATTGTTCAGATAATATGGGATTTGTTTTCTTTTCTTTTTTATTTTGTCTTAACTCTCAGCACGGGTGTAGGCGTCACGTAGTAGCGGGCTCTCCTCTGTCGTAGAAAGCAGTCGGAATATGAGATAAATTCCAACCGCAGATCATAGTCTGCCAGAATGGGAAGAAGGATGAAATAAATTTAGTACCTCAGAGATAAAAAAAAATGATTTCTCATCGCAGTTCCTATTACAATTAAACAACTCAGACGTTTCCTGCTAACCACTTCATTTCCTGCTAATGGCATGCCGAGGTTGAAAAAGTAGTTCGTCAGCTGAAGCTCATTGATATCTAGACAGACATCTTTACCCAACATGTTTAAAGCATTTTAGGTATTGTTTGTAATTATAGCCCAGATGTGTCAAAAGATCTGGCTTTACAAAATATTTCATAGTTACAAGAAACACTTAAAACCAAGTGTTGAGTTGTTACTTTTAGTAAACAATCTATGTGTTTAGTGTCTCTTAACTGTGAATGCGAAATGTGTGTATTCGAAGTAAAGTGAAACGTTATCAGAGCTCTAAACTGAAAATTCATTTCATTAAAAAGTTTAAACTAAGTAAAAATTATTGCATTGATAACTTTTTTTTTACATGAAGTGCTTCTTATTTATTTAAGTTTGCATAGGCGGGGAAAGAGGAAACAAAACTACGTTCATACTTGACTAATGCATTCAGTTTAAATGTTACAAAGCTGAATTCTTTATGAACTTGTAATATATGTATAGCTACCCATTATGCACTCAAGGCGGTCCTCATACAAGGTTGTTACCATTACTATTTATTTCTTAATATAGGCTACAATACAATAATATATCGTCGGCTTACTTCTAAAACCCCGCAAGTTCATTTTTTCCGGAATGTCGAAATCTGTGTATATTTTTAAAATGTCTTTCCTGATTATACCTCGTAAGTATCCAATATTCCTGTATTTTATATATAACAAATGCATAACAGTTGTTAGCTGGGGCATAGAAAGAATAGGAAGCTATTTTGCTCTTTTGTGCAATTTCCTCAAATTTATAATTACGAGGTTTTAAAAGTAAGTTAACTAAACACAAAGCTTTGAAGTAGCTCAAGTTGGGTCGAAAATTATTTTTATCATATTTGTGTATGGAGTACGATATCTTGGAGTATAAATCATCTGCAGGAATGTTACTTTCTTCTTGTGACTATTTACATGTTCATTACACTTTTTGTGGGGTAGCTGTTACATAATAACTAATAAGACATCAGTTTTGCGTTATGAAAGCGCACCTTTCTCGTAACATGTAAATGCTGTAGACTGAATGTTTCTCATTTTATCCAGGTTTCAGACTGTTTCTTACCGCTTTCATTAAAAAAGGTAAAAGGTATCCCCGTAACATGCCATGAAGGCACTTGGGGGGGGGGGCATGTAGGTAGAGCCCCATGCTTTCCATGACCTCGGCACTAGAATGAGGTGGTGTGGTCGGCACCACGCTCTGACCGCCTTTTACCCCCGGGAAAGACCCGGCACCCAATTTTATAGGAGGCTGAGTGAACCTCGGGGCCGTTCTGAAAGTTTGGCAACGAGAAAAAAATCCTGTCACCACCTGGGATCGAACTCCGGACCTTCCAGTCCGTAGTCAGCTGCTCTACCAACTGAGCTACCCGGCCGCCCATTAATTCCAATAGAATGATTTAATTTTGTAAGTTTAAATAATGATAATTTATTACTGTTCTTAAAATAATAAAATGTCAACCTTAAAAGCTTTGTTTTTGGATCGGACTTTGCGCTTTAAACGCTTAGAGCATTATTATTATTATTATTATTATTATTATTATTATTCACATGTCACACCTTCCAGATAGACTAATTACTTATGGTTAACTTGTCACCAAGTTCATCAGTTTACGTTCTTGTTATACGTAAATACAGAACATAGGAAATGATTGACTTGCCCGTATTTAGGAGTAAATAGTAATAATAATAATAATAATAATAATAATAATCATCATCATCATCATCATAATAATCATAGTATATTGACTTGGGAATTGAAATTAAGTAGTTTGAATGATAAAAATTGATGTGCAACTTTTAACAGTCATAGCAGCAGCGTGTTTAGTTATACACACTTTTGATTAGGCTCTTAAATACTTGATTGTCGGTATCTCATTCGTGTTATTGAAGAAGGCTCTATTGTGGAGTAGGTGCAACTTCGTAAAATGTTGTTCAGCAAAATTTACAGATCATAGTGACTAAGCAGACATAGTATAGGCTATAGTTTACAAATGTTTACCTTGGTCTATTGAGACCCGCGGAGTCGAGAGTCCGCGAAAAGTCACGAGAACTAACGGGTAGTGGTGGTGGTGGTGGTGGTGGTGGTGGTGGTAGCAGCAGCGAAGTAGCAGTGGTGGTAGTAGTAGTTTAGAAAGCATGTAACCCAATAGCTATCTCGAAGTAGTTCACCGGTTTAGACACTAGGAACCGAGAACAAAAGGAAGACCAAATACGTGATGGAAAGTTAGTTTATAAATTTCCTTGAAGGCGAAACAATCAGTCTTTGGAGTTGATTGATGAATAATACAACACGTTGTACTAGTTGGCCAGTTGGGGCGAATAAATGAATAGTGTCTTATGTCTTATATCAAATGTTTCAAAGATCTTCTTTTGTTTTTCTCCTCATTGTTTGTGGAACTTTTCAGAGATTTTGGGCTGTCGCGAGTTATTTATAGGACTAGGACTATGGAAAGAGTTTTGGCCATATCTTGTTGTCACATCTTTGCCTTTTCTGCAAGCTCACTGTATTTGTTAATTTTCTCTCTGTATCTCTGCTGGAGGTTGTGTATGAAATGGTTTTGCCAATAAGGAAAGTGTTCCTATGTCTTGTTGTTGATAATATCTGGTCTGTTTGTAAGACGTACTAGTTTTATCAGATAGATACAACTATGCGGTTCTTGTGTAACATGTACTTGTTTTTCAAACGTGCGCCATGAACGTATTGATACTGTTATAATATGCATAATTATGTCTGTGAGGTGCCGCTAAACATTATTATTATTATTATTATTATTACTATCATCATCATCTTCGTTTTTTTCATTGTACATAATATAGTCATAATACAGTCTTTGTCCATATTACAAGTTTCTTTCCTTTATTCAGGGTCAGTGCATTGAGTTAGGCCTATATTACACTATCACATTTCTGTGTCACAGAAGTTTGATAAAATATACATGATAAAATCTTTTACAGTTTAATATATCATCTTTGATCACATCTAGCTGTGGCATAGTTCTGTGATAAAAATTATAGTCATCATCATCATCATCATCATCATCATACCTTTGATAAAATCTGTGACTGAGAAGAAAAAAAATGGCGGACATTAAGTACACATGGTCTATGAAAACCGAAAAATGTTTGATATTACATTATGAGTCACATGAAATGTTTCACCGTCCATTATTAAATACTTAGTATACTGTATATAGGATTTCACATCTTCACACTGAAGTTCTCTCAGTAGAATTTGATGGATTTCTTTTGTATCTGTTCTCCCTACCACAATCTCTAACCCAATCGTCGACTTGGAGTGTAAACCTGCTAGCTAACAAAAAAGACATTTTACAGGGGAAACAAGCTGAGTATAAATTAACTCTGAAACCTTGCAATCTGTATTTTGGATTTGATCCTAAAGTTTCAGAGTTCATTTATACTCAGTTTTTTGTTTCCCCTGTAAAATTTCCTTTTTTGTTAGCAGGTTTACACTCTAAGCCAGGCCTGCACAAGGTTTGCGCTCTCCGAGCTGGCTCACAGCTCATGAGCGGAATGCAGATATTAGCTGCGCTCTGTATAAGGGTGGACTGGAAGAAGGGGTGATCTCGTACAAAATACACACAAAAGGAAGTGCTATTACGAGTGTTCATGAAATGAATTCCCATTCAGTGTTTGCAGAACTACAGTATCTTGGACTATTATTAATTAATAAAGAAATATTTATTTTATAGAAATAATAGAAATTCTATAGCTACTTAAATGTAAAATATCATTTTGTTATATTTTTATTTATCAGTACGTCAAAACGAGGTTTTATGCTGTTGGCAGCTGAAAGGAACAGTAGCCTACTGATCGTAATGAAACATCAGTTACAGATGTTCGATGTCTGCCTTTATTACAGTTGATTGTAGCAAAAAGTTGCTCACAAATATAAATGTTGAGCCAAACATAACAATCATTTTCACAGCCAGCCTGTGTAGTCGTGGATATTATTGCTAATGTTTAGTCTTGTAAAACTCAACCAGGCTAGTAGTATTATTCAAACGATCTTTAGCCCTTATGCCACATTGAAAATCAATAAGTTCGAGCTGTAAATCGTTAAATGTTAAATGTTATGTTCCGTCTTTTAGATTCCTCCATACTGTACTGTAGCAGTAGGTAAGCAACGTGAAACAGTTACTGAGAATAGGCCTACACACTGCACTCCACTAGATAACTGAGTGGTCGTTTCCCTCTCCTCTACCTATAGCAAGTCTATGTCATTTTGACGATCTTCCTCTCCGTTTCGGATAGCGGTAAATGCGGCTCTCCCGCTCCCAAGGAGCGCGCGCGCTCGTTGAGCGCTGTTTGTGCAGGTATGCTCTAAGCCGATGAAATACGTTTTTTCTTTGATTTCTTCTTTAGTAGGCCTAGTAATGTGATAACCTTTACTGCATGTACAGTTGTAACAGGCATAGAAATGTGAATCCATTATTAGAACTGTGATGAAAGATATGATAAAAGCTTTGACATAGTGTAATATACTCAAAATCTTACATTTGATCATATTTATTTGATCAAAAATTTTATCATATTGTGACACAGAAATTTGATAGTGTAATATAGGCCTTAGACTGTTGAGAGTATAAGTCGTTAACAGATTTGTGCTCTGTTGAAATAGTCCGTTGTTAATCACAATTAGAAATGTTGTGAGTGTGACTACAATTTGTAATTATTCGCAACACGTAGGCGTATTAACATACAGTACATTGTAATTTGATTTCTGCTTTATCTAATACTATACAGCCTTCTTCCTACAATTAAATATCAACTGTTGGATCTTCTCTTGCCCGTGTCACCTCTTCCAAGCTCGAAGTCGTGACAGTCTCGCCGGTAGAAATTTTTGCTCTTCTTCTTTGCTACAGTGTTTCCGCCATCAGTGCATCTACTTTATCTGAATGCATAGCGGGAGACATGCGTTGTATAATATTGGAAAGTAGTTGATGGTTCGGATTTAGTTGAATGATTAAAGATCATAAAACGGTTATACCTTCTTATATTTGTATTATTTTGTGTAACCGCATAACAAATTAATTTATTTAATGAACGAAGAACAATCAGGTCGCAGGTCTCTCATTCTGTATTTTAATTACACTTATATTCTTATGCCATTATAAACAGTATAAAGATCACAGTTTGTACCAATCCCCTTTTTAAAATTTGTAATTCACTTATTCTTGTATTCAGAATTGAGGCGTGTAGTTGCAAAATCAGATACATCACTTTTTTTTCGAAAATGAGTTAATGTTATATTTCATATCTTCATATGATTCTACAGCTGCTATAGCACTGTTATGCTCCATCACATGGATTCGTATGATGAAAGAATAGTATTGGTTGCAAATCCTTGGTTCCTTGCAAACGTTTTTCCTTCATACTGAAAAATTATGTTTTAGTGATGTATCTGATTTTGCAACTAAACGCCTCAATTGTTCTCTCTCGATACACATCTGCTTTGTGTCAAATGTCAGCCATAAATCAGTACTTCGAAAGAGTTTTCTTAGGGTCGGTTTTTAATTAACAGGAATTTCCATGAACAGTTACGAAGTGTAAAAGGATAAGTATTTTCCACTTTCGACATGTCTTTTTCATTTACTTATAAATAATTAGAATGATTTTAAAATAAGGGTTGCCGACCTTCACGAAACTCAGAATGATTTTATTTGTTATCTCATTAATATTCAGTAAGCTTTTGGGGATATATCCTCCCTCCCCCCCCCCCCCAATAAGATTTTTTTCAAGAACAAATTCTAACGTTCACCGCTCTGGAGTACGGTTAACATAGGCCTATCTGACCTTGAAACGAGCGATCCAACATTAAAAAACATTCAGTAAAATTCTGGTCTTCCACTCAACAGCATTCGTATACTGTAAGTTATTATTTTATACTGATCTTCTATAAACGTGATAGACTGCATTCGTTCCTTCTTCCTTTTAAAGAATAAACGTAGGTGGCGTGTTCACATATCTCATTTTACGCCTACTGACGCCTATTAAAATTTTAAAATTAATTTCCTCATTCACTTCATTCCACCGTAGTACTATCTTGAAGCGGTTTTAAATCTTAGTTGAGGTATCACAGTAGAATTTAAAGTAGCTTCAGTAAGATAATCCATATTTTATGCCCACCGAATGTATTACGTAACTATCAGTTGTACTTGTTTTGCCAATCGAAAGACTTCGCTATACTACAAGTTTGCATATCATTCTCGCAGAGCTTCGGTTCTTTCACATTTAAATGCAACCGGTAGGTGGTGTCATATATCGTCAGCTGACTTGTATTGCAAGTTATTTAGGTCTTGGCAAAAGCGTGAGCAACGTCAGCTACCAAATGTGAATGCACCGCAGAGATGTCTGTTGTCCTGAAGCAGGTACTTCTGCCTTCCTCCCGCGAGACAGCTGATGTACGTAATATAATACAGTAAATTATGTAGAACAAAACAGCTGTAGCTAACGGAAAATAAATACTGTAGGATGACCGTTTGAAATGGTTATAACCCGAACTGTCGGTTTATCATACTTTAAAATTGCTTATTGTCATTTAGACTGTTTAAATCGTGACTTTAGTTTAAGGATGGCTCTCGCTTGTGTTCTTGTTTTAACTTGAAGGATTCAATTAGCATATCCTCTCTAATCTAAACACAGTTAAGTCATTTCATTCGAGGCTACGTCATTGCAACGAGTTTCACCATTTTTCGCTGTAATATCTTTCCATCTCTGCTAGTCATCTGCTTCCTCGGAAGTTTCCCCCATAAATTACACACACGTTTCTTTTTTCACACCAGAACTGAAAGCCTAGTCTACTGAATGTGTGTTTGTTAATAAGATATAAAAACTTCGTAGAATATAGTCTATCGTGTTTAATGTTCCTCGGCTCATTGTCAACATCGACACAGTTCAACAAATCTGTATTCAGGGTTGGTTCGTCGGCTCGGTATCTACATCGACACAGTTCAATAAATTTGTATTCAAGGTTGAAGAGTGTGTTTGATAAGGTATAAAAACTTCGTAGAATATAGTGTATCGTGTTTCATGTTCCTCGGCTCATTATCAACATCGACACAGTTCAACAAATCTGTATTCAGGGTTGGTTCGTCGGCTCGGTACCAACATCGACACAGTTCAATAAATTTGTATTCAAGGTTGAAGAGTGTGTTTGTTAATAAGATATAAAAACTTCGTAGAATATAGGGTGTAGGCTTATCGTGTTTCACGTTCCTCGGCTCATTATCAACATCGACACAGTTCAACAAATCTGTTTTCAGGGTTGGTTCGTCGGCTCGGTACCAACATCGACACAGTTCAATAAATTTGTATTCAAGGTTGAAGAGTGTGTTTGATAATAAGATATAAAAACTTCGTAGAATATAGGGTGTAGGCTTATCGTGTTTCACGTTCCTCGGAGGTTGAAGAGTGTGTTTGATAATAAGATATAAAAACTTCGTAGAATATAGGGTGTAGGCTTATCGTGTTTCACGTTCCTCGGCTCATTATCAACATCGACACAGTTCAACAATCTGTAGTCAGGGTTGAAAAGTTACGAAGGTAATTAGGTGAGGAAAGCTAGAGCTTTTCGAGATTCGAAGGATTAAGTCTCTGGGTAATTAATCAGTGAATCGGTAATAATTTGTTGAAAAGTTGCTTTTGGTCAGATGGTTATACAGTAGTTTATTGTAACTGCGTTGCTAACTGAAGTATCTATGCATATTTTCTGTTATTTAAAATAAATGCCGTATTTTTACTCGCTTCAACTACCTAGTCATTCTTGCTAAGAGCCGAAAAATATGTTTCAGAAGTTTTTGAACTAATAATCAATTAATGAATTGCCTGACGCTCAAGATGTCATATATTCTATGTGCTTATTTATTTGTTTATTTATTTATTTATTTTTTGTAATGTTATGTAGAGAATAGTGTGTTCGGAATTTTTAAGATCAGTTGGTATGATTCTTTGCACCACTTTATTGTACTTACAAGTTTTTTTTTCTGTATTAGTGCAACTAACGTGTAAATAAAGTATAGTTACGTCCTTTTTAAAAGGCTTGTCTGCTTTCGAGCATTCACTCGTACTTTATAAAAAAACTTATAATTTCAAGTTTCTTAAATCAGTAAGAAAGAGCTGTTGTACACACCATTCAGTTCTTAAACATTAAATTCTAACGTCTTTTTTTAAAATAGGGCTACATTCACTTCGAGATTACATAATGATGATGATAAATAATAATAATAATAATAATAATAATAATAATAATAATAATAATAATAATAATAATGTTAGGTGAGTGAAAGATATGGAACACAGCTTGTAGCTTTTCTGTTTTTAATTATTTGAGAAAGTGTACAAAAGTTGCAGGAGTCCAAAAAATGAATATTTTGAACATATTTTGAAACACTGTTTTTTACGTATAAAGGCATGTCGAGGTTTTTTTTTTTTTTTTTTTTTTTTTTTTTTTTTTTTTTTTTTTTGTAAATGACACCATGTACTTATTTTACCAATTTTGAATTCTTCATTTCTCAAAACTTACAAAATACAAAAACATTTGTTTTATAAATAAAAAATAAAAAAATCACGTTGAGGACAGGAAATGGATGTGCACCATTGAAATGCAACTAGAATATTAATAAAAGGCATATCATTTAAATAAATAAAAAACCATTTGATACAATTTAACACTTTTAATTATGTCACATCTTGATGTGTGTTCACAGAAAATGGTTAATACTTTTCACTCATTTGGTGTACTGATATTATGTGGATAAATAGCGATATGATCTAAATGTTGAACTTGGCATGATGCAAAAGGGAAGGCATAACCTCTCCAGTTGGCCTCTGAATCGTCTGATGGGTGACAAATAGACAATGCTGTAATTACATGGTCCAAGGCATTAGAACCAGATTTCCTTGGTAAATCAGTGCTCAGTTACTAAGGAGGGATATGTTAATGCAGATCATGTCTTTCGACACAGTTCCTGTTCTGAGCAGCTTGCTTCTTAAGTGCGTTGCCGTAGGAGCGTGGTGAACCTCGTCTATATACTATTATGTGATAACGATATTATATTTTAATATCACGTAATGGTACTTTGATACACACCGAAATTTTTTGTGCTCGATCTCAGTAAAATAGATGTAATTCACATTTCTGTAATCCGTATTGATAGTCGCCTTGGTTGAGATTTCTTTTATCATTTATAGACTACAGTAATAGACTATTTAACATATTCAGTATAATTTATTATAAAATTATTATAGATGAAATATAAATTTGCCGAGGAGAAGGATTTGATTAAATCGTCAGCCCTCCAGTGAAGGTGACCATAAGGATCATGAATGCAGAACTGTTATGTTTTTAAGTCGATTAATTAAAAAAACATACTAAATTTTTAATTTGGGATTCGCTTGATGCTAAAATATCATATTGGTAAAATTATCTTTCTTTAAAATATAAATGATATTGAATGATACGTAAAGAGTCCCTAAGAATTTGTAATAAGATGTTTTGTATTTGAAAGACTTGAAACTGATACCACAAGATGATTTTTATGAAGTAGATAGACACATTCATAATATTTTTTTAAACTGTATTAACGGTTACCTTGTTTATTTTAGAAGTACCGGTACCTACAAAGACCACCGCTATTAATAGTTGGTTCCTTTGAAGACTTTCCGTGCAGGAAAGTGATTAATCACACATGATATTATTTTTCATACCTTTGTGAGTTGAAAATAGACCTTTTGTCGTCGTACTTGGCTAATTCAGATATTTTTTATTTATGTGAACTTCTCTTTGAAGTAGGTATTTTTCTACATGTAAATGTGAGTTCCTGTGTCATGTAAATTTTTTCTGCGTTATTTTAAACTGAAATATTAACATTCTGACCGATTGGTGTAAGGATATTTATGACTAAAATCTCATGTTATTGAAGAGTCGGTAGTCTTACCTCATTGACTGATCTTGAACCTTTCTGTGACCATGGATGAAATACTATTTAAATGTTTCTTGTTTCTGTGTGTTTCGAACTCGAAACATAGTTATAAGAGCAACCGTTTCACCGTCCAGTAAAATATATTTTGAATATTACCTTTCTAATATGCCTACATTACCGAGAAATTATATCGATGCTTACATCAGTTAAGTGAAGTATGTACACATTTTAAAATAAAAAACTAAAGTAATTTCATACTAATTTGGAAACTCACTCCTGAGATCTAAAATGATTTTGAAAGATAAAAGTTTAGAAATAAGTTTTAAGTTTTAATTATTTGCAGGATATGAAACAGAAGAAGCTCTTCAGTTCCAGATAATACGCGGCACTATTCCAGTAGACAAACTAGAATTACATTTTATAAAACATATGACTGTACCTCTACTTCTGTATTGTAGTGAAATATGGCTACTCAGTAAGAAAAGCAAAAACGGAATACAACGTGCAGAAATAAATTTCTTAAAGATGAACCATATAATGCACAAATTTAGATCTTATAAAAATGAACACATTAGAAACGATTTAGAAATATTTCCAACAAACGATAAAGTTCAGCATTACTGCAATAACTGGAAACAGCATAACCATTCAAAAAAATTGCTCTTTTAATATTAATTTCATATTCGTTAACCATAAATATATTTATATGAACTTATTTTAATATCAACCATTGTTGGTTCTATTGGAGGGTTAACTCAAATTTCTATTCGCAAAATCTTAACTATAGGCAGAATAGAAGAGACAAAGTTGCGTAAATTGGCATATGCGTAACCTTATAGGCCGTCAGGATCCCGAGATGGAGGGAGACCAAAGAAAACGATGGAAAGATTTTCTTTGAATCCGAAACAATCGTTTCGCCTAATCCGTGAAATGCGGAATAAGGAATACCGACACTCGATGGTGTTCTTTTATATGCTCGATGTGAGAAGCCGTATGTTTCCAGTAATACGTTGCTGAACACTTGAAACTTTTTAATATGGTACAGAAAACTACTTAAATAACTTCAGTATGCAATTAAACTATAATAGGAAGGAAACATAATTACTTCACCCATTCTTAGCGTTAGAGAATGATGTTTTGTAAATATGCTGCACGGCTTAGCCATAATTTGAGCTTGTATTGTTAGTGTAAAGGATAAATTTAATTAGCATGTACGTAGTGTGAAATAATGCAATCCAACATTAAATGCACATCTGCACGAACAGTCAGAGATGCTGTTGTAGAAATATTCATAAACACAACATAATTATAGAAACGTGTGAGCATTTCACGTGTACCCACTCCATCTCGATGAATGAAGTACTGATAACAAAACATTGTGTAGTAAAATACATGTTGTAATTATCCATATGTAGCTACGTTCTGATAATGAAGATAGTTTTGACGGATTCGGAGAAGGTGGAAATTTTGGAGGTGGTGGATCGTGCGAAAACTGGTGATCTAATCTAGATCTTTATTTTTTCTTGTTAAAAATTCTTCAAGATAAGCTATTTTTTTTTCAAAGTATCACTTTCTTCCTTTTTTTTCATTAAATAATTACAGGTACTCGTAGCATTGCTCAGATAGAACCACTGCATTCTGAGTGATTTAAGTGCCTTTTAAATAATTATTACTACTACTATTAGTACTACTACTACTACTTTTTAAATTAAGTCTCATTTACTGATTTCCGTAAATATTTTTATTTTGTATTACAATACCTGTAACAATATTTAGATTATATATACATATATATATATATATATATATATACATATATAAAATAAAGTCCAACTTAAACAGCAATCAAACTTTTCCGTGAAAAAAAAAGGGCCGTTAATACAGGTGACTGCCAAATTAGGGCTTAGAGATTTTAGAATGTGGAAAATGATATTATGTCGCAGGATTAACTGTGACTGCTAATATTACTACTATATTCGTTCATAAGTTAAAATGATTTTATTTCTAAGACGAGAATATAATCACATAGTACAGAAAAATTTGAAGAAATTTATGAGAAAATAATCCTTCAGTGTGTTGTGTTTCATACTTCCACATTTCTCTGTATCAGAACCATTTTTTCCGTTATCAATTGAAGACCTTCTCCAGAAAAAATATGTAACATCAGATTATTGAAATTTCTGACTCAGGTGGAAAAAGTAATTTTGAAGCATTTATTTATAATAATAAAATATTGCATTCAATAGCAAAATAAACTTGAATCCTTGATTAGTCAAATGGTTCTGCTAGTAAATATAGGCCTAATCAAATATATGCGCCTGAAATTATTTTCCTTCTGAAACATGATTATACTTTTGTTGGTTACATCCTTATTCCGGGAAGGTCTTCAGTTATGGAAATGTGTGAACACTTCACGGGTAGGACTACCACTCCTTTCATTGGATGCTTACAATTTACAGGCAGTAGTGTCATTGAATTAGCAGACACTTTTTTGGTATCTTTGAATGTTATCGTAGTCAAATTTACAGGCTTGTTTCTTAATAAATGAATTAATTGCATTCAGTATGTGTGGTTGTGGGATAAATCTTCAATCCGTGATGTCATAAATCATTGAAATTGCCACAAATATTAGCAGTAACATGACCACTTCCGATACTGCAAAATTACTTACAATGAATTTTGACAGCATGTGTAATAATTTAATATAGTAGGGTTTTCCACGATTGCTCATGGAAGGATTCCGTTAAGGAGAAGGGGATTCACAAAAGTTGTCTGGTCGCTGACCGTTGTAGGCGGTGTTACCTGAAGTGAGGAAATATTTACCCGGGGTTTGTAGAGATTAAATCGGTTCCAGAAATAAATGTCATACATATATTGAGCTGACTGTTGAGTGAAGGTGACCGTTTCTGCAGATTTAACAATAGTTGTTTTAAATTAATGCGTATAAATTATTCGTGGGCTCTAATTTTTGCTTCGTATTGCCTGCTGCTGATGCGAAATTTTTGTGCTTAAAGTGGTGAAAAACTAATTGTAGTCAAGGATAGATGATACCTTATCTAGTTTGAGGATAATTTTCCAAACTTCGTTAGTATAGGCATGTATTACTACGAATGTATTTATTATTGATACAAAATTTTTATTGGATATGAAAATGTTTCATACCTACAAGATAGCACGTATCTCACCGAAGGCTTTACAGTGAAACATTTTATGACTGCAAACTCTGAATAATAGCTGATAAGAAAAACATTGCCCCAAGTTCACACCTTTCAACATGCGGCAATAAACAGGTACAGTAGTTGTACTTGTTAAGAGACACAGCAACATTGCTAGGTCAACGGTTGACGTTAGATTTCCCACGTTCGATAAGAACAATGTACTGACCACAGAGACCCCATGCTGGCATTCAAGAGATTTCGATGTCGAGATTTCTTGTGCAATCCACTTCGGTACAGCACACTACATTTCTATTGAACTACCGACTTTCCTTTTCTTGCATTACACGTTTAAATGTGTTCATGTAATTGTTATTTAGAGATATAAACCCTTTGTGACAACTTTATGTTTGACATAGTATGTTGATTGATTATTAAATGGCTGTTTCAAAATTTCCTTCTAGCTTAGATTTGGATCATGGCTATCGACATTCCTGTGGTGTAACGGATATGGGGTGACAGGGTAGTGTTACATATTACCTGCGGTTCACTGAAGTTGTGCCGTAAGTTTTTTGTAATAATTAGAATTTATGATTGTGACAGTGGCGGAAACGGATGTATTCGGGTTGACAAGTGTTATAAAAGAATAAACAAGTGCAAATATGACATTAACTCCTAAAAATATTTTAGAAAATTTAAATTGAAGTATATGACAATACTTTTTAAGGACAGTCATGACTGAACTTGGATGAATTTGACGAAAAAGTTGATAGTACTGACATTAACTCCTAAACATATTTTAGGAAATTTTAATTTAAGTATATGACAATACTTTTTAAGGATAGTCATGACTGAACTTCGATGAATTTGGCGAAAAAGTTGATCATATTGACATTAACTCCTAAATATATTTTAGGAAATTTTAATTGAAGTATATGACAATACTTTTTTAAGGATAGTCATGACTGAACTTCAATGAATTTGGCCAAAAAAGTTGATAGTATTTTTCATTAAGAATGTTCAGTTTTTCCCCTATCAGAAAATATCAATATATCTCATCTACAAGTCCCCAGGGACACTTTAAAAGACATGCTCATGTATATTTAAAGATCCGGTATGTGCTTCCCTTGCTGTTTTCTCATTTCATTATCTTTCAGAAGTTTGCTGTGTATAAAATGCTTTTAAGAAGACAGTATTTATTCGAATCAATTGAAAATTTCTGACCATATTGTTAAAAGTTTGCTTGGTTTTTGTATTGAGTTTTAGTATAAATTTTGATAAGTTGAATTACCATAAAAATGCCCTTTTTTAGTAAAATGAAAGTTTAAAAGTGTGTAGTAAAATATACTTAATGCTATTAAAATCCAGATCAATTTTTGTTTACACACGCGTGAGGTGTATTTGTGTAAATTTTCAGATCAGTCAGATTAAAACTTTTACGGAAGAAACTTTTTATATCGATTAATAATTAAAAGATAATAAAAGTTAATTACCTGAGAATCAGTAATCTCACATGATAATGTTCGCCAAACCGTTAAGTAATTATGGCTACTGCGAAATCAGCGGTACTGAGATGATATTCGGAATTAATATTGACACAGGATCTAACATTACATAGGCAATTTGGCAGTGATAACCCTTTGTTGCCGGACATAAGAAAAAAATTAAAAAAAAATCCGTTTTCTTTTCTGAATGTTGTTGGAATATGAATTCTGAACATACAGTAATTTTTTCAGACATTTTTTATTTATTTATTTATTTTATATATTTTTTTTATTTTAAAAAAGGTCGTATTTCTATGTACAGTACTGTCAGTATTTTTGATGGATTTTATTTATCAGGTTGCACATAATTTCTGGCGGTTTATTATTCTTCCAGGTCTTCCAGTATGCAAAATAAATCACGGTACTTCTAAGTACCGTCAGGCAACTAAGCAACGGATAAATATAAGTGCATAGGAATTAATGAAAATGGGCGAAAATGTTAGAATGTGAGTAGATGAAGCTGATTTCGCTGCAGCCATAATTAGTTATCGGTTTGCCGAACACTACCACGTTACATAGTCCAGATTTGGTACAGCATGTACTGATAAGTTCATAAAGATGTACAATTTTTATGATAACTTTAAAGCTGTAGACGTTGAAAAATTTATTCAAAGTACGAATCAGCTGAGATTGACAACAAGAACCATTCACAAGCGAGAAGCTTCTGGCTGGAATTTCTTATAAATGCTATTTTGATTTGAGTTTCATTCGGATTAAAGTAGGCAAAAACGAGACTCTCTTGCTGGTTGAAGGTGCATCCGTGCTATCTATACACCTGTTGGTTTGAGTTCGGTAGAGTAGCAGGCAGAATCGTGAAGCTACTGAAGCATGCCATCTGTACATCTGCATTGTTTGAATTTGGCCATTGCTTTTTATGGCCTTAACATACCGGACTAGTTCGAGATAAAGTTGCGTGGACATGTATTTAATTAACTTCTGTACTGTGGCCTTAATACCTAAGTTAGCCTTGGTGTAAAACTACTTTTTTCTTGGCAAAATTTACAAGTACAATACTAATTCGGACTGGTACTGGGCTGAATGCATAAATAAGCGAGAAGTGTGTTAAGTACACTATAATGTGATTTAATTAACTGTTACATTATGCTTTCTCTGTGCTATGAAAACTGGTAATTTGAATGCAGTGCACGCTAAGAAAGTTAAGAATCTTCTCGGACTGGGAAGTTCTTTCCATCCCCCCCCCCCCACTGTTACACTATTTAAATGGTAGATTGCAATTATTTCTAATATCGTAAATATTTCTATAATTATTTTTTTAATTAATATGAACCTTGGTAAATAAGAAAGTTAAGAATCGTCTCGGACTGGGAAGTTCTTTCCATCCTCCCCCACTGTTACACTATTTAAATGGTAGATTGCAATGATTTCTAATATCGTAAATATTTCTATAATTATTTTTTTAATTAATATGAACCTTGGTAAATAAACACGAAGTAGGCCTATTGTCTTATTACAATTTGAGTTTAAAAATAGTATATTAAATTGTTGAACTCTAATGGCTGGAGGTGTAAAACTACCGTTCGAATCTTAATTAAATTTCGAACCTTCTTCATTGCTGCATAGTACGACTTGTATTATTCTGGGGGAAAATTTCATTATACGGATTTCTCATTGACATATCTTGAAATACTAAAAAGAGCAGATTTGTCTGCGTTTGTCGAATGCGCATCATCATGCTTACGAAAAGGCACTTATCAGTGCCAATAATTTATTTTGTGTGCACAAGGTTGGAATTTTGAAGTAAGAGGGAAAGGAAGGGATCCGTGTTCTGAAATTTATTCGGTTTTTACTAACAAAAATAACCAGAAGTGAACAACAATTTTACTGCAGCTTGACAGTGATTTGAACAACATGACTTGCAAGAAATGTACGTATCTTCTTTTACCTGTTTTTTTTTTATAAAAATATTTCATCAGTGTATGGAAAAAAATGTAAAGTGCAATTTTGACTTTAGGTGAGCATAGAACTGTTCAAACTCAATTGCCATCTTTAATTATTGGGGGTGTAAAAGCATAGTATCCTACAAAACTATTATCTCAACATTTAAACTGACATAGTTTGCATGTAATAAATTTTCCAACTTTTTATATGTATATATATATATATATATATATATATATATATATATATATATATATATATATATGAACATTAGCGACAGTGATTTACTTAATTTCTAAGATATGGCCATGGTTATATCTACTTTTTTGCTCTACTGTGTATAGAGTCAGTATACCAAATTTCAATCCTTAAAGCTTCAATGGTTTATGAGTTATGAAAAGATATGTACTTAAGGGAAGACTCCACTGAAAATCATGAAAATTTTTCCAAATTTTTTTTAGCTATTTCACTTATTCATAATTTATATTTTCATATCCCAAATGGATTCAGCTCAATTCTGATTACAAATACTCGTATGTTTACACTTTTTAAATTAAGGCTGGAAGGGGGCGTGGAATTTAAAGTGCTGTCAAAATTGTTTTTCAATCGAAGAATTCTTTTTTTAAAATTTCTGATTACAAATCTTAAGAAAAATATTAATAAAATAAACTAGCAGCATTTCTCACAAAATAAATACATAGAAACATGGAGCTACCTCATAAATACTTGCAGTAAAAATTTCATCCAGATTGATTAATATTTGGCATAAGACAGTTGGTGTTGAATCAACAAAAATGAACACAGAAAAATAGATTTGAAAATAAAATGAATATGTAAATTAATATTCTCCTCCGCTACATTCATCTAGTAACTTCAGGGAGCCAACAAAAAGTTACTAGATTTGTAATCAGAAATTTTAAAAAAGAATTCTTCGATGAGAAACAATTTTGACAGCTCTTTAAATTCCACGCCCCCTTCCAGGCTTAATTTAAAAAGTGTAAACATACGAGTGTTTGTAATCAGAATTGAGCTGAATCCATTTGGGGTATGAAAATATAAATTCTGAATAAGTGTGATAGCTAAAGAAAATTTGGAAAAATTTTCATAATTTTCAGTGGAGTCTTCCCTTAAAAAGAAAACAATTTTCACAAAATTTCATTTAAAGTAAATTGTATTAAAACTTTTAATTTGCATAATGGCTGTTTAATGTAAATATTCTTCCTAAAATGAAAAGTGAATATAGGGTTGTTACTTACTTTTGGTTTGATAGAGCGCGAACCGGTTCCTCCTTCAATTGACTGATCCAGTTAATCGAGAGCGACTAGTGCAACACTTCCTTGAGCTTAACTTCCCTTTACCATTGTACGATGGTCATTCAATGCAATGCAGTGGATGGAGCACCCACACTTCCATCAATGTCACCTTCCTACCTGTGCCACTTGTGTTCCTCGATCTGCCGCGCACAATCACATGAGAAGGCGGACTGTTTCGCTAAACAGATTCTAATGGTTTAACAATTACCAACCAGTGTCATCAGAATTTGCGGACAAGGCAACTGTTGACATCATTATTTGTTGTTTTAGATATTTATTACAGCCATTTTTACCGGCACCGTAACTAACCTTCCCAGGACATTCACTCGCTAATTACATACACAGGAACAGTTGAACCTTGAGTGTGTTTGTACTTTGTATTTCCCTTCCTCTGTGTGTTGAAATATTTAGAAAGAACATTTGTGTGCTATTGTGATCTGAGTTTCATTTCTATCCCACCATTGAAGTCTCCTCGTAATCCATCACTCACAAGTATAGGTAAAGGACACTGGAGTATATTTAGTTGGCCCTCCCTGTAATAAGACGTTTACGTATGAAGGTATTTTATTTTAATCCAGTAATTTTCTGTAACTTACGAATATTTTTAAATACCTAATATAATCAGAGTAAAATTATCGTAACTAATCCCGTTGTTGATATTACGCTCTAAAACTAAATCTGACGCGTGATCGTCGTGTTATTGTATTAACTACCTTATTCAGAAGAAGCATGGAAGTTCGAGGAGAAGCACTTTATTTTTATTTATACACTGAGAAGAACGTCGTCCCCGTTGTGTTGGCAGAACTAATTATGAACACGCTGAGTTCACTCTCGTTCAAACTCACTTCGATGACACACAACTCGCACTGTATCTTCCAAGCATGCATACGTGATTACTGCTACATAGTTCGTCTTGTAACCACGGGAGTTTTTCTTCATAGGTTTCGAAGCCGATGCGACCTTTGAAGATATGTAGTTGTGTTGGCGGCGGCAACTTCCTTTATCACATTAGCCCCCATCACTGTTCGCTTCTCAGGACGGACAACGCCGGACTGCACTGACAGCCATGTGTCCAACTGCACTGTAAAAGCCAGCGCTCATTACATGAACGGGTCTTAGAGAAAGAACATTAGCGTTCACTCTCGGTCTGTCGGGTTGGAAGGAAGGGAAGGTAAAAAGTGAAGTTTGTGTCGTGGTGGGGGAAGACGTGGCGACTGTCTCAGCGTGTAGAACTGAATGAGCGCTGTGTGGGGATCTCCCAACACGAAGACATCCTCGTGCTGTTGCTATGACACACTGCAGTTTGAATCTCAGTAGCATAATTGACTGCACAAACTAACTTAATTTCCTTCAATATTCCTCGATATAATATAACTTAGCTTCACTAGTAACCATATTACGATTATATGTTACAAGAATTCTGACAATCTTTTAAAATACTAATTTAACGTTCTCCTTATTTTATCACTAGAGCCCGGATTTCCATGCACTATCAAATCTTAAAACATGCATGCTTTCATGCTCTATCAAAATTGAGTTCTACATTGTTACATTTTTATTTTATTTTGAAATAACAGACAACTAATTTCTCAACATTTTTTTTCAATTAAGCTCATTTGTTTATCTAAAGCACATTCTTGAACACTGAAAATGATCTTTCTATGTCACAAGAAGTGACTGACCAGGTGCATACTTATTCAAAGAAATTTGGGACAAAGTGGGATCGAATTCTAAAGGCCCATTCACAATGAAAATTAAACATAACCGTAACATAAACACAGAAGTTTGCGCCCAGGCTACCAAATGGGATCATTCACAATGATTCACATAAGCATTGGCATAAACATTATCGTAAGACGTTAACATGAAAGTTTGCAAACACCAAACTTTCATGCTTATGCTTACGTGATTTGCAAACAACACAATCGTGAAGCGCTGAAGTATACGACAGAATATGAGGAAATGGCATCGTTGTTATGTTTCCATCGTTACCAAGTATGTTTGCTGTTATGTTTATGTTCCCATCGTGAATGATGGTATGACTTCTTGATTTTACTGTAACGTTAAGTTAACGCTTACGTTATGTTTAATTTTCATTGTGAATGAGCCTTAAGTCTTTTGCATTTGCGCACTGTCATGACCTCATAGGGAATCGCACTCGCGATCTTGTGACTTTGCAGCGTTGCGCCTTAACTGCGACACTGTCGTGCGCCCCAAAATACGCCAGTACTTAGGCTACGTCTTTATTACAACAATCACAATAAATTACATCATCGTCCGTCTTTAGAAATTCCTTTCCCTCAATCAATTTCGTCGCGAGATTTCTTCTTGTAGTTCTAACAGGAGCTACAGCAACATTTCGCAATTCGACACAATAGTAATATGCGTTACAAGAGCGGTATGTTGATGTTTTCATGTTCGAGGAAAAGATTGAAAAAGCGAAACGTAGTTGAGCTTTTTTAATTTCCGAGAACATGAAAACAAACATACCGCTCGTGTATCGTACATTATTTTGTGCGAAGATCGTTTATTACATACCTGAAAGAGGAATTTCTAATTAGTTGCAATGAAATCTCCATCTTGGTTTCTGTTCAATGACGGCAACTTTTAAAAACAAAAAGAGCTATCTTCAACATTGTTGCTATGAAATGTTTTCTGTGTTTACTATATTCCAGCAGGCCGTGATATACATCTGTCTCCCCCCCCCCCCAGTCTGTAAATGCGAACTTAAAACAAACGGTAAGGTTATGTAATGATTTATTTTTCATTTTAATATTTTAACAATATTATTTATATAACATATTGCAGTAATAACATCGGCAAGTTTGTTGATTTTTTCACGGCTTCCTTAATGTTACTTGCATCACGAATGCAGTAACTTTAGTGGAGTTGTAGAGTTTACTTAATTTTTGCAAATATTTAAAAACAGTAATTAACAGTGCAATTTAGGTGAAATTGCAGTGGTAAGTTTCCAATTTATAATTATTACTATGTTAAACGTCTCTAAAAATAATATGTTAAAAGCCTAAAGCAGTAAAATGAATATGGCGCTTAAGCGGTAAGAAGAGGGAAATTGTTATGTGTGTTACGTTGGGAATACTGAATGTGGTATTTCACACTTACCGCTTATTGGTTTTGTGCGGAAAGCAATCAAATACGTACGATTTCGCACAAAAGTATCCTACGAGTAAATTGCAGTTTGCCAACATTGTATTTTCAATAATTGTGCCTTTAAAATGATTCATGTTTATTTCATCATCCTTAATTAAAACTTTTCTATAATTTATTTTTTTTTATTTTAGTAGGTTATTTTACGACGCTTTATCAACATCTTAGGTTATTTAGCGTCTGAATGAGATGAAGGTGATAATGCCGTTGAAATGAGTCCGGGGTCCAGCACCGAAAGTTACCCAGCATTTGCTCATATTGGGTTGAGGAAAAACCCCGGGAAAAACCTCAACCAGGTAACTTGCCCCGACCGGGAATCGAATCCGGGCCACCTGGTTTCGCGGCCAGACGCGCTAGCCGTTACTCCACAGGTGTGGACTCTATCATTTATCATTTATCTTGTTATATTATTTAGGTTATATTATAGCTTCTGCTGTATGAGATTGTGAATAGGCTAGTTACGTATCAGAGATTGTTTAATGTATATTTATAATTGAAGTGGAATGCAACTGTTTTAATAAAAATGAAACTGAATCAACAAAGCCTTCTTGACTAATAATCGTCCATAGAATTCAATGAAAGTTGTGTAGTTAGCACAACTGTAACAAGAGAACACTGATCATAACACACTACTGCCATCTAGCGGAATATTTGTAATGATGAGATGGTACAATAATACATTTTCAAGACAGTTTAGTATTTTAGTAAATCAATATTTTATTGTATTAGAGTACTTTATTTCTTGTAATCTTTATATACATTCTTGAAATCGTGTAATAGTGAATTAAATCCCATTCGAGTTTTGATTTTCTCTAGATAAATCAAAACCTATAGTGAGATTACTGTAGATAAAATCTAAAAATGTATTATTTCTCTAATTGTTTCATTTCTGACTCTATTCGATTTTGAAAACCTTGCCGAAAGTTTCAAGAAATCCATTTCCGTAGACAATTTTGACTGGATAGTTTTTTCAAGTTCCAGGTCTCAGAACCGTATATCATTCTCCTGCATACTATATGTATATATATATATATATTTGTTGTTTATCCCAAATAACACCATTTAGCATAGCCGTAGCTGATTTACATATATTTAATCTTTCCTTAATGTCACTATCTGATCGTTTTTGATTGTTGATTGCAACTCCCAAATATTTATATTCGTTGCAACATTTTATTATAGTATATTTACTTTTTCCAGTTTTAAATCTTGGTTACAATCGTCAAATGGCATGTAAAATGTTTCCTCTAAATTTATTTTTAAAACCCGTCTACCATATTATAATTATAGGTTATTAGCAATTGATCGTCAGGAAATAAGATAGACTATAAAGTTTCCTCTCCTATCGGGAGATTTCAAATACCGTTATTTAGGAGATATGCATACATTTTATATGACAAAATAATTCGCATGGGTGTTTGGTACAAATTCATACAGTGTGCGCGTGGTAAATAATTACAACTAATGCAAGACCAATAATAATAATAATAATAATAAGAAGAAGAAGAAGAAGAAGAAGAAGAAACGCAACTAATTTTTAAATTTGTAGCTATTTGGTCCAGAAATAAAAAAAAGAACTTCTAATAAGAACATACAATATGAACTGTGGACAATTGTAAGCCGTATAATTATGATATGTGACATTGGTTTTTGTATTTATGATTTCATTACTATGTGAAAATATACGCGATCGAGTGGAAAGTGAAACAAGATTTTGATCACATAAGACGTAGACAATGTGTAATGCCAATAACGAATGATTATGTAAGTTCGAGGAAATCTTGAACCACAAGGTTTCGAGTGTGAACTGCAATTGTGAGCAAATTATATTAATGTTATAAATATTTAATTTTTTTTATGTATGTATTACATTCGTAAATGTATTACAAGTGTCCAAGAAAATATGTTCTTTGATCCATAGTGTGTAGATTACGTGGGACTATTTTAAATTTTTTACGTACCTACTTTCAACATTCGTGCATGGTTCGAGACTGAAGCTACTCTGTTCCATCTAGCTTTACAAACGGACGAGGTATGGTGAACAACAAAACCTTGCGTCAATTTCGTAATCAGGATTCAGTCCGCAACCCCAGACAGCAAGGTCGCCCATGTAGCGTGATGTGTCAGGATGGAATCAAATCTGAGTGCCCGCAGTCTGCTAGTCCATTCAAGGTTCCGATCTTTGCCTGGGGACGCTAGGGACTGAGAAAATCAGGTCAGAATGGCAGTACATTCCGGATATCGCCATCTATCATCGTTTGGGTATAGAACTCGAGGTGATTCTTGGTAGGTTAGGTAATTATCCTGACCTGAACTGTTCGGGATGGGCCCTCCGAGAGCTCTGTTCATTTAGATGCTGAAGCGATAAGTTATGGTTGGTATATACGTAGTTTGAAGTAGTGTCAGAAATCATTTAGTTCAAACACGATAGATACTTACGTATTCTTGACTCATGACTCATCTCTGTCTTGTACTTGAGTAGTATAACGTGTTTCTGGCGGAAGTTCCATTATTCTAAGCACTTTTATTTTGTTGAAGTAGATGTTTTTATATTCCAGAGTACAATTCCATTCCCGCCTATTTGAACGTTCTCGTTAGTTTTCCTCTTATGTCTGCAGCCATTTGCTCGGACTATGCACACTGGAGCTTCATTATCGTCGTTAATTCGCTCCATGAAGCTCTAGGCCAGGCATGTCAATTGATGCCCACAGGAGCAAGCGCGCGCTTTAGAGCCCAGGAGAGCCTGAGCGCTTTACAGCGGAAAAGAAAGAGACAGACGAAAGAGGTGGTATATGCAGCTTGGTCGAGCTATATTCAGGGATGGCCAGCACTGATTCAATAGATAAAGGGAAGAGAACTTGTTAAAACTGTATCCATGGTAATTTTTAGATTTGCCTGAGAAGTAATTATAAGTGCATTATAAGAATGTAAGTTTTAATTTTAATGCTCATTTTTCGCAAGTTTGATTTTTTTTATTCAAAAGAAATATTTTCTCAACTTTTCGTATAGAAAAGTGAAATTTTCAGGTATAGGCCTATGTATTTAGTAGCCTTACAGAATGTTTTCGCAAATCTAATATACGTATTACTGAAGATAGTGTATTGAAATTTTTGAAAATATTCGCATGGAAATTGTTTGTAAGGAAATGAATTAACAAAGGAACTACTGTTACATCATAAGCAAAAGATATGTGCCCATGTGTTGTAAAGATGTCAGCTCTATAGCTTCAGCAGATTTCGAGAAAATAATTTAATATTCTGATGATAGGAAGCTGCTTACAAATATCACCCTAAAAGCATAATGCGATAAGAGTTTTGTTATGTAATATTAGTTACACTTAAAATAGATACAGTACCTAGGTAACTTTGCTTTGTACTGTAATGTTGTTTTGATTAGTTTATTGATTACTTTTGTAAGGCTAAAGATACCATCAATATAAATTCCAACTTATCATGTCATACTCAATCTCTTTCTTTGGAATATCACTTTCCTTATGAATGATGTGTTTCATCCATTTAGCACAGTATAGTTGTACTACTATGGAATTTAAGTGAATATTTCTTCTTAACTCTCTATTATGTTATTAAGATTTAAAACACAAGTGCAATATTAAGAAATCAGTGTTAGTACGTTTGTTTTACAGACAATATAGATAATATTAAACAGAAAGAAGCCATATAAAAATAACGACATAAAATTTCACGTTCCGTTTGAAGTTTGTGCACCACCGTTTTCTTAATCCAACAGGTTGCTATACACAACCCTTCCTCTTTCCATACTTAGTGCTTGCTGCCCGCGCACGACGTCAAGGTCAGAAAAATGCGCTTGCTTTGACATCACTGTTCTAGGGAAATCATCTACACCCAGTTTATAGCTACATTTCGAAAAATAAAACCTTGTCTTATATAAACATCTTTATTTCAGGTCATAACTTTGAATATAATAATAATAATAATAATGATAATAATAATAATTGACTGACTCACAACATTACGAAACACTCGGGCGTGTGGCTAGGTGTTCGAGATTGTGGGAATGTTAGTAACCTAGGAGAAATGTACCGGTACGTGATAGGTAAAACGACTATTTTTTTAGAATTTTAACGCTAATGGAACTTCCTGGTATTAAATAGTAAATGACGATTAGTATAGACGGCAGTAATCGAAGAGGACGATAATGGATGCTCCATTACACCATATTATAGCTGTATTCCAAAATTCGTCATTTTTGTCATATAATTGTTGTGAAAGAGCTTCAGTAGTTTAGTCAACTGTCCGAAGACAGGTTGAACCTCATAAGTGACGCCAATAAGGAATTACTCATGAGGCAACTAAGCTGGGAGATAGTTGGGTATGGTGACCAGTTCCTTTCCCCCTACATTGCAGACATCGCTGATTCATACACATTTCACTAATCAGACTTCAGATGTATACAAACAGTTCTTCCTCTGACACGTATCATCAAGTGAGATGCACTGCCTAATAATAGATGTACATATCAGCCAGAATCTCAGTCAGAGGTATAGCTCCAGTTAGTACATTGAAAATAATAAGTTTCTTTTGTGTTTAGTGCTTATGTTATTCCGTTTTAACCCTCGCAGAGGTGTTTGGTAGACTTCATAATTCGCAGACTTTTTGTACTCCTAAATCGTGATTTGTTAAAATGAACAAATGGCAGCGTTCTATCTGATACAGGCTATCGAGAAAGTTGACTTCGAAGTTGGAGTAGTATTCAAGTGGTTCTTGGTACGAAACTCGGCCACAGCATCGTATAATCTTGAATGAGGTTATTTGTCCCTCCGAGACAGTACCTCTCAAGAGGCAATGACTTGTTTCTTAGCCATCTCGATTTGCAATTCATATTCATTCTCCAAATGCTGACAGGTCAGTTGTGTCCTTAAGAAAGTCAGAAAGCTGCAACATACTGATTCCGTAGGCCTACCCTTTGGAATTAGATTATTTAAAGTTGATGGAATTTGTGATAGCGAGATGAGGTCGAGAATTCGCCATGGATTACTTGACATTCGCCTTACGGTTGGAAAAAAATCTCGAAAAAAAAACCATGTAATCAACCCAAGCGGGAATCGAACCCTCTAGGTCTTACATGTCCCTCTTCAAACTACGGTGTACAGTTAACTGTTCCACTTATAATTCTTCTTGTATTTCATGCATATGATTCGTTCATTTAATTATTTTTTTCTGTTTATCGCCGACCTTAAATATATTTAGTTGTCACCATTTGTTTTTCGTTGTGTACTGTTTTATTCCAGCAGCATATCTCAAGAACAGCATTTCAGAATTTTGGATTTTCAGCTTTTCTCATTGATCATATTCCACAGCCGTGACTGCCATACGAGTGTTATACCCTAGAGCGCAACATGATGGATTTCAGGCACTTTACAGTTTTCGCCGCAAGAAATCATATCACCGAGTTATCTCACAGATAGCGGAATTCTCAATTGAAAACCTCCCCGGAAAAAGGATGTAACATAACATTAATGAAATTTTGTAACTTAGGTGGAAAAAGTGATTTTGCAGCATTCATTTATAACAATAAATTGCATTCAATAGCTGAATAAACTTGTATCATTGATTAGTCAAATGATTCTGCTAGTAAATATAGGCCTAATGAAGTATGCCCCTGAAATTATTTTCCTTTCTCCTGGAACGTGTATTATGATTCTGTTGGTTGCAAATTTGTTTCGGGGAGGTCTTCAGTTATTAAAGCACACAATTTGAACACGCGTAGCACTGCGAGCAAGGCCCGTAACATACTTGAAAAGTTTTCGCTAGCGAGAAATGTGTTGCGAGAAAGAGGCGAAGAGCCTCCTCCACACACTTGGCGAGTTCTGGCTATCACAGATCACACCTCGCTATGATCATCTATGCACTGCCTTCATGCAGGAAGCATTTTTCTGATTATAGTAATCACTCGTTGGGGAAATATTATAGGTTATGTATTTACGTATAGTCTATTGTCATACTTAAATATATAACCTTAAGTATATTGTCGTACTTTACAAATTACGTTCGAACGCTGTGTTGAATCTGAGTATTCAGATGATGAGGAAATGGAGTTACATGAAAAAAAAAGTAGGCCTAAAATTAAAGCTAGAAATATCTGAAAATAACATTGTATCTTACGAAAATAAGGGCGAGTTTTGGACACTGGTTTCGATTTGAATGATGATACGTTTAGGCGTTATTTCAGGTTGAATGGACCACAGTTTTTTGCTATTAATGATATGATAGAGGATTCTGTGCTATGTTCTGATTAAAATTATGTAAACTGTTAAGACATATAGATACTGTAGACTACATTATTTCAAATGTTTAATTAATACTATTAAATCTCATCAAAATAAAATATAGCCCTATTTATTTTCAGATAATCTGATATTTGTTTCCAGATTTCTTCTTTAATTTTCGTGTTTTTTGTAGTTTTCATCCCGTGTATCATATAAATAGGCCTACGGGAGACATCGTACAAGTTCGATAAGTTTCTGACTGCAATTATCAGCCATCTTTCCTCATTTTCAAATAAAAACAATACAATTCATCGCCACCTGTTATATCTTTTTCTACATTTAATCGTCATAAAGAGTATAAATGTCAAACATCTTTGATAAATGTGTCAAGAAAATTCGCTGAGCTACCGATTCCAGCGAGAAACTGACGCGAGGTTTTTGCCTCGAACGTGAATCTCTTCCAGTGTGTGAACGTCCGTTTGAATCCTTGTTATCAATCTTTGAATTTTCTCGCAACACATTTCTCGCTAGCGAAAACTCTTCAAGTGAGTTACGGGCCTTATCAGTTAGTACATCTCACTTGACGATACCAATTTTTTAATTTTCTCGCTGGCGAAAACTCTTCAAGTGAGTTACGGGCCTTATCAATTAGTACATCTCACTTGACGATACCAATTTTTTAATTTTCTCGCAACACATTTCTCGCTGGCGAAAACTCTTCAAGTGAGTTACGGGTCTTATCAGTTAGTACATCTCACTTGACGATACCAATTTTTTAATTTTCTCGCAACACATTTCTCGCTGGCGAAAACTCTGCAAGTGAGTTACTGGCCTTATCAGTTAGTACATCTCACTTGACGATACCAATTTTTTAATTTTCTCGCAACACATTTCTCGCTGGCGAAAACTCTGCAAGTGTGTTACGGGCCTAACAGCCGTACGATCCTCTCTGTAACACTGCTCGAAGTGAATTGAATGACGCAACATTTACTGCAAAGACGGCGTCGCTATGCCGATTTATTGGCGTTCTATATGAAAACGGAAGTTACTTTATGAATAGCCCTCGTATTTAAATGGTCCGGCTAGTTTTGTCGGCATTTCTGAATGATTGTTACTCATTCCATTTATAATTCCTTGTATCTTCATTTCGGACGTAGTCCAATACTGTATACCGCCCACCGCTGTGGAGTAACGGTTAGCCTGCCTGACCGTGGAACGAGCGGGCCCGGGTTCAAATCCTGGTTGGGACAATTTACCTGGTTCAGGTTTTTCCGGGGTTTTCCCTCAATCTATTAAGAGCAAATGTTGGGTAACTTTCGGCGCTGGACCCTGGATCATCTCGCTAGGATTATCACCTTCATCTCACTCAGACGCTAGATAACCAGAGCAGTTGATAAAGCGTCGTAAAATAAATAACCAACTAAAAATACTGTAAGTATACTCTGTCAGCGGCCTAAATAGTCGCATCCTAGTTTTTTTTTGTGAGGATCCATGTTTCGGGTACGGTAGCCATTATTTGTAGAATTTTAAAACTGGTTCAGATCTAATTTTATTTTAAAATGTAGCTTTTGTTTTATTGCACTAGTTTCTGAAAATTGTAAATTTTATTTTTGACGTGAAGAAAGAGGTGAATATTACACACTAACTCGCGTAATCCCTAAATTTATTATTTTATGTTCTCATTTGACCAGTTTATGAATACCGGTTGGAGTCCGTTAGATCAACTAACCAACATCGCACAACTGGTATAGGACCGTTCGGCTTTCAGTTTGTCTAATATTGCTGTGTATTGCCCATTTCTTCAAGCTCTACGATGTTTGTTTATGGGTTGATAAACTGATAAATTAAACACAAGTAGGGATAAATTTGAAAATTATCTGATTTCTGTCGTATAATTTCAAATTTATGTTATTAAATATCGAGAAAATATATGTTACCGTTTCGGAAACGTGAACCTTGAGTTGAGGTTTCATATTAGTTATGTCCTTCAATGTGGTTTTTGTGTGTTGTGCATTGAATTAAATCGACTTGTTTTATTACTTACCGTACATTTTTCTATTAATAATCTATTTTAATTACTGATTTTGTTCTTGTTATAGATTTTCCTTGCTGTTATTTTCAAATAAAATACGAAATAGGAAATTTCAACAAAGGTATTTCCGTACCGTGTTACAATCATCGATTTTTTAATGTCACAGTTTCTAGTTGCCTTGTAGAGTGTATATTGCAACCACTACAAGTATCATTGAGCGTGAAATGGGGTTTATGATGTGAAACACATTCGAAAGTTCTGTATGAATAGAACCGATCAGTAGAATACGAATGTAATATCAGTTTCAATATGGTCGCCCCTAGTCAAGAAATTTCCAGTCATCACTTGATGGGTAAAATGTCGACCCACTCTCCAGTGATATTGTTTGTACAGTTACTCTGCCAGTTGGGTTGTAATTCAATACAAAACGGCGTCTACAATAGACGTGAAGTCGGTAGGGTAGGTGGTGTGGTAATTGGCCATCTTTCTGATGTTTTGTGTTATTGCTATATCAGTGACAGGAAGCCTATCCCCTGTCGATTTTCAGATCTGTGCTATAAGAACTATAGAGATGTAGACACAAATGAGCAATGAAAAAAAATTCCTAGCAAACGAAGTTATATCACTGCAATGTACTGTTTTCATATTGTAGGTATGATACGTGTTCAGGCTGTTTCTGAACATTATTGCATTGTTTTCTTCAGTTTCTAAAGACATTGTGAGATTGTGTGAGAGTTGACCTTGACAGACCTATTTGTTATATCCGATGATAGTAGAGCTAATTGTCAGCGGAACTCATAAATATCTGGGAATAATTTTTAATCATTATTATAGATTTTTAGTGGTTATTTCGATCAGTATACTTCTTAATTTAATAATGTATATAACTTTATTTAAACACGATTCACCTCTTAATATGTGCGTGTTCAGAGTTTAGTTTAACAAGGTTTTCAGTTTGTGGTCTATTTTACTTTTGTCATTTAAATTTCTTTGTTTTACACTCCTTTAATTAAAAGACACAAATAGTCATACTACAATTGCTGACATGTCCTATAAAACACCTATTGACCACCGGCGTAGCTCAGTCGGCTGAGCTCTTGCCTGGTGATCTGCAGTTGCGCTCGGGCGTGGGTTCGATTACCGCTTGGGTCGATTATCTCGTTAGATTTTTTCAAGGTTTTCCTCAACCGTAAGGCAAATGTCAGGTAATCTATAGAGTATCCTCGGCCTCATCTCGCCAAATACCTTTTCGGTAATACCAATACCATCGACGCAAAATAACCTAGCAGTTGATACAACGTCGTTAAGTAACCAATTAAAAACACCTACTGCTGCTATTGCTACAGAGAGAAGGCCTCATGGCCTTAACTCTGCCAGGCAAAATAAACCTACTACTACTACCGACCTGGAACACGCGTATCAGACATGTTTGCGTCCATGAATCGATGACTCAGACATGCCGCGTCATAGTGCGCTGAAGGCCAGAGCAGATAGGCCTACGTTTGATAAGCCCATGATTCTCTTGTGAAGTGCAAGTGTATGTTCATTAAATTGTATGGTAGTTCGGCAGCGTATTTCATTGATATGCGACCTTTACACTGAAACATAGAATTTTTATGTATGAACTTAGAAATCAGTGTAAGAAGAGAATTTGCAACCATTATGGAAGTATAATTTTTGCGTGTAAATAACAATTTCATCAAAGGATGCTGGAAATGCATCATTTTTAACGACTCATATAACACAGGAGCTATAAGAGTAGAAATACGTGGGAGGTTACTGATCGATAATGACGCAGCCAACGCCTGCCATGCAAGCATGTCTGATTCCCATGTTCCTAGACGGTCTATAGTCTATCTATACCTTCAGTTTATTATTGGGTAGGTTGCCAGTGCTATCGGCAACCATGCCACATAATTAAGGTTGCAGTTTGTTAGGAAAATTAACAATAAAATTTAGATAAATAGTAGGTAGGTTTACACTATACGATATCTTAATTATTGTAGGTATTTTAAATCTTAGTTTCATGTCCTACATTTAGGTAGAACTAACCTGAAGATTTTTTAAAAGCTTTCTTTTTTTAGGAATATATAATGATACAGATTTTCCCTCGACCTTGATTGGACTACCGTTTGTAGGATGTATGTGCGAGATAACAGTGTTGCGTTTTCTTTCGGTTCACTTCAGTGCCTCTACGCATCTGGCGGCTGTAATCGTTACAACTCGTACTGGTGCACGAAGGAGACTGAATTCATAACAGGGAACCTTTAAATCATTCATGCTTGTAGAAAGGAAACCACATTTCGTTTACATCTTATTTATTGCCCTCAAAAGTAGGTTTATGAGACATTTTGATATTTTCTTTAACGTGTCTATTACAGCGTGCTCTTTCATTTTTAAGATAGCCGTCTCGTCCGGTGTCAATGGTTCGTGAACAGTTGTTTAATGTGCGTCTGGTATGCAGACACACGCAGTTCTTGAGGGCCGATTTTTGGTCAGGGGAACTGAGGAGAGACACTAGAAAATTCAGCGAGAAAATAACACGGTGTTTTACTGTTACTCATATCACCGTCACCGCCTATTCATTTCCATTATCCTCTTTTTCTTTCTCCATCACTACTACTGTCGGTACCAATATAAATATGATTACTGACTATACCATTAGCAGTATCAACAATACCAGTGCCAATATCAGTCACTGCCAGTAGTCTTATCATTACGAATATTGTTGCTGTCACTACCAATACCTCTATCAGTACTATACTGTCCGTTTCACAATCTTCATTCTTCTCCATATCCACATTTCAAGTGATTCTAGTCGCTTCTCTTCACTTCATGTCCATGTTTATATTCCATACAATGCCACACTCCACACAAAGCACTTCACTAGCTTCTTCCTTAGTTCTTTTTCCAGAGGACCGCAGAAGATGCTCCTTTTTCTATTAAAAGTTTCCTTTGCCATTGCTATTCTCCTTTTGACTTCCTGGCAGCAGCTCATGTTACTGCTTATAGTACATCCCAAGTGTGTGAAGCTGTCCACTTGCTCTGCTGTCTCATTTAGAATTCGCAAGTTACCTTCTTTACTATTCTTCCTGTGTAGGCTAATTCGGAGCTCTCAGAACATCATATTCACTGCGAAAACGACGTTGAATGAAGTTGTACTTTCAAATTCTGTAAAACACAGTACGTATTTAGCTAGTTGTGTTGCAGTAAACAGCATTTTTTTTGTTTACTCGTTTCTAAGTGATAATCTGATTTCTTTTGTCCTTAAAAAGAATGATACAAAACTCTTGTGTTTTAACATATTTGAAACTGAATAACTTTTGTGTCAGTCCTGACTTAATTTTATAATCTTATTTTGTCTTCAGTTGGTATTATTGTCTTTTAATTTGGAGATCATACAGTAAATTGTGAATAATCCCTTTGGATGTTTCTTTAATCAGATATTTATATTTTAATCCTGAAGGTTAAATCAGAGTTTGTCTCGGATCCGGCTTCACTTTGTAAAATAATTCCCTGTTGGAATGTCTAGAAGCAATATTAAGCATGATGAATACACTGGAAGTTTTAAATCTAAAGGTCGCGACGTTTGTTAAACGTAATTGGGTCTTATTCATATTCTACCGCATACCCAGGTGTTAGTGAGCTTTGGAGGTCCTTGTGAATACTGGTTAGCAACATTCCAGGACTGATGTTCAGTGTATTTTATTAAGTACCAAAAGAGAAACTGCTTCACTTTAATTTTGAATTTTCAGAATTAGTCACGCTCCACATCACCGGGATGTCTGTAAGAGGAAATTGGACTTTCATAATTTGCTTGTTTGCGGGGACTTCAAGGTTCAATTCTGAAATACACATTTTAGTAACGTTGTGTTCAATCATTTTCCCATGTTTATACTCTGTTGATCGTAGTGTGGAGTGTAGACGAATGGTTCAACGAGAGACTGGATGATGGACAAGGGCAAGAGATTTCTCTTCATGGCGGTTCAGGAATCTGTTTAGACCCATATATAGAGTAGCCTACCTGCATAAAGGACGATGTTTGGGAGGTAAAATAATTATTTCAGAATTCTAGATAGAAGTTAAATCCAACAAATGATGGAAATAACTTGGCTTATACATCTACTCCATCAGCGCTAAATTTTAATGTTCCAATGTATAATAGGATTGGAATTCTGAGCTAACTTCCATCTCATTTCGAACCCAATACATGAGATTTCTATTCAGTCCCATATCGTACACACTTTCGTAGAATGTTCACGTGATATTTTACATTTCGCTGACATTGTTATCCGTTTCATGTTAGAAATGAGACATACATTATTATATTAACTAATATCGCATTTCAGAATTAATATAATTATTTTTTATTTCTCATTATAAGAAATATAAAAGAGAATATTCCCCCATTTCCAGTGGTGGGTATTTATAACAAAATAACAAATTTATGTTCCACAGACAATTGTTCTACCAAAGAATGTATGTACCAAATATCATGGACGTTGTAGCTACTAATAGTTACGAAGAATGTAACTTTTTGTATAAAATAAAGCAACAAATGAAAGTTACGGGAAATTGCAATTACATTTTAGTGCTGTTTAAAACTCTGTGCACCAGGCGTCACAGCTGGTGAAATTAAATTAATGCTCATTAAAATTTTTGCTATGTATTTTTCTCATATGTGGAACAGTATTTTAAAGGGGGGGGGGATAAATAAATTTATGGGAAATTGCATTCAAAGTCTAGTGTCATTTAAAATTCTGTGAACCAGAGCTTTAAAAATGACGCCACAGCAGCTGACGAGACCACAAATGTTCATTAAATTTTATGTAATGTTGTTTAGTGAAATGTCCGAAGACAGGTCTGAACCTCACAAGTAACAGCAAGAAGGCACCACTTATGAAGTAACTAGGCCAGGAGATAATGGGTAGGGTGACCGTTTCTTTTCCCCTTCATTGCATACATCGCCGACTACCTACATATTACTCTAGTCAGACTTCAGATGCATATAAACAATTATTCTTCTTCTGACACATATCGTCAAGTGAGATGTACTACCTGATTATAGATGTACATAGGCCTATGCCTTCTCTTCTTATGCACTGCGGAGAGATTTGGGATTTAACCCAGTCATATTGGTGCATAATTTAGTGATCAGAAGTTGTGTTAACATGACAAAATTCAATTTTAAGTGAATGAAGTGTCAAACAAATTGCAGCTTCATCAAACAATAAACAGTATACATGGCCGAGGTAAAGTACGAAATCCTTAGCAGGCCTAAACTTCATTGCTGCAAGAACAATTTACTGGACAGAATAGTCTTGGGATGCTTAATGAAGGGAAGGAGGGACATGAAGGAACGTTTGGCAAGGGAAATCTCACAAATTGGAGAACAACAGAAAAATGTATGGGGACATTAGGGATTTAAAAAAAAAATCAGTTTCCATATTAAGTGTATTGATATGTTACATAATGTTGCGTTTACATTCTTGTCACTATATTCTGAGGAAGACAACTCATTGCGAAGCATACCCTAGGACCGCGGGTTCCTTAATACTAATTTCACCCATGCAATAGAAAATTAGAATTCTCTTCCCTCCTAGCCTCATTAAACTTTCTCTTTTTGAAAGCAAACGTAAAATACCAATTTTCATCTGTGAGAAAGTACAAATTTATTGTGACTCATAAAAACGTTAGATTTTTATTTTTAACCGAAGATTTATCTATGTTCTCGCTACTTTCCTACGTTTGTATAACATTTATTGCTAACAGGACAATGCAGTGACGGTGTAAATATAAACTTGGAGGTCTGAAACGGGCGTGCGAGAACTGCACGTATTTTTTTATGATGCGTGTTGATGTGGTGTTGTCCTACTTGCGTGCGTTGATGGGAAACCTAATGTCTTCCAAGTTCATTGTCACTCTCAATTATAGTGGCTCGGGCTACTTGATTTTCCCAGGAGATGTGTGCGAGAATAGCGTGATTGCTGCAATTCAAACGGTAATTTTCTTTCGTTTTGGTTACACAGTGGAATATAAAGTAAATTGCAGAATTATTCGTTTTTATGATTGGGCAGTATCAGTAATGTTAAAATAGAGGGTAATAGATACAAAATAAGAAAGAAATAGAATGTGATTACTGTCGTAATTTGTATAGAATACTTACTGTGTTGAAGTACAAAGACATTGACGTCAGGAAGGGAAATATGAACAGTTCATCCTTTACTGAAATAAGGGAAGGAAGGGCAGTGACACTCCTTTAAGCTGAAGGTTGTATAAAATAGCTTCTGTTTTACGTTCAATTATTTAGTTACACAGTGAGGGTTCACGAAGATGTGAATGCAACAGCAATCAAAACTCCTTCAACAGAAATTAATTACCTTTTTCTGTCGGTTGAAAATTGATTTGTGCGGTTATTACCCGATGGGGGCGGGTAGTGGCACTCATAGTGTAATGAACGGTTTTCGTAAATTCCGTGAAGTTTTAATTTTAAATGTTAATGTGATTATGGTTAAAAGATATATTCCTTTACCACTGAAATTTTAAATGCTTTGGATTACCCTGGATGCACTTAAATAATGTTTTTAGAAATGTCACTTACACCTCTTTGCTTCTAACCTCCTCAATTGCAGCCATATTTAAAAATGAATTTCACAGTAACTCTTTATTTCGCTTAGTTTCCATACACAAGTTGTCGTCTGAGGCTACACTGTTACCGTCGGATCCGAGGCTCGCTGGTTCAAACCCGGTCGAAGACGATTAATATTGAAGGACCGTAAATCCTTAATGTGGCTTCCTTCGAGTGGGAAATAAAGTCGTGGATGTACGGCACGTAGAATAACCCTGTCCTTGGTAGAGGGTTACAGGCAAAATTAGTCGGCCATTACTCGTCCACGTTGAATTTCTTCGCCTAATAACCTCTGCAATTGAAAGCGACTTAATGACTAAATATTAAATAAATAGGCTACACTTCAAGTTCCCTTAATCTGTAATGTTGCTCTATTGTGATCGCATAACTAGGAAACACCTCTAATTGTATGCATGTATTAATTAGTGTTGTTGATCGACCAAAATATTTAATCGATTAACTATTTGAATTTAATCGAGTTTTGATCGAGTAGAAAAAATGTTTTAATTTACTGTAATACACAATTATTGTTAAATTTAACTTGTGTTCGGTGATAAACATAAGTATTAAATGTTGTATTTCTATATATATTGTATCGTTATATTACAAAACAACTATTTTAATTACTTACTAACATTTATTATGAGACTTATAATTTATTGTGTCAATTTGTCCGAGAATTTTTGAGACGAACATAAATAACAAAAAGTATGAAGACTCACCTAGTTAATACTGCTTCATCTATGATTTTAAACATGTGAGTGCATTCACATGCTCCGAATTAAGTGCCGCACTACGTTTAGTAACAATGTTTCCTGCATCACTAAACACACAAAAAAAAAAAAACTTTTTTTCTGTCAAGCACTTCTCCACGATCGTTCAATTTAAATTTAAACATTTCACCGAGTTTACCTCTCAAATTCCCATGTCATAATGGAGTTTACACTTTTCACAAACCACAGAAAACTGATTATTTTCTTTATCAAACTGAACACACAACCTTCATATACAAACTCAGTACAGAAACTGCAACTGCAAAACTACAGCGGTCGAAACAGAAGACTGGCCCCTATTGTAATCGAATTACCAGATTTTAGAAAGAGAAGAAGGTAGTTACGCTCTCACTTGCACACAATGTAGACATGGCTATTTTATAAGGGATGAGGGGGACAAATCCCAGAAAAGTATGTATTTCGTATGCTAGGAAGATGAGCTGACAACAAGGTGGAAGTTCTTGGAAAACCGTACAACTTAATAAGGGTTTCGCATTATGTTTCAACTTTCAATAGAGGTAGACTAGGTCACTGTCCTCATATATCCATCTCTTTCTGAAGTGTTTGTGCAAAGATTTTTCCTACGCTACCTGGTTTACAGTTAGAAAATAACAGTACCATTGTACTTTTAAATAAGCAATTTCCGAGAGAGAAATATTTTCGGAATTTTTAATATGAGTTTGTATTAAAAAATAATTATTAATATCAACTACAACCCATTAATTTTAATCGACTCGATTATCTTACAACAGAAATTTATCGATTAATCGATATCGATTGAATCCCACAACACTAGTATTAATACAAATACAGAATTTTAGAATGAGGACGGAACCGGCCAAAGAGTCTTGTCGTCAAAGTTTGATTTAATTAAATGTAAATTACAAAGCATTTTGAAGTAAAAGTTGTGAACCTTACTACTTACACAAGTGTAGTGCGTGAAGTGTATGAGAAAGTGGTTCAGTTTTCATTGGACTTTTATTTAATCTGAACAAGACGTTCCTCAAACGACTATGTTGATAAATGCTACGCAGTCTATGCGACCACTTGATTGTGCAGTCACTTGTTGCGTACCGACTTTCCAAAATACATTAGGAACATTGCCTGCACTTAGATTGGCCTTGTTCTTCGAAGATACGTTACAAGGCGACAGACGAAATTTCCGAGAGCAAGAGGAAATTGGACATAAAATCGCTGTAGATATGCGAGTACAAGTTCGTGTGGGAGAGAAATCGTCACCGAGGACAACACCACTGCGGGGCACGAACTTTCCCGTCATTTTGAGTCACTTGATACTGTTGCTTCTTACTGATGTGAGCCGATGACCGCCACACAATTGAATATGATTGCTTCCTATTCGTAACGCCTGACAAATAAGCTCACTGCCAACGATTCGTTTCACTTTCTACAAATTTGCTTATTGGCAGTGACCTTCTGTGTGTACTCTCGACAGAGAACGTGACATTATTTAGGTGTGACGAGAGCTGTTAAATAGAGGAAGCGTAAGAAAAACCTACGCGTCTGAACACGAATTTAAATTGTATGTAAACGAAGTCTCTTGTTACCAGACCGACGTGTTTCGATGCCTATTCTCAGAACAGATTTGTAATGCGGGAAGTCTTGTGATTATGATTTCTGAGAAGTAATGTACTCGTACATTGACATAATGCATTTACACAGGTTTCTGAAAAGCTCCAAATAGATTTTGTCTTGTGTCATTGACTTTGTGAAAACAAGTACGTTAGCCGAACGTCGACTTTTTACGGCGGAGGCTGCAATTACAATTCAAATGGAAATCCTGGTGTTGGTTGGCATGGCTTTGCGAGGACTGAACCTAGGGTGGGTTCGTACACTTAGGCACACTTTGGTCCGGCAAGTGATCTGGGTGGCATTCGTGAATCCGATGGTGATAGGTGAACCATCCTGCCTCAGCCCCTGCTAGAGCCAGGTTCCATCCGCATACGAATAGCCCATAAATCCCACGGCCCGGAGCCCCAGCCCTTCCTTCAACATCGGAAACCCGTACAACCCCCACTGTCCCAGCGTATTTTTACAATTTCAGATGATAGGTGAAATGAGAGGGAAGTGGAGAGTGTTGGTGGAATGATGGAGAGTACGGGAGTACCCCGGGAAAATCCCTCTGCAACGTCTGCTTTGTTCACTACGAATTCCATCACGACCTGTCCGAGTATCGAGCCCAGGGCGCCTGGATGGAAGACAAGCACACTAGCATTTGAGCCACAGACACGGCAAAGGACGGTGTTATAGAACATTCACGTGAAACCAACTTGCGCGGAAGGGAAAGAAAAAGTGGACTGAGAAGCTTTCCTCCCTCGCTACGCTTCGACTTGCAAGCTAGCTAGCTCGCTTATCTCCACTGTGAGCTACGGCGCACGAATGCATTTGGTTTCACGAGGTAACGAATGACCTATACAAGTTTTCTTGCAAGTGCGCTTGTTAACATTCCAACTTCATTGTATTCACTATCGTTCATGAAATGAAATATGTGGGAGAAATAGCCTACTATCACTGTTATATGCCTACGAATCAGATGATGTCATCTTATTAAACGATGCTGTATCAATTGCACGGGTCCACACCTGTGGAGTAACGGTTAGAGCGTCTGGCCGCGAAACTAGGTGGCTCGATTCCTGGTCGGGGCAAGTTACCTGGTTGAGGTTTTTTTCCGGGGTTTTCCCTCAACCCATTATGAGCAAATGCTGGATAACTTTCGATGCTGGACCCCGGACTCATTTCGCCGGCATTATCACCTTGATCTCATTCAGAAGCTAAATAACGTAAGATGTTGATAAAGCGTCGTAAAATAACTTACTTAAAAAATCAACTGCACGGTTATCTAGCGTCGAAGAAATTAGTGCTGGTGAGATGATTCTGAGAATTCACCATAATATTACCTGACATGCGCGTCACAGTTGAGGAAAACTTCGGAAGAAATCAAACCAGGCGATCAGCTCAAGTGAGATTTGAGATTTTCGGAACAGAGTCCAGCTCGCTAAGCTCTGAGCTACTGCATTGGCCCGCGTGGTGTTTTCATCAGACGTAACTAATTCCAATTCATAAGTGATAGCCTACTCTTAGACTTGCCTCAGTGGCCTTAAGTATAAGTAGCCTACTTTTGTTAAAGAACATATGTATTTCACTAATGTATCAGAATTGACCTTGTAAATTCCGAGAAATTGATGTTTCATTGATTTGTATTTGGAAGACGGTATAATAAAAATACTTATGTTTTTGGTTTCTTCTGTTTACAGAGGAGTTTTGTACCATAGATATCATTAGCTGATACAACATACACCATGTTTCATGATTATGGTAATACTTTCACATGAGTATTATTATTGTGTTAATGATACAGTAACTTGGTGCATATAATTTAAGACACTCTCAAAGTTTTATTGGCATGTTAAAACGTTCAATGTGAAAATCTCTTTTTACACATCATAACCTACATCAATACGATAGTTATATTCTTGCGACACTCTCTCCAACATCTGTTCATGGATGCATTCGCAGCAATGATCCGATGTCTTCAAAGTCTTGGGGTAGAGATGGCACATAAATTGCATCCTTCACATGCCCCCAAAGAAAAGAGCCACGTGGTCTGAAGTCTGGTGTCCGGGGAGGTCAAGAGCAATAGGTCAGATCGGCGGTAGCACGTCCATTTCAACAATGTGAGGTAGATGATCAATCCGGGAGTGTCTACGACAGCTCTGGGCATAAAGGGGAAGGGAAAAGGAAAGGAAATACTTCCGCCCATGTTCTTTTCGCTTCACTGCTTTAGAAATGAACACACAGTAAAGCACTGTGCATCATTGGTGGATTTTAGGCGACCAGCGAGAGCCGAAAGCTATGATGCACGCCTTATGCAATCCGTCATTCAGAAGTGCTTGCCTTCAGGTCTACTCGTATCGGGCCTATACATAACTGTCTCTGCCGGGTAATGTGGAGGCCTGGTCTACGAAACGACCTTTGTACAGTTGTTACTGAACCTGTTTTCGCAAGCTGCAGAAAGCAGTGATTTATGTTTTACATTTGCCATTTTCAACAGTGTCTCCCAAGGCAATAGAAATAATACGTTTTCCGAGATTTATAACTTGAAACTTCGAGAGTTTGGCAATCAGATGACGTGCACCATGTCAATTTCTCATTAATACTGACCTAATAACCATATGCAAATGTCACCATCAATTTGAAACATAGAGTATACGTTCAATTCAATTCTTAAAATAAGTTTGTAATTATAGATAGGCCTATGTTAATTCTAATATGCTTTTCCTTTTGTTTCAGGTAAGTTGCAACAAATTTCATAGATGCGCAAATGGTGTGTGAGTGGAAAGCTATCCGAATCGATTACAGCGTCGTTGTTGATTGTGTAAGGTAATGTTGTTATGATTCTATGCATGGACATGGTTCGTTAGTCGGTTGGTAACGCCTCCGGGTACGATCGATATCTCACACTATGGAGGATTTCTTTTGTAAGGTTGCACATGTGAGACGAATTCATTGCTCTCGATGATAAGATGATAGGTGTGATAGATGACTAGCAGAGTTGAATTCTGACGTGGGAGGTAAAGGCATGTTATAAATCAACGACACGTGCCTCCCAGCTTCATTTCTCTTTCGAATGAAGTCATACTGAAGGTTATTACTTTAAAGACGTTATAAATGCATCACCCTCAACGTGTTCTGAATCCGCGAACCTCGGGCCTTGTGGTAAGCTTGGCTGCCACTAGAAACCGACATGTCGTCAGTTAAATTGATAAAAAGTTGCCATCCAATATATTTTTGGTGTTTAATTATTCTATTTTTTAATGTAGCTCCGCTACTGAACGCAGGCACCGCATGTGAATGAAAAGTCTCTATTCTTTTTCTATCACGCTTATGGAGTACTCAGGTTCCACTTCAAGAAATATTGGTTTCGAGAGGACATTATGTAATCTACTATCATTTGAACTTCTTTTGACATATTTTTTCTAAAATAATTCTTAATAATTCCACTCACTTTGTTATATTTTTGGATGTTTTCTTCTGAATTTAAATTTATTGCGTGGTTAGTTAAAGTGCAATCTAAATATTTAAAATCGTGTATTTGCTCGATAATTTTGTCGTCTGTAACTATTTTTTGCCATTCTAGTTACTTTTCCTTCCACTACAAAGACTTTGATTTTTTGTTGATGAAATGTTTTTATCATACGTTTCCAATACTCTACATTTATTTGCAAACCGCCTTCTGAATATGCCAATAATACTTGGTCATCTGCAAACAAAATATTATTGATAAAGCAATTGTTAAAAAAAATCAGAAAATGAAAATCTTATTGGCAAAAATCATCTGAAAACTTCCTGAAAGTAGATAAAGCAATAACTTTCTTCAGATCATGGTCCAAATTCACTGGTTGTTTGCTAACACTGTGGAGTGTGAACAATGAAGATCTTGGATTCAATGTCTGATTGTATGAAGAATTGCATTACCCCAGAGAAATGGCAGGCAAATTGAATTTTAACGTGATGCGGGATATGGGCGGTAAATTGTTCTTCACCTATTGATTGTACTAACTTTATTACCTTTCGAGAGTGTTGATACTGTTTCGTTACCCCTTTTCATGAGACTTAGTTCATGGACGCCGCGGCTTTTTAGTCTCCCAGATCAACACGAGCTATTCGAGCTTAAGCAACGTTGCCTAGTTGTAATGTTAACACTCAGTCGCTGTTAGTTATGGTAGGCCTAAGTTATATATTACCTTCGCCCATACAATAGTTACATTACGATACAAGGTTGGGAAGTGCTTTTTACAAAATCGAAGAAAAGTTTGAAAAACTAGCAGAGCGAAATTGAAATACAGTATATTTTGCATTGAAAATTTAGAGCAATATTATTCCAAGCCTTCGCAAAACTGCACTGTAATGGGTCTATTTCAGTATAGTTTTATGTTATGAAGAATGGTTTCCCTAGCAACAAGTTTCTGTGTGGGAATTCTAACTTTCAAGACCTAACAACAGTAGCTGTAAATACAACAACACGATCGTGCAAAAAATATTACTGTGGCCGTGAAGATGAGACGTATGAACTAAGTCACGTGAACACATAATATTCTTAAAAGTGGACAGTTGAGATGATTCGGATTGTGTGCGTAACAAAGAGTGACTACATCAAGCATTGGTTGAAAAAAAATGCTTTGGGTAGACCAAGAATTCTATGAGACCTTCAAGTCAGAGGGAATTAAGATTTAGCACTGGACAGACGAGCATGGAAAATACTTTCGGGCAAGGCCCAAAAAACAGTCCTAGGATGGATGGTCATGATAGTTGTAATAAAACTGTAACAGAACTTAAAAATTCATTTCCTTTTGCTAGATTAAAATCCGCGAATTTCGGGCATACTGGAAAGTGTGATAACTATTGTCACGTGGTGTTGGCTCTGTATTAATATTAATATTGTACTTCACAAGGTCTGAACTTTCTAAACTTGTACGTTAAGTGCGAGTTTTAGATACATAATTAGTGAAATATTGTGTTAAAATGTATAATGAACATTATGTTTAACGTTACAAACGTTTCTTACGTCATATCTGCAGGAAATAGTGTTGGTATGCTAGATTAATATAAATTATTTTTGACCCGAATATATCTTTGCCCTCGTCTTGCGAGTTGATTGTCGAAATGTTAATACAGCCAGTACGATCAAAGCATTCCCTTTTGTATTCCATCTCTGATACCGTACTGGAGATAACCACCTTAATTAGTATCGAATGAGTTAGATACTTCCAGATTCATGTTCTATAAACTGTACAATGAGATGCCAATTTATATCTCGAACAATAATGACAGCTTATGGTTAGCAATATACTCAAATAGGTCTACACAGAATGTACTCTGCCAGTCAGGTTTTAATTTTGTGTTACATTGTAATAAGCTCTTAGAAACACTCGTGGAACTTGTGCCATTCTTTTGTTTGGGATTGTTTCTAATATATTATGCATTATTCATAACAGACCCAGTTTACGAAGTGTTTTGTAGTTACGTTATCAAATAACTATTATGTACTTTAACTCCGTTTGAAACGTTTAGTTCTCAGGTCTCTTTTGCAGTGCTCTGTAGAACTTTACACAATACAATAGTTTGACAAGAGTTGTAATGTCATTGCCTCACAAACGATATGAAACTTTGCGATATTCCTACGTTATTGTGTAACACCAGAAATATGAGATTTCGGTTCTTGTCTTTGTATTTTATTCTTCTTTTTCGTATTTTTATCTCTACCACAATTTTATAATTTCTTTTTCGTCCTCAACCTTCTCCTTTAGATTAGACTGGAACTTTTTCCGTTGCTTTCAGTGAAAAGGAAATCACAACGTTTAGAAGATTGGTTCTACAAGGTGAGCCAGAAGGCAGAGTAGGATTTAATATTTAAATAACTTTATTTATAAACCAGTGTTATTGATATTACACAAGTGAATGTTTAACATATGGAGATTATGTTTGGAAGATAATATCCTTCAAATGAGCTCCATTTGCGGCTTCGCAAAGTCGTGCAATGTCGATCGCATTGTTCATAATATTGGTTAAGGTCTGAGGATTTAATGCTCGAATTTCTGCACGGATATTCTCCTTAACCTGCTCAAGTGTACGCGGTTTGTTCACGTATACACGTTCCTTATATCCCCATAGGAAGTAATCAGGGGCTGTAAAGTCGGGGGAACGTGGCGGCCAGTTAACATGGGAATTTCTTCAAGTTGTCTACCAGTTACCTCAGGAGGTTCATTGTTACCCTGGCTGTATGGATGGTTGCCTCAAGCTGCTGAAACCACATTTCGGGACGATTTTCCACTGCAGGACGTAAAAAATTATCAATCGTTTCCCAATATCTCTCACCAGTAATTGTCAAACTGCCACCGTTTCCAATTCGAAGAAGTAAGGCCAGATAACTTCCTGCGAGGTTACCCTGCGTTTGGTAGAGTGATAAGTTGATATATTTGGCTTGAAAAGGTTTTTTACTTTTACCATTAAATTGATGGCGCTGATGAATTATCCTTGGATATACTGTACCCCAGAACCGACAGTTCTGTTTATTGACGAAGCCATTCAACTGAAAATGAGCTTCGTCAGACACGGTAAGTTGATGAAGCAATTTTTTTTTTTTTTTATGCGAATCGCATAATTTCGGCGCTGTTCGTGGTCCACGGGTTTCAGTTCCTGCACTAAATATATTTTGTATGGAAACATCATTAAATCATTTCTTAAAATTCTCCTTAAGGATGTTTGGGACATTCCTAATTTCCTAGAGCGTCTTCTCGTTGATGTTTCTGGTTCTTCTTCAACACTGGCTCTAACTCTTTCAATGTTTTCTTTATTGCGAGCCGAACGTGGTCTGCCATGAGATATCTGACTTAGAAGTGGTTGCGATAAGGTGTTTGCGTCAAACTAATAGACCTATTATTTTGAAAATAAAATTCCACTACTTTTAATCGTTCTTCCTTGGTGTAATTCATCATGCACGATCTCCAAAGACTCAGTTATGATATTCACCTATAACAAAAGAAATTGAACCATTAGCAAACAAGATATTTACGTCTACGTAAAGATTAATTTTTGGTCCTACAGAATCTATCTGTTATGGGAACAATTGTTATTAAGAGGGAAAAACACTAGAGGAGAGGGGTTCGATCCGGTGCTGTGGATTGAACTTCGGCGTAGCTCAGTGGTTAGAGCGCTTGTTACGTAGAACCAAGGACCTGGGTTCGATCCCCGGCGCCGGAGGAAATTTTTCTCCTGTAATACCAAGATATTTACATGCCAAATTCTTCTCTCACTTCTGGCCACCCTATATCTTCGTGGTTCTTATTTATTTATTTATTTATTTATTTATTTATTTATTTATTTATTTATTTATTCTGGTGTAGTTAAGGCCATCAGGCCTTCTCTTCCACAACACCAGGAATACAAATACAATAATAGAAATAAACAGAAAAAAATACTATATACAACATAAAGCTACACAAAGAATAAAGAGAGAGAGAGAGAAAAACACTATAAACAAAGTAAAGCCAAACAAAAATATACACAGGTTGCAGTCACACAGACTTTAAATGATTGATTAAGTATCATAATTAATTGTATCCTAACTAATTAACTAACATAAACAAGAAACTTGCAATTTTAATGTAGATTAAAAAAAAGAAAAAGAAAAACAACACAAATCAATACTTCTAGCAATACCTAAACACATTAACTAAGAGAAAATTTTCCAATTTAATTTTGAATTGTGATAATGTCCGGCAGTCCCTGACGTCATTAGGTAACGAATTCCAGAGGCGAGGTATTTCTACAGTATAGGAAGATGAGTATAAAGACGTTCTATGATGAGGGATAGAAAGAAGTGCTTGATGTCGGTTTCGAAGAGTTGTAAGAAATTGAAAGCGCGAAAACACATAATTCGGAGTAGACGTATGCATGATTCTAAACAGAAGAGACAGTGAATGTATTGTTCTTCGTTCTTTCAGACAAACCCATGAAAGTAACTGGAGGGAAGGTGTTATATGGTCAAATTTACGAGTATTCGCCTTCAAGTGAACAAAAAATCGGGCAAGGAGTAGGAACGCAGATTTCCTTTTCCATTAACTTGTTGGAATATGCTCTTCAGTTTGTACAACTTGATGTGGTTTCGTCGAAATATCGCTTTTCCCGTTTCCGACATCTCCTTGCGCTTGTCCTTCCTTGCATCACAGTGAAAGTGTCAGACTTCTCTTTGTCATAATGAGGCATTACGCGTTAATTTGCCCTCTTGTCGGTATTGCGATTGGTCTTTTGGGCATCTTGGTGATGAACTCATACATATTTACATAGGACAATAGGAAGATTTGGATAGAGTCATTAGTCTTCCTTGTGTTTATAAGAACCAGAACAATGGTGTCCGGCTTTGTTCTGTCATTATCTCACGTAATTACGTATGTATTTTTCTCTGGAAATTCGAATGCAGTGTCAAGAGGTTTTTGCATATACTCCGTGGACGAGTGAAAGTGACTGGCTGGATGGCACGGAGAGATGTTTCTTGTTCAACTGTCGCAGTATCGGATCAAGTGTGCATTGTCGTGCTCCAGTTTTACAAGTTCACTCTTAGACTTCGTCATGCGCAACCTGCACTAGATGTTTACGTAGAGTTTGCTTTATTTGTGCTTTCCTGTGCTTATTGGAACATGACGTCTCTATTAGTTTATTGTTAGTATCAGTTCACTGGAGTCACAGGATGTCCCGAGGAACGAGATAGGTCGACGTGCTCGAAACACATGTGAGAAAGTAAGATTTCTTGTAGAAAGATGCGCGGCATTTGAATAGATGAAAGGATACATACTCAACTACGTTGCACATAGCGAGCATACAGGTTCATTCTTATCCCTTGAAACAAAAGAAGTTTGTTTTAATTTGCATATGTTTAGCACATTTAACTTTTCCACATTCCGTAGAACACCACATGCTTGTAAGTGAACGAAATATGTTAACGACATTTTTAACTCAAACAAACGTTCTGACGGGGGCAGATAAAAAAGTTAAATTTTTTTTCTTCCACCATGTTAATAATGTCAAAAGAAGTGCTTATACAAATTTTGGCCACTCGACCGCAATTACGAGGGCCGTAAAAAATAAGTTCCCCAGGGGCCGCTAACAGAAAAAAAAAACACAATTTCATTGGACAAATTTATTGGAACGGACACAGCAATTGTTGAGTTTTTTTTCAACATATTTTCCATCGGAATTGAGACATTTTATCATATAATGGGATCGACAGAGAGAGGTGCACGCAGTCAAACGCTGGTTCCGATCTGAGGCGGCTGACTTCTACGACACAAAAATTGATCCCATGGTATGACAAAGTCTCAATTCCAGTGGGGGATATGTTGACAAATAGCGCAGCAATTGCTGTATCTGTTTCAATAGATATTTCCATGCAATTGTGCTTTTTCTATAAATGGCTCCAGGGAAAATCACTTTCTGGACGGCCTCATAATTGCGGTCGAGTGGCCAAAATTTGTATAAGCATTTCTTTTGACATTATTAACACGGTGGAAGTAAGAAAATTAACTCTTTTATCTGCCACCATCAGAACGTTGTTTGTTAGCGGGGAGCAGGGTTCCATCAGAACGTTGTTTGTTAGCGGGGAGCAGGGTTAATAAGGTAATTTAGATTTTTTTTGCAAAAAAACTTATTTGGTGTATTAATAATATAGTATAACAAATATTTCAATTAAATTACATTTACAACTTCATTTTTTTACACATTTCAGCACGAAATCATTATTTTCTGAAATTGTTTATTCAGTCACCTATTAACAGATTAAAAAATACAGTGTCCACCATGAACCTCCAATATTTTAAACACGTACAGTAGAAGGAACAAAATGTATACAAATAATACTATGTATGCCTGGAAAAGATTGTAAAACTAACAAAGTTTTCAGTTCAGTGAAGAAAAACGGCCCAATAATGTGATTGTCTACAACAGGCCTGCACACGGTTTGCGCTCTCCGAGCCGGCTCACAGCTCATGAGCGGAATGCAGATATTAGCTGCGCTCTGTATAAGGGTGGACTGGAAGAAGGGGTGATCTCGTACAAAATATACACAAAAGAAAGTACTATTACGAGTGCTTATGAAATGAATTCCCGTTCAGTGTTTGAAAAACAATCTTGGACTATTATTAATTAATAAAGAAATATTTATTTTACCCGAGATAATAGAAATTCTATAGCTACTTAAATGTACAATATCATTTTGTTATATTTTTATTTATCAGTACATGAAAACGAGGTTTTATGCTGTTGGCAGCTGAAAGGAACAGTAGCCTACTGATCATAATGAAACATCAGTTACAGATGTTCGATGTCTGCCTTTATTAAAGTTGATTATAGAAAACAGTTGCTCACAAATATAAATGTTGAGCCAAACATAGCTATCATTTTCACAGCCAGCCTGTGTAATCGTAGATATTGTTGCAAATGTTTAGTCTTGTAAAACTCAACCAGGCTAATAGTATTATTCAAACGATCTTTAGCTCTTAGGTCGCATTTAAGATGAATAAGTTCGAGCTGTAAATCGTTAAATGCTAAATGTTACGTTCCGTCTTTTAGATTCATCCATACTGTACTGTAGCAGTAGGTAAGCAACGTGAAACAGTTACTGAGAATAGGCCTATACACTGCACTCCACTAGATAGCTGAGTGGTCGTTTCCCTCTCGTCTACCTATAGCAAGTCTATGTCATTCTGACGAATCTTCCTCTCCGTTTCGGCTAGTGGTAAACACAGCTCTCCCGCTCCGAAGGAGCGCGCGCGCTCGTTGAACGCTGTTTGTGCAGGCCTGGTCTAGAAGAACATACCAAATATTAATTTTTGGACTACCACGTAGATGTTTTCAGTGTTTGTTTATTTTTCTATTTTTTACATCCTCCTCGTTTTCTGCGTATTTTACGCGTTATTACACAACCCTGTCATCAGGAATATAATTACACAGCAAAGTGCCAACTAACCGCCTCTGTAGTCAACAGAAAATGTAATTATTTTCTCAGATTTCATTTAAAATTATTTTTGACGAAACTAGAGAGAATACTGATTATCTGACACAAATGTTATTGAGTCTGTAAAATTAGTTTTTTAGCAGAGTATGTTATTCGAACAACTTGCCTATTATTGTAGAGTTGTAAAGGCTTTAGATAGCCTTAAAATCGGCTTAAAATTGTTTCTTGGTTTAATTTTCAAAGATGTATCTCAGCTTCATCACTTCTATATTTTATTTTAGTCTTAAACCTGCTTCTGGTCACCGTAGTGGTCTAGGGGTTAGCGAGCGCGATTTATGTTCTTGAGGCTGCGCTCGCAGTTGCAGTAGTTTTTATTTTCTAATAACATAGAGTCAACAAGTTGAATGAAATTGAATGAAATACTTCAAATATAACTCCCACTAACTTATGTTGTTGTTTACCTTTGAATACGAACGCTGTGTAAGTGGGTTATGTAAGGAGAATACTGACTTCGAAGTCAATGTTACACGAGTCAAGAAGACCACTTAAGATTTCTGAAGTCCAAGAGTACGTTCTGAAGAATGATCGATAATTTTACCACTCTGAAGTGCACAGCGAATGGAATTATACTGTTGTTATTGTGTATAATCTCCTATTACTATGCAATTCGTGCTAAATCTACCTTTCTTTACGCATTTCGATTACAAAATTCCAGAAACTTGTTAAAAACTCGTTTTATTCTTAAATGGTTATAATGACGAAATCTATTTTGGGCATGACGAATTTTTAATGTTGTAATGATTCGGTTGTTTTCATTGGGTGTAAGCAGTTGAAGTAATTGTCGTATTTTTAGGAATCGAGTAATTTAGGGAATAGGATAATCGCCGCACTTGAGCCTACTTTCTTTCAAGATGTTGATGGAACGTAATCATCTTTATGCGCAGTGTAGGCTAATAACTTCACGTTTATACTAACATTTCATAGCAACTAGCTGTAATATGATGAATTTTTTTTTTCACCATTAACGAAATTCCTAATCTGTGTTCAGATGATTGTGATGACTTCGTGAGTGTTATCTACATCAGCCTTTCTCAAATTTTTTTTTCGCTGCGGATCCCTTTTTAATCTATAGTACAACCGCGGTATCCTTGAAGGTCATTTTCTGTGTTTAGCTACAAAGTAAGGGTAGCCCCTTCACATACCATGAAGACTTTTGTCCACACCTGTGGAGTAACGGTTAGCGCGTCTAACCGCGAAACCAGGTGGCCCGGGTTCGATTCTCGGTCGAGGCAAGTTACCTGGTTGAGGTTTTTCCCTCGACCCAGTATGAACAAATGCTGGGTAACTTTCGGTGTTGGATCCCGGTCTCATTTCACCGGCATCATCACCTTCATCTCATTCATACGCTAAATAACCTAAGATGTTGATAAAGCGTCGTAAAATAACCTACTAAAATAAAAATGAAGACATTTGGGGAGGGCATGGAGATGGAGCCTCATGCTTTCTTGACCACAGCACTAAAATGAGGTGTGATTACCACCACGCTTCGACCGCCTGTACTCCCGGGAAAGACCAGGTATTCAATTTGATAGGGGGCTGTGTGCTATTATTATTATTATTATTATTATTATTATTATTATTATTATTATTATTATTATTATTGTGCCGGCCGGGTAGCTCAGTTGGTAGAGCAGCTGGCTACGGACTGGAAGGTCCGGGATTCGATCCCAGGTTGTGACAGGATTTTTTTATCGTTGCCAAACTTTCAGAACGGCCCCGAGGTTCACTCAGCCTCCTATAAAATTGAGTACCGGGTCTTTCCCGGGGGTAAAAGGCGGTCAGAGCGTGGTGCCGACCACACCACCTCATTCTAGTACCGAGGTCATGGAAAGCATGGGGCTCTACCTCCTTGCCCCCCAAGTGCCTTCATGGCATGTTACGGAGATACCTTTTAACTTTTATTATTATTATTATTATTATTATTATTATTATTATTATTATTATTATTATTATTATTATTGTTGTGAAGAAGTAGAACAACTTATATAAATAGCACTAGTGAAACTGACAAATATAGGCTTCTTTTCATTTTCTAAAATAATTGTGTGTGAGCGTCTTATGTAAAGAGGAAGTGATATGCAGTAAAGTCGCCTTTGTTCATACAGCCCTATCATAAAATATTGCATGGATAGATTATACTCGTACGAATTTTTACCTTCCATACTTTTTTTCTTAAAGTTGCGTAGCACGTTTGCCTGTAACGTTTAATGTTTACTAAACTTAAAATATATAGAAAGGTCTGCTTTGCATCCCAGTTACACTATATAGTTACCAGCAAATGAGCATTAAATGGCAGTCACCTCCATGTCGCAAAATTTGAAAACTAGTCACTCTGGATGGGTAATTGGATTGATAGCTTATCTTTGCTCGTTCATTCAGTTTAAAAATGCATATCGCGTTCTGAAATACTTTAAGTGAATTGAATTTCTGTTCAGTATTGGTACTTTTGAAACACCTTACTCCTTTCACAAAGTATGGAATGCCTTATAGAATTTTATGTGCTGCTTCGACGGATATCTCATTTCCATATCAGACAAAAGTTCAATTAAAATACTTCGGAGCCGCCCAGCCCCGAGAAAATGTTGGGACGCCGCCCTGAACCGCCAGTCCGGCTACACCCCGGGCTCGCAGATAAAAGCAGGACCTTTGATTTTGTAGAGGATGATAATGCTGGTTTGGACATTATCGAAACTTAACTTGTAATCTTGAATAGATTTCAGTCGGAAATTGCTTCGAATTGGAATTGCTATCCCTATATCTTGTGAGGCTTCTGGTTGTAGATCTCGTGTTGGTTAATTGGGCTTTGTTTCCTTCTAGTATTTGTACAGGGACATCATTTTATTTTTACTTCATTTTTTATTGTACCTGAGTTTTTGAATGTACTTCACTCCCACCCCTTCTACTAATGAAGTTCCAACTGTCCTCCACACAGAATCAAGGCCGCATATAGTAAACAGCACTGAGTTACTGAGTATAGTACGTTCCAGAAATATGTTCGCGTTTTCCAGTGACGAAAGAGCTTTCAATATTGATTCATATTTTCGCACAGGTACTGTCCGTTTGCCTACGTCGCATCCCAATTTCCCCCACCTGCTTCTGCTCGCTGCTCTGTAAAAGCTGGGCTGTCTTAGCTCTTTTCTGAAAACATTAATTCCTGTTAGGAATTAGATGTTTACGTAATATTATACAACTGTTTAAAATAACTTAAATAAAAAGGGCCTCGTTAAGTAATTAACTGTCACGTGATTTCCCCCCTTTCTACGATCCTGCGGCATAACCACTTGGACGGACAGTAGGTAGCATGTCTGAGTAATTTTATCTGTGCGGGTCGGGCAGAAGTGAAGATTGAATTTACAGTACGTAAGGTACTCTTTCATAGAGTAGGTACAGAATTATTTCAACATGAGTTACTAGTACGAAGGACGAAACTGGTAATTGGAATTAGATGCAATAGTCTATAGTGCGATAATATGCACAAAAGAACTGAAGCCTGTATCGAAATGAAAGGCCACCATTTTCAAAAATGTATTTAAATATCCATATTATGATTATTTTTCAATTTAACTTCATTCTCCATATTGTACGCTAATGTGCTGTAGCCTAGACAGTATAATATACACCGCATAATGAATACGTTCGCATGGATTACTCAGTTCGTGAGTAATAACACTTATTCTTATACAGTACTGTATTAAGATTAAACAAAAACGTAATGAAAATTATCAAACTCAAAATCGCGATATTTCCTAGTTTACGTAAATGGATGAACTACTTTTCTTCCCTCCCATACCTAGTAAAGTGATTTGTTTGTGTTTTACGCCAGTATCATCGAACTACAGTCGTGGAAGGGTGTAGCGAACGGTGTTTCCGGTTCTCTAAAGGTATAGCCAGGTTAATATTCAAAATGTTAGTAAAATAAAAGATGTCCCTGTACAACTAAGTCGGAAAGGTAAAAAAAAAAGTATCCCCTTAACATGCCATGAAGGCACTTGGGGGGCATGGAGGTAGAGCGCCATGCTTTCCATGACCTCGGCACTAGAATAGGTGGTGTGGTCGGCACCACGCTCTGACCGCCTTTTACCCTCGGGAAAGACCCGGTACTCAATTTTATAGGAGGCTGAGTGAACCTCGGGGCCGTTCTGAAAGTTTGGCAACGAGAAAAAATCCTGTCACCACCTGGGATCGAACCCCGACTAAGTCGGAAAGACAGACATTAAATGTAGTATTATAAACTAAAAATATGAATATGACGAGTAAATTATACATCTGCAGTAGCAAGTATAGAATACTTGTTTATCGGTACAGCAGCAATTACTACAGACTCTTTTTCTTCTCATGAAGAATGAAATTGTTCGACATATTTCGGTTCGTTATATAGGAGTGTGTATAAGCTATACTTCTGTGGTGTAGTCACATAAACTGTAAATGTTAGGGTTCGTTCGGAACCTAAGTCCCGAAATGATGACTCGAAGAAATTGTAGAGTATATTTATTATAATATATACAAAATACAAATACTGAGCTCAACTGTAGAGCTCCCAGTAGCAAAAGGCCCCTCTGGTAATGAATTCCATGCTTATATTATCCGAGGAAATGAAAAACTCCACCCTATGAGGTCATCGGCAGCCAATTAGATTCAGAACCATATGGTCATTACCTCCCCATGAGGTCATTAGCATCCAATTAGGGGTAGATGTATTTTTAACCATGAGGTCATCAATAGCCAATAGTAGGCATGTATGGATAACATCTTTTAAGTTTATCACATGAGTGCTGTTTACTCTGACCATCTTACTAGTGATGAGAGAGTTAATGTTATTGTGGCCCTCTGCGCGTGATTTAAGATTGTTTATACACGTGCACTACAGACTACTCATGCGGGCGACTTCATTTCCTCGTGATATTGATACAACTAGACTCAGCTTGTTCCATGAACATAATACAGATTAATAATATATAATATTAATTCTAAATACAATATTAATTCGATAGATAGGTAATCATATCTGGTTATGCCTCTATATATGACACGCCCCTCCTTATTAAAAGTTTTACAATCTTTGTGAAGTTAAACTTTTCTTTTTGTCCAGTGAATTGGATCTTGAAGTGATTTTGTCATCCTACGTGACTGAGTGTTTGATGATAGTGATTCTAATGATTGAGCTTTAATCTGTTCTAACATTTCTGATACTTCTTCGTTTCGAATTGGTTGCTTTATTAGAGGGTCTTGTCTTTTTGATTTTGGTATTAGTTCTAATTTTATATTTTCATGTTCATCTTCCGAACTAGTATATGAATCATTTTGACAAACAGTAGTCTTTTGTCCATACTGTTGATTTTTAATTATAATAGGCCTGCAGCATGATGAACAACCTTTCTTACAGTCCCTAATTGCATCTTGCCAATTACAATATCTGAACAACCATAACCCACATTTACGACAACTAGAACAACAACAACAACACAAGCATAATGCAATACTAATTCCAAACACAGTACTACAGTAAAACCAAGTAGAGTATGAATACCAGAAAGATTGATATTCTATTTTATCTTCCTCCTTTTTAATTTGTTGTTGAATGTCATCTATTCTTATTCCCATGTACTTAAAGTCTGAGGTTGATGAAAGGATATTTGGATAAGGAAGTGACATTTTTATTTTTGGAATAACCTCTTCTTCCATTTTAGTGAGACAACAATCTATATCCATTGGTACAAGAGGAATAATGTCTGTTGTTGAGTGGTTCATTACTTCATGTTTTATTGGAAATATCATTCCAACTGACGTTATTCCTTTACACTGTATGGGAAGTACCAATTTACCTCTCTTATACAATTTCACTTTTTCCTTCACTTCATCGTCACACACAAAAGTTATATCATCTACTTGTGAGGTTACATACAACCATTCATTACTTGGTGCCAAAGGAATCCAAATGGTTTCGCTTAACATCATGTATTGTTCTAGATTTATACATTCTTCAGGATAAACTTGAGTTGAGGGATGTATGAGCCCTGTCATACAGTCTCGTGTATTGAATAAATTTATGGGTATATTTTCAATGCATACTAAATATTTTAGTCCTGCCTTCTTACATTGATCAATTTGTCGTTGATTTAGATAAGCATATTTTGTCTTTATAGCGTTTGTAGCTATGTATTCCGTGTGAGGTTGAATAAATTTTGAAGTTTTATTATTCGGTAATTTTATTGGAAATGGAATCATATCATATAGACTGAATTTTTCTCTTTGCACAAGTGGTACCTTTACCCTATAAACTATCGACGTAGAAGATTTGAAAATTGTTGCAGTTAGAATCTGGTCAACCTGATCGTTTGAAAAAGGTGGTAATTGCAATTCTGGGGGAACTGCATTAGCCAAAAGATTCTTAATTTTTACGTAAGTTATTACCTGCGGCTGAATGATTCCTTGTCTTCCATTTACTACCATTGTTATTAGCAATGTGTAATACTCAAAGCAATCATGATATCCTAATTCTATATGTTTAATTATCAAATTAATTTTGGTTATCACGTCATTTTCATGTAACGTTTCTTTCCATTTCTCTCCCCATGCATTAGTAACTGTCTCAAAATTCTTTATTATTTCTTTCTCATTTAACGTTACTTCCGTGACTGTTTCGTTGATACTGATCAAACTAGACTTCAGTATTGTTAATTGATCTGAGCTTAATTGTAAAAACTTTAATTGTTCCGCCTGCATTTGATCCATTTTACTTTTATAGGTTTCAATTTCAGCTTCTGTTGCGGTTCCAAACAAAATACGAAATGTTTCTCCTACAAAACCTAACATTGATCTTTTGCGTCTCTGCTGGTTAGGACCAATAATTTCATCTAGAGTGACTTTTAATTGTTGGACACCAAACTTTCTTGATCTTATGTCAGTCAACCCTTGCTCACAATCGGTTTTATGAAACCATGTAAAATCCTTTATGGCTTTACATTCTTGTTCTAATCTTGTAATGCCCTTTTGCAATGTGTCATACAAATGTTGCACAGATTTTAAATCTACGTACGTGATTACGTCCCAAGAGTATGGCGTAAACCACACATCATTTACATGATTAAAATATAAACCTGTTTGTCCTGAAATTTCGTCATTCTGTATTCTAATACCTTCACTTACTCCTATGTATCCTAGAATCATTGCTATATAGAGAGTCATCAGCATGATGCTCTGCAACAAACAAAACAACATTGTCTTATTCTTTACTATTGTTACTCTGTTAATATGTACTATAGACCTCTTACGACCTGTTCCACCTATTTTACACAGTTCCACGTTTACTCCTTGTAAACCCCTTACTTCATATGGTCCCATTATCTTATTCTTTACATATTTTTACTCTGTTAATATTCACTATAGACCTCTTACGACCTGTTCCACCTATTTTACACAGTTCCACGTTTACTCCTTGTAAACCCATTACTTCATATGGTCCCATTATCTCATTCTTTGCATATTTTTACTCTGTTAATATGCACTATAGATCTCTTACGACCTGTTCCACCTATTTTACACAGTTCTACGTTTACTCCTTGTAAACCCATTACTTCGTATGGTCCCTCCCACAAAGGATCCAATTTTTTCCTGTTTTCTTTCCTAACGTAGACCTTCATGCCTACTGTTATCTTTATTTCCTTTTGTTTCCCATTGAATTCTTGAACTCTATGTTCCTTACTCTGGATTAATAACTCTCTGGCTTCTTGCCATGTTATTCTCATTCTCTGTTTAAACGTTGCAACAAAATCATCATAGTTATACAGAATCCCTGCCTTTTTCTGTAACTTCCCTGGGATATTTGCTATCCTTCCGTACATTACTTCATAGGGGGTATATTTCGTACTACTATGGGGCGTAGTATTGTAAGTAAATACTGCGAATGGCAACCACTTGTCCCATTCATCCTGTTTCTTAGTACAATAACATCTTAAATATTCGACCAACACCTTGTGAGCTCTTTCGAGACTTCCATTTGACTCAGGGTGATATGCACTGGTATGAATTTTATCAATTTTAAGAAGTTTACATATTTCATGAAATACCTTACTCATGAACTGGCTTCCTTGGTCTGTTAAAATTACATGACATATTCCAAATTGTAAAATTATATTATTTACAAAGGCTTGAGTTACAGATTCTACTGTCATGTCTATCATAGGTACTGCTATAATATATTTACTTAACATGTCCTGACATGTTAATATATATTTATTACCGTCCAGTGATTGTGTTAAAGGACCCACAATATCTAGTGCTATTTTATCCCAAACGTTTTCTGGAGTGTCTGTTATTTGCATTGGTGCCTTAGGAATAACCTGTTGTGTTTTATTTACTTGACATGTTTTACAGTTTCTAATATAGTTAGTAATGTCTTTTAACATATCAGGCCAACTACAATATAACTTAATTCGTTCATAAGTCCTTTGCACTCCTTGATGACCACCAATAGGACATTCGTGAAGTTCTTTCATTATTCTGTATTTTCTGTCCTCATCCATTTCCAAAGCTTTCCTTTCTACATCTACATTGAAAGTTAGTCTACTCAAACAATCGGCATTCACATTTCTCTTTCCTGCTTTGTGAATGACTTCAAAGTCATATTCCTCTAACAAAAGCCTCCATCGTAATATTCTTGAACCTGGATCTTTTACGTTCATCATCCATTTTAAGGGCTGATGATCAGTTACTAATGTAAATTTAGTCCCTAACAAATATGGTCGAAAATGTTTACAAGCCCATATTATGGCTAATAACTCTTTATCTGTTGTGCTATAATTTAATTCTGCTCCATTCAAGGTCCTAGATGCATAAGCTATCGGTTTATCTTTTCCAATTATTCCTTGACTTAAGATAGCTCCTATTGCCACGTTACTAGCATCCGTAGTTAATACAAATGGTTTTGTAAAATCAGGAAATTGAAGAACGGGAGCTTCCGATAGTGCTCGTTTCAGTCTTTGAAAACTCTTCTCTTCTTCTTCAGACCATTGCCATGATTTACCTTTCTTTAACAGATCATTTAAAGATTTGGAAATTTTACTAAAATTCACTATAAATTTTCGATAATACCCAGCTAGTCCTAAAAACGACTTTACATCTTTAGCATTCTTGGGTGTAGGGAATTCTTGAATTACTTTTACTTTATCATTATCAGGGCTAATCCCTTCCTTGGTTATAATATGTCCCAAATATTTTAATTCTTCTTTCAGAAATTCGCATTTGTCTGGCTCTATCTGAACTTGATACTGTCGGAATAGGTCAAACACAGATCGCAATCGTGTATGATGTTCCTCTAATGTTTCTCCAGCTATTATTAAATCATCTACATAAACAAAACAACGTGTCCCTATCATATGTGAGAGAATAGTATTCATGAAGCGTTGGAATGTGGCTGGAGCCGATTTTAATCCAAACGGCATTCTCTTAAATTCAAAGTGTCCGCTAGTTGTACTAAATGCTGTTTTGCACTGATCTTCCTTTGCTAAAGGAATTTGCCAATATCCACTGGCACAGTCTAAGGCAGAAAAGTATCGTGCCCTTCCTAATTTATCTAAAATATCTTGAATATTTGGCAGTGGGAAACTATCCCCTATCGTCTCGTTATTTAATTGTCTAAAGTCAACACAGATACGCCATTTTCTTTTCCCCGACGCATCTATTTTCTTCGGTACTACTAACAGTGGAAAATTCCATGGACTTTGACTTGGTTTGATTATGTCCTGTTCTAACATAATTTCTACTTGTTTTTGTACTTCATCCTGATGGGCTTTTGGTAACCTATAATTCTTTAATGTCAGAGGTTTATGCGGATTAATATGAGGAGTTGGAATAGTATGTGCCAAACCTTTTACTTCGGTTAGTCTATCTCCTGGCAATCTGAATATATCATTATATTCTTGACATAAAGATAATAGTTCCTCTTTCCCTTCTTTCACGTGTGCTAGTCTGATAGTTTGCTGTAAATGTTTTAGTCGGTCGCTTCCATATAGCGGTTTAAGATGAGTATTGCACAATAATTTCTCTAGTACTGGGACTTCCGTTATGGTTTCTTCACTTTCTGACAAGTTAATTACAGAGACCATAAATGTATTATCCGTGCAAGATACTATACCTTCCGCGACATACACTCTGTCATTAAGTTGTTGTTTAGGACAATATCTGTCTCCTATTTCTTGGGTAGGAAATGCGATAATAGTTTCACTCATTTTAGGTATTAAGTATGTTTGTGGAATTCTTTCATTATTGGATTGCCTTATCCAATCTCTACCTAATATCATATGAATGTTTGAATTTGGTAATTTTGGTATAACATATAATTTTGTCTTAACTCCCGCTATTTCCATATCAACCCATCCTTTTATTTTCATAGTTTTACCCGTAATCCCCTTCACTTCCATGGGTTCAACATTAATTGAAATATGTGAATGTACTTTGTCAGCTAGTATGAATGAAAGACCAGAGCCTGTATCAATTAATGCAGTGCACATCCCCTTTATGTCCTTATTTTCTAACTTTATTAGAAATTCGTGCTGTTGTTGACAGTCTTGCGTAGTACAACAACACAGCCTCGACTGCTCAGGTGTGTCGACATCTAGTTTCCCTGACTTGAGTTACTTCCCCTGGAAGATCCTCGGTTTCCTCGTAGACCACCCCTATTTGATCTACAATCCCTTGTATTGTGCCCTATGCGTTTGCAATAGTCACATACTGGTGTGGAACATTCCCTCGCGAAATGTCCTATCTTATTGCATTTATAACACCCCTTTGTGTCCACCATGTGAACATTTTCTCTTTTAATCCTATTTCCTTGAACGTTCTGTGGGAAACGTTTCTGTACGGCATTCATGCCCTTATCCTGTATTTTTACGTTAGACCTACGGTCACAATCCTCAATGACTGCTCTATCTATTACCTCTTTCAATGACATTTTCTCCGATACCATTTTAACTGCTTCTCTTACTGCATCATGCAAAATTCCATTTATGAATACATTTCTACCTAGTTTAATAATAATATTCTGTCCTCCTTGTTTCTCTGCATTACTCCACTCTGTTGTAAAACGGGCAGTACTATCAATTGTGGCTTGAATCAACTGTTCCACTCTAGCCCCCCATTGAGTTATGCTTTCATTGGGTTTTTGTTTCACTTGACACAATTGAGTAGTATAGTAAGCAAAAGTTCTTTGAACAGAAAAATGAGTTTCAAGTTTCTCTTTTATTTCAGCCCAAGACGTTATAGTGGATGGACGAATGTTCAAAGTACGTTTAGCATTACCAGTGATTTTGGCCAAAATGTATTTTACTAAAATAGGTTTTTGATCAACATGAACAAGTGATTCTGCTGCCTCTACATTGTCAATAAATTCAGTTAAGGTAGAAGGTTCGCCTGAGAAACCTTTCTCAAATAATTTAGCTGCTGCAGTAATAGAGAATTCATTTGTTACTTGACGTTGTCTTAACAAAGTTGCTATTTGTTCTTCTAGAAGTGCTATGCGTTCTTCATTTTCAGGTATCAAATTATTTGGTTCTGCCATTGTTGTAGATCTAACGGGCCCTTTGTATTCTGTGAAATATACTATAATCTTAGGAAGATATATGAAGGATTGACGACGTTCCTCGGAACTAGTAGACAAAACTCACCCAGTAACTAGTGACTGTTGAACGAAGGCGCGCTCCCATCGAACGTGGATCCTCGGACTTCGGTTGTCAGGGCAGTCGTCCAGTGAGGCTGCTACGCGGGTCGCCAACGGCTGGAAGTGCCGGAAACCTTGATGAGTGACGGGCACCCCGAAGAGGAAGAGCTGAAGCAGGAACAACCGGCTCGCAGCTAGGGCTGTTGTAACTTCTTCGTCGTGGAACAACCAGTATCGATGAAAACAGCAAAGTGTTGAAAAGAATATCCTCTACGATGAATTAGTTGTTAATATGTCGATCATCATCACACCGTCGCTGCCACCAAGATGGTTTATGTGGTGTAGTCACATAAACTGTAAATGTTAGGGTTCGTTCGGAACCTAAGTCCCGAAATGATGACTCGAAGAAATTGTAGAGTATATTTATTATAATATATACAAAATACAAATACTGAGCTCAACTGTAGAGCTCCCAGTAGCAAAAGGCCCCTCTGGTAATGAATTCCATGCTTATATTATCCGAGGAAATGAAAAACTCCACCCTATGAGGTCATCGGCAGCCAATTAGATTCAGAACCATATGGTCATTACCTCCCCATGAGGTCATTAGCATCCAATTAGGGGTAGATGTATTTTTAACCATGAGGTCATCAATAGCCAATAGTAGGCATGTATGGATAACATCTTTTAAGTTTATCACATGAGTGCTGTTTACTCTGACCATCTTACTAGTGATGAGAGAGTTAATGTTATTGTGGCCCTCTGCGCGTGATTTAAGATTGTTTATACACGTGCACTACAGACTACTCATGCGGGCGACTTCATTTCCTCGTGATATTGATACAACTAGACTCAGCTTGTTCCATGAACATAATACAGATTAATAATATATAATATTAATTCTAAATACAATATTAATTCGATAGATAGGTAATCATATCTGGTTATGCCTCTATATATGACACTTCCCGAGAATCCCATTTCTGCCACCTCTGTTCTTCATTCGAGCGTGCTGTTTTTGTCACCGTCCAAAATTCATAGGCCTACATAGTAGAGTCTTTCACAACCGGTTACGAAAAATATAAATTATACATTGCTATTGAACGCCTGGCGCTGTAATCATTATACAAGGTTCTTCCGTCTCGCAGAGTGTCTCAGTATTCGGTTTAACGAATATTCGAGTTGTTATTCTATGTGGGTGGACGGCAAAGGCAGACCGCATTGAGCCATGCACGAGTTCCAAGAGCCCTTACAGGGACGAGATTATCATCATGCAGGCCTGCCATTTAATTGATAATTCTTCCTCTCACTACATTCAGTCATCTATCGATCCATCCATTCATCTACTCATTGATTCATTGATTGCTTCATTCATCCATTAGTTGATTCATCCAGGTATTACATTTAGGTATCGTCAAGAGCAACAACATGCATTGTGAAAGCACAAGCATTAGAGCTTGAGAGTACTTTTCTTTTTGTTAATTGCACTCTATCTTCTAAAAAATGATTAATGAAATAATAATGAAGCTGTTTAGAGTAATTAAGAGGCATTATATATTAACAACAACTGTTTCAGAGATATGCATTTTGAAGTTAAAGCATAAACGTTGCACTAGAATGTACGTACTTATTTGCTCTTCTATTTAGTAAGTAATTGTAATTTATTCTAGTCTTGCATTTTACACTCCAGATTTCATATTATGCATTATACTTATTTACTTCGTTGTTACTGGTGTCCATTTATTTATGTATTACGAAAATAGTGTATAAAAGTGTCCAATCAGTTGTAGGCCTATGTCAAGCAAACACATTTTTTAATAAGACAAAGTAAATTTCCTTCAATTGTTACTCCGTTTGTGTACTCTGTAAATGTCAGTTTCATGTATGATGAAGTGCGCCTGGTGTTCTGTGTGGCCTGTAAAACATTAGGGTTGAAATTCGAATATTCTGTCGGATGCTTGCTTGACCTTTATCGGATGTTCTCTGACCGGTCGAATCTAAACCGGTTGTAACTACTATTCTGCAGCTCTCTATTACGGAAGTATCCATATTGTCATCACTTTACAGAACTTTCAAAGTATTTTCTTCTCGGTATGGAATACTGCCATTAAATATAAGAAACAACGGGGCAATTGACTCACCACTCATCTTAGGTTTCCCTAAGGCATGAAGGCAAACGTTATTATGCGTAACATTCAAACAACTACATCTCCACACCCATTGAAAATTGAACGCATGTTTACAGGATTTTTTTTACCCAATGGTCCAAACTACGACACTGTAAAATATTTACCGTTCCTCTTAAATCAGCCTATGTACGCACATACATAATCTGTACGCAAATTAAAAATTATCTGTCCGATATATCAAATATGAATTCGAGATTGACATGTCAAACACATACCGTGTTCCATTTGTCGTAGAAGAGGCGTTAATCTGAAGGAAGGAAGGAAGGAAGGAATTGAGTAATGCAAAAGTTGAATCTCTGTGTCAAGTGGTATTAGGTCATTCTTAATTTCTGGCACAATTAATGTAAATCCATTGTAGCCTAAATCTTATTACCGCATGTGTAATAAAAATTCGGAGTTATATCTCGAAAATTGTTGAAGTCAGTTACGTTTCATACAGTATATATTTTCTTATGCAGTATATTGAAAGCCGTTTCTTAAATTTTTAGTATTTCTTTTTTGACAAAGGAGTTGTGTACTGTCAGCTGTAGAGAATATGAAATGACTTGAAAAGGCAACTCCAGACGCATTTTAAGTGTCGCTGCCAGACGAAGACTACGCGTTATGAATACACGTCGGAAGTCGTGTAACACATTATCCAGGGTCCAAGTCATCTGTGTGATGTGCGTAACTCTACTTCTCATCCAGATTTACGATCTTATAATGTGATATTAAACCTAACACAGAATCTACAGCAGTCTGTGTACGTACATGTAGCAATATTTAAGCTGTTAAATTGCAATTGTCCACACCTGTGGAGTAACGGTTAGCGCGTCTGGCCGCGAAACCAGGTGACCCGGGTTCGATTCCCGGTTGAGGCAAGTTACCTGGTTGAGGTTTTTTCCGGGGTTTTCCTTCAACCCAATAAATGCTGGACAACTTTCGGTGCTGGACCCCGGACTCATTTCACCGGCATTATCACCATCTCATTCAGACTCTAAATAACCTAAGATGTTGATAAAGCGTCGTAAAATAACCTACTAAAATATATAAAAAAAATTGTAATTTCAGTTGAACGTTTCATCCAGATATTTCAACAGAGAAGAGAGTGAATAGAACGGTCGAAAAGGCATATCAAAACTCACGGCATTTCCCTGATAGTTAAATACGAGGAGCACATTCGAAATTTTGCGATTTTTACATTGTAAGCAAAGATTTAGTTCAGCAGAACTGTAAGAGTGCATGTTTTACCTTAGGAGGCTGTTATATACAGTATACCTGTACGCAGAAGTAATTTAAAATGAATGTCATAACACTGTTAATACTTACCACTTGCTTTGTACTCGTACTCATTCAAAAAGTTTTTAATTCACAGCAGTGAATAAAGCCATTGTTTCGGTTGCCAAGACAATGAAAGAAAGACCAGTTTATATACCAGACATGGGTAAATTAATGTAATACCTTCCTTCCACCCTTCATATAAAATGCACACCAATGTCTTATCTATTAAAGAGGGTAACATAGCGAAGTCAATACTTCACATTTGTTGAATCAATTAGCTAATTTTCACGAACACGTTAAAGTAAGCTTGAGTGCACATTGCATGTTTAACTTCGTGCGTGTCTTAAACACAACTTAAATTAGTAGGTTTTGGTATAGGTCACGGTGTTTTTTTTATCGAAAATAAATTTAAGAAAAGTTTCGTGCTAATGTAATAAGACGTAAAATATTCTAAAAATGTATTCTTTGATACTATTGGCTCGGATGTGCGAACGAGAACACAACATGTGCATTATGTAAATTCGTTTTGCATTATCTAAAATTACACCTGACATAAGTTGTACGGGTAAAAACCCACGAGCCATTCACGCTTCAGCAGATCAATGTTGCATCAAACACTTGTGACTTGGACAACACGCGTGTTGTGCCGATAGGGAAAGTCTTGCATAGCGAGCCAAAGAGCGACCTTGAGTAGCTACGAAAGCTGGTAAATCCCTGAAAACTTAATCACTACTTAGCACCTCTAAGTTAACAAAATCAACATCACCTACATGCTCGCCAGCTCACGCTGGGACCTCCAACGCTGCACAGTGAATAATTTAAGGCAGTACAATGGAACTTGTATGTCAACTCGGAAATCATAATGCAAAATGAGGCAGAAACCATATTACATAGGAAAATTATCTGTTTTCTTTTTTCTGTTTTGGGATGAAGACAATTTTTACATTATTGACAAAGTCAGTAAGCAAAATTGGCGAAATTGGAGTGATACCAATTATTCCAGTTGGATATATCCATTCAAAATGCACGGGACAGGAAAATTGATGGTTTGGTGTGGCATATGAGGAGCAACAGTCGTAGGGACTTTTTTATTCCCTGAGCACCCTGAGTGAACAAGATAATTATCGCGACATGTATCACTCCATTACGGTCACCAATTTCATTCGTGATTAGACGAACAGTTTCCAGGAAGGTGGATAGGTCGTTGAGGTGCTATTAAATGGCCATCACGGCCGCCAGATCTAACACCCCTTGATTTTTACACGTAAAGGTTATCGTGTTCGCTGAGAAAATTAACAGCATGGACTACCTCAAAGAAGAAAATACAGAAGCTGTGTCACATATCATCCTCATCTGAGTAACACAAGTTTTATTTATTTATTTATTTATTTATTTATTTATTTATTTATTTATTCTGGTAGAGTTAAGACCATAAGGCCTTCTCTTCCACTGGGATGGGATAGAATGTTTTATTTTCGCTGGCAGAGTTAATGCCGTAAGGTCTTCTCTTCCACTCAACCAGCCTTAGTCGAATTGAGGCATGCATTCAAGCAGATGGTTCGCATATTGAACATGCGTAGGCCTATACTGTAACTATTCCTATGTAATCCGACTTCTACCTTACAGTTTAGAAACTCCCCTAACATACAATAACCAACATTCAACAGCCAACACGTAATACTCTGAAGCAGACTTGATACTCAGAATGGTCTGTTGTATTAACCTTTAAATTTACAAAGCTTCATTTCTCACAATAGTTTATTAAACCTTGTCGGACCGTAAAGAAAACAACTATCGCAATGTCCATATTTTATATGTTGATTAATTTTAATTTAATTTCTTCCTGTAACCACTACAGGTTGCCGTCGACAAAGAGCACCATGATACAATAGAGTAAAAGCCTTGAGGCTTAGTGATAAATTGTTGTTAGAGTGAAAAAGAAAGAATTTGAATTATATTGAAACACATGATGTTAAACGAAGTAACGTCAAGGAGATGCGAATTAGTCATGGTCCATATGTATGATGCCTGAAAATAGCTATTGAGCCTTTGAGTGCTGCAATTGTTAGATCTCTTAAAATACTATAGTATGTGAAATTTTAATTTTCCTACCAATTTTTTTCTATTCTATTAAAATTATAGCATATCGCTTGTTAACCTGTTGATTATATTATTCATTTCAAATGTATTTTAACTTGTAGTGTTTTTAATTTTGTGTTTTTTATTATATTTACCTTATGCAAAATTTAAAGTGAAAGTTAAACATATTTTAACTGATCAAACTTTTTATTCAGTAAAAGAATTCTTAAATCACAAGTTATGATATATGCAATACTACTTGATTATATTATTCATTTTAAATGTATTTTAACTTGTAGTGTTTTTAATTTTATTGTGTTTTTTATTTATTATGTAATTGACGTGTACATCCATGTATAGAATAATCAATTAATCAATCCTATAGGATACTTTGTCAATTTAAGGGTTAAGTAACTTACTATGGTTTTTTCAAAAGTAAGTCATAATATCAAATATGTTCATAAAACCATGGAATGATAATATAATTGTTACGAAACACAATGTAGTTGTGAAACAACCACAAAGTGATGAAATAACTAAAATGTTTGTCCTATCATGATTGCCATGATTATGTACCAGTTTTTATCGTGTTATTAGTACAGCCATTATGGATGTAAGGAGAAAAGTGTAGTGCGTTTAAGAGAGGCTAAAGAACTGAGAGTAGCATGTATAATATAACGATAACAACCCTCCAGTATGAAACCCCGGATTTTATTTGTGCATTCGGTAGCTTGGGAAACTAGTCTGTAAATGCATTCGTCTGGCTGTGGTAGTTACTGTGCTGCCTTATGGCACGATTTTTGTTGTACGTAACTAACATTTCAGTTTATATCGTTGCTCGGCTCATAACGATAATGTCCGTTGCTTACGAGATTAAGCTGCAATAATAATTTATTATTGAAGTTATTGAAGTGTGACTTCAATGATAAGTCACGTATAACCCGATATGAAATCAATTCTTTCCCATGCACATTGCATTTGTGTTGTGTAATATCTTGTAGACTTGGTATTTTATGTCATAAGTAAATATAATATTGTACTGCCGCTGTGCCCTCTTATAGACAGATAAATAAATCTATACTAATAATAAATCTGTAGCCAAAATTTTTCTGGTAATTCTCGATTTTCCAAAAATAATTGATGTTAACATGTATAATTAACCATCCTGAAACCGAAAATCACTTTTTTTTAATTTTTGTTTCTATGTCTGTCTGTCTGTCTGTCTGTCTGGATGTTTGTTACCTTTTTACGCGATAATGGCTGAACCGATTTATATGAAAATTGGAATATAAATTAAGTTCGTTGTAACTTAGATTTTAGGCTACATGGCATTCAAAATACTCTGTTTAAAAGGGGGGGAGGTTATAAGGGGGCCTGAATTAAATAAATCGAAATATCTCGCTTATTATTGATTTTCATGAAAAATATTTCATAACAAAAGTTTCTTTAAAAATAATTTCCGATAAGTTGAAATATGGGAGATTCCTCAGAGCTCAACATGACCTCCATTGCGCACCCTGCACAACTCATAACGGTGATGCAATTCAGCCCATGTCCGTTGTAACATAAGAGGGGTGATTTTTTGAAAAGCTTGAGTAATTTTTACTCTCAGATCATCAATGTTGCTGGGTTTCTGTGAATAGACAATGTCTTTAACAAAACTCAACACGAAGAAGTCAGGAGGGGTTAGATCTGGGGACTTTGGGGGCCAAGCCAAGAGATAGCTGCTTCTCGTACTGGGTTTCGCCTGGTTTTTTAACAAAGAACCTGTTTCTACAAAGTTCGATACCACAACATTATGGAATCGTATTTAGGTACATTACGCACTCCATACTCACATCGAAATTCCCTTTGAACTCTAACACTCCAAAATTTAGCATACCAAAGAACACACTGTGCCCGCTGTTGATTTGTAGTAGCTATTTTAATCATCTACGATTTTCATTTTGTCCTTTCAGATTATGCATTGTTGATTGTCATATATGGAAACTCCTATCTTTTGATCATATAACCAGCAAGAATGTTTTCCTACTATCATAATAGCTTTAAATAATAAATTAATATTATCCATACCCAAACGGATCAGACTGTATGTTCTAGGAAAAATATATCTGCAAAAAAATGTCTGATATAATATATGTTCTAAGAAAAATATATCTGCAAACAAATGTCTGATATATATATATATATATATATATATATATATATATATATATATATATATATATATATATATATATATATATATATTCTAGGAAAAATATATCTGCATTTTGAGTCTGTACACTTCTTTTAAAAGTGCGATAAAAATAACTCTTACTGAAACGTACGGTTTTTTTCTCTCTATCTTTATGAAAGAAAGAGGAGGGGCACTTCTACATAATCACGTTCAATCCTTGTTACGTAATGGAAGATCTCTCATTTGTATTATTTTGTATGTGACAATACAATCTTCCGTACATCAGCTGACGGACGACTCACGCACGCATTGTGTAGGTCCTGAAGCCCGTGACGTTAATGGGTTTTCATACAGGGTCGCCTGCTTAAGTGGGTGTTGTCTGTGTGATTGACCGCCTTTGGCCGTGATGCTCCCACTAGAGATGCCCCTGACCTTCTTCAGACTCTTCGTGAATGCTTGTGGCTGGGAGGATCTCGCCTTGGAATCATGCGGCTCTTTAGTTTCGTAATAGAAACCGGAAAGATGACTCCGTGGCCTCTCACAATGGTCGGTTGAAGCTTTGGTTTAACATTCTTGTGGTTTGAACTTCTTTTATTACTTCTATTCAACTAGGCATTTGTAAATCCCGCTGGGATGGTTTGCCAATAGGGCATTAATCATATTACCTATTGACATTCCCAGTAAACCTTGTGATAATTCCACATAACTCAGATTTATCGATAACATGGGTATTATGCAATTGAAAACACTTGCGCAAGGCATTTATTCGTAATAAATGTCATAACCCGAGATCCGGATTTTAAAGTTCGAACGTAATATATCCGTATGTTGTTAATGCGAAATTTTAGTTACCTTTTAACGTTTTACATTTGGATTAAACAAAATGTAAGAATGTGATGGGATCTATAAAAGTGGCGGGGATTTATAGAATCTCTATAATTGCGTGAAACTGTTCATGCTTTCAAGTGGGGGTTATTGTGACATTTAGATTTTTGAGGAATTGGTTCTCTACATGGATTACGAACATGATTGAGTGTGAAATAAGTTTAATGCAATTTATGTGTTGTATTTACAATGGGGTTACTGCCGTTTTCTCTGAATTGGTTTATTGGAGACGTTAGTATGGATCTGTTATAATATACATGAAAATGATTTAAACGCAAAAAAACACATTAGAGTAGTAGATTGTGGTGCCTGAATGGCATATTTAGCAGTAGGTAGAAGCACTTGTTATACCGTACACATTCGGTTTTCCTTTTTTAATTTTTATTTTAAAAAATGCGACAAAGGAGCCAAAGAAAGAAGGAAAAAAAAATGCAAAAAGATGCTAACATTGGCAAAAGGTGCAACGAAAACATAGGAGTGTTTATTTCATATTTTCTTCGCAAGACAAACTTGAGCATTTCATTATGATAGTAATGGTTGGCCGATAAACAGGAATAATTATGAATATATGTATATTATATGAGGGCCGTCTATTTGCTTATCAAAGTACCGGTACACTATAGTATTAATTACTATAATACATTTTTGTTAAGTGATTAACGTTTTCGGCATTAAGATGCCATCTTCAGATCCATAGTTACATACATACATAGTACATTCCTGTATATTACTTGTTGTTCTATGTATTTTGCATGTTCCTGTGTATGTAACTATGGATCTGAAGATGGCATCTTAATGCCGAAAACGTTAATCACTTAATAATAATGTACTATAGTAATTAACACTATATTGTACTTTGATAAGCAAATATACGGCCCTCATATACTATACATATAGTCATAAGCTTGGGCATTTCAAGTAACGTCAGAACCGTGGCTAACGAGAAAGAAGACTTCGGCACGAATCGTAGTCACGTGATTATTATGGTCTAGTCATGGCCATATAAATATACATGTTCAAAGTTAAAAAAAAAAAAAAAACAAAGGAATTGCTGTATTAAATTCATGTTAAACGTGTATTTATATATAAACTCGTTCAATGTTGGCCATGTTATGACTAAGAATGTGACGTCGCGCCGTAGCCTTCTTTCTCGTTAGCCACGCGTCAGAACAGTGTGAAGTAACTCACTGCCCTTGCCAAGCAAATGACGTCATATTTTCAAATTTCCGTAACGGTTTGTTTATTTGACACTCGAGCAAAAACTTTTCACGTTAAAACGTAATTTGGATGCAGCATTTATGCAATCCCCATTCAGCATTTAAAAAATAAAATATGCTGGCTCTCCATATCACTGTTTGTGTGTGCGCGCTAGTGTACGGGTTGCGCAGACAAAAGCCCACTTTTGTAAACCATTCAGTTGGATCTGTTACACGTATCAGATGGCGGCGGACGAATTACGGAGATAGAGAGATGTAAATGACCCTACAGGCTGCATTACAGTATCGACACAGGGAAGTCCTTAATAGCCCAGTCAATAGATAACACTGATTGCTCCCGAATACTAACAGGTCATGCCCAGGCAGTCCCCGCCCGGCATGATTATTCCAACGAGAAATACAGCCACTGAAAGTCCCTCATCGATACCAGGAATGCCCATGACCCTGCTAGCAAGTACTCCCATCTGGTGTCCCATTTTGGACTAGAAGCTCAATCGAAAACTTATACTAAAAAGAAATTGGCGGTCGTCATCAGCAGAACTCGTACGTTTACTCTCGAAACACTAAAATATGTAGAATGAAATGGAGAGAGTTGACGTACGGTATTTTGAGGAAAATCGTTACACAATATAAGTTCAAAAACGAAACAAGGACATCGTATAAGAATTGAATATACAGGGTGAACCGTAAATAATGTCATTAATTTCAAGGAGTTTTCCTTTGAAATACTTCAAACAAGAAAGTTTAGTACAGTTTTACTTGTTTTTGCTTCCTTTTTGAGACCAGATTATTTTATATAAATATTTCATAGCGTATTTTGGAAAAGCTACTGAATTAATTCCAATATGCTCAGTCGATTGAAGAGAGCAGTGTATTATAATAATAATAAATAATTGAACACATTTTATTTTTGTATTTTAATTGTGCAGAAATTTGATCTTAACGAATGTATCTTTTCGTTCTGATAAGGAATTTTAAAATGTTACATGTGTTCGGATCAAATTTCTACATATTTAAAGGAAAAAACTAAAATTATTTCAATAATTTATTATCATAGTACACTGCCCTCTTAAATTGACTGAGCATATTGGGAATTAAATCAATGGCTTTCCCAAAACACGTTATGAAATGTTTCATATAAAACAAATTTTTATCTCGAGAAGGAAGCGAAAACGAGCAAAAGTGTATTAAACTTCTTTTGTTTGAAATATCTTAAAGACTAATCTTCTGAAATTTATGACATCACTTACGGTTCACTCTGTATAGCCGATACAAGAGTACATTGGTGAATTGAAACAGAAATGAAGAGAACATCTCAGCAAAATGAATCGAAGAAGAAACCCTAAAGATGCATCTACACGGTTCAACTTTTCTTTCAACTTTACGCATTCGAGCAATGCATGCAAGATTGATATTTAATATTAATTGTCGACCTGGTTGGCGTACTTGGTATAGCGCTGACCTATGCCCGCGGTTGCGGGTCCGATCGGTCGATGGCATTTAAGTGTGTTTAAATGCGACAAGCTATGTCAATAGATTTACTGGCACGTAAAAGAATTCCTGCGGAACAAAATTCCGGCACACCGGCGACGCTGATATAACCTCTGCAGTTGCGAGCGTCGTTAAATAAAATATAACATTTTGTAATATTAATTAATATATTATACGCAGTAAAGAAGATGTTCAAGACGGTGCACCATGTAGACACAAAATCTTCATGCATCTCAATAATTGAACGCGCGTTTTAAACTTGATTCTTTCAATATTCTTCCCAGATTGCATGCGTACGCGCGTGGAAAATTGAACCGTGTAGATGCAGCTTAAGGATATTCTGCAGTACCTGCCTAGAGGAATAAGATCTACGTATAAAACGACATGCGGCTAATAAATGGAATGACTCTAATTTACCGCATTGTCCACACCTGTGAAGTAACGGTTAGCGCGCCTGACCCCGAAACCAGGGTTCGAATCCCGGTCGGTGCAAGTTACCTGGTTGTGGTTTTTTCCGGGAGTTTTCCTCATCCCAATATGAGCAAATGTTGGGTAACTATCGGTGCTGGACGCCGGACTCATTTCATCGGCGTTATCGCCTTCATTTCATTCAGATGCTAAATAACCTGAGATGTTGATACAGCGTCGTAAAATAACCCACTAAAAATTACCGCATTGTTTAACATGGATGGAAGATGATCATGATGGTGGTGGTGGTGATTCCAAATAGTTGTCTTATATCAATCTTGAAATATCTGGATCTTTTCGTTTGTGCTTGCTTCTAAATACATGCAGGTTTGTTTTCACCAAACAGCCGTACATCCATACTTTACGTGACAGTTGCATGGGACTGAGAATGCTTCTTTTTCCCTTATCCATTACAATGTCTGGAAATAATGAGGCTTATATGTGCATCAACTTCGTGATTGTCACTTAGTGAGATGACCCAGTTATTTACACTGCAACTAATTGCGTTTATTGGAACTTATTCATGCTCTCTCCTTTCTCTCGTTATCAAACGAACATACGTAAATTACAGCATATTATCTGTTTTACTTCTTTCATTTGGTGGGGACTAATTACTGAACGCCTTTCTTACTGTGTAGGCCTACCTCATATTTCAAATCAGAAGTTCGTTTGCTACGTCCAAAATAAAAATATTCTTTCTCGTTAACGAAGAAGCATTTCAGAACCAATTTCGTCTTCGCCTGTCTGATTGAAGTTCAAAATTGGTTGTGACAAGTAAAATGTTGTTTGTGCTGATTAACAAATTCTGCCTTTTGATATAAATATACTTTTTATTGATGTTCAAGTTAGTTACTCCTACGGTTAGCGATGCGAGTTAAGTTTCAATTTATACAATTAATAAATATAACGAACCTCTTTTATCACGTATTTGTAACTTTCAAATTATAATCACTGAAACCAAACTAGAATACGTCCTGTTTTGAACTCACTGATGTCTGACATTTTAGGGTTTTTTAAAAATAAAATATGCCTTAATTGCTTAATTACTTAAATGTGGATAGCGTATGAGTGATAATTTCACTACTGTTTGTTTTAGCGCATACCATACAATAGGCTAAATAAAGTTTTAATTGTTAGGCTCGATGCAGACTAGCGTCATAAAGACGCGCGTTCAATTATTTGGTTAACGCTGCGTCCTTGTCGAGTTCGTAGGCTACCAGCGTGCCTTACTTACTTACAAATGGCTTTTAAGGAACCCGAAGGTTCATTGCCGCCCTCACATAAGCCCGCCATCGGTCCCTATCCTGTGCAAGATTAATCCAGTCTCTATCATCATACCCCACCTCCCTCAAATCCATTTTAATATTATCCTCCCATCTACGTCTCGGCTTCCCTAAAGGTCTTTTTCCCTCCGCCCTCCCAACTAACACTCTGTATGCATTTCTGGATTCGCCCATACGTGCTACATGCCCTGCCCATCTCAAACGTCTGGATTTAATGTTCCTAATTATGTCAGGTGAAGAATACAATGCGTGCAGTTCTGTGTTGTGTAACTTTCTCCATCCTCCTTTAACTTCATCCCGCTTAGCCCCAAATATTTTCCTAAGCACCTTATTATCAAACACCCTTAACCTATGTTCCTCTCTCAGAGTGAGAGTCCAAGTTTCACAACCGTACAGAAGAACCGGTAATATAACTGTTTTATAAATTATAACTTTCAGGTTTTTGGACAGCAGACTGGATGATAAGAGCTTCTCAACCGAATAATAACACGCATTTCCCACATTTATTCTGCGTTTAATTTCCTCCCGAGTGTCATTTATATTTGTTACTGTTGCTCCAAGATATTTGAATTTTTCCACCTCTTCGAAGGATAAATCTCCAATTTTTATATTTCCATTTCGTACAATATTCTGGTCACGAGACATAATCATATACTTTGTCTTTTCGGGATTTACTTCCAAACCGATCGCTTTACTTGCTTCAAGTAAAATTTCCGTGTTTTCCCTAATCGTTTGTGTATTTTCTCCTAACATATTCACGTCATCTGCATAGACAAGAAGCTGATGTAACCCGTTCAATTCCAAACCCTGCCTGTTATCCTGAACTTTCCTAATGGCATATTCTAGAGCGAAGTTAAAAAGTAAAGGTGATAGTGCATCTCCCTGCTTTAGCCCGCAGTGAATTGGAAAAGCATCAGATAGAAACTGACCTGTACGGACTCTGCTGTATGTTTCACTGAGACACATTTTAATTAATCGAACTAGTTTCTTGGGAATACCAAATTCAATAAGAATATCATATAATACTTCCCTCTTAACCGAGTCATACGCCTTTTTGAAATCTATGAATAACTGATATACTCCCATTTTTTCTCCATTATCTGTCGAATACAAAAAATCTGATCAGCGTGCCTTACTTGCGGTAATTTAGCTCTTCGTAATATCGTCGTTGTTCCTGCAATAACTCCTATGTGCAAAATATGAAATTTTTCAGTAGGAAAAAGAAACACATTTATTCATCCTATGGCAGCCGTACATAGGAGAGCGAATTCTTACATTTTCGAAACAAAGAAATGTAATTACATATAAAAGACTATTTTTAGTGGAATTCGTGCTAGTAGTCGCTGAAACGCCACTTTGAAGAACCTAGTAAAATGAAGTGGTGTTGAAAATAAAATGATTACAGATAAGTTACGATGGGGAATAGTTCTTTTCATTATTTCATAAGTATTATAATTTACTTTTTGATGATTTTGTCTCGTTGACAATGTCATGCTCCTCCACCACAACGTACAAATTTACAGGGCAAGGAATATTCTAACTTCATGCGAAAATACGGCTTCCTAAGCGTAGTTCTGGATCCTAGCTCATCGTTTCCTGCTTCGGCTTGAAACAAAGTCTTACACAGGGTGTTTTCAAATAATAGTCAAGTGGAAAATAGTATTTCAAAGCATTTCTGTAGAGAGTCAAAATTCATGCGTTTACTTAATAAAATTACAAACCATTTTCCAAATTTGAAATATTTTAAAATTGAAGCTTTTTAAAAAATAAATTTGTAAAATTATCCATGAAATATGAAGAGTCCACTGCAAGAATGATGGATGTCACTTTCTTGTCGAAAATGAACCAAGACTCTCAATGCATAGCTTAAGACATATAGAATGTACATATAGAGTTATATGGCATTAACACTAATAGTCATTGTCCAGTAATGGTCGGAAAATCACAGTTAAGCTTTGAGCGCTAAGCATTTCAAACTTTCATTTGCTTCTCCTGCAAAATGTATTCCAAATGACATCATTCTTGCAGTGGACTCTTCATATAATATTAACATATGTATTTTTTTACCTTTTATTTCTGTCGACTATATACGTGTTTTTATTGAATATCACTGGCTTCTGTCGGATTGTCAATTTTATATTAAATGCGTATTTTTCTCTCTTTTTCTCTTTCTTCTTTATTCTTGCTCCTGTGTTGTATTTATTGGTTTGAATTAAGTTACTTACTGTATTTAGTAAACTGTCCTTGTAAATTTTATGTTATATTATTGACTAAGACCACACCGTATACGAACCTGGCTCTTACGGTAGTGGCTAGAAACATTTTTGTTTTATAAATGTAATTTGTACTCACTTGCTAGCAGTTAAATAAATAAATAAATACTTGTTAGGGAATACTTTCTTTAGAATCCAATTGGAGAAAGTTTTTGGAATTAAAAAAATACACTATTATTTTTAAAAATGTTCGTTTATTCCATCATATGATTTTTTTATTGAGGTAGATGACTTTTTGAATGACCCTCGTACGTGTACTAAGACTCATTTTAGTGTACTGTAGGCGATTTTGAATGCCGAAAGGACTTTCTTATTAGTCTTATTTTGAGTAATGGTCTGTATAGGCACGAGATGTATCGTTTTTACTGCATTGCATGTTTGCTGCATTCGGTGAACCTCCGCTTTAACTAATAATGCACATACGTGACTTACATGTTACACTTAAAAAAAAACTAACATTGAATGTAAATTAGTTTTTTTTTTTAAGATAATAGTAATTTCGTCACTGGAAATAGTGAACTAAATTATTTCCCCCTGGAGTTGCTTGGTTTGTTACTGTTGCGAAGGTTGCGTTGTTTAATATGTCCCGTGTCCATTTTCTTCAGAAACAACAAATCACCCCGGGAGTTTGCACGCCTTCGCGTTACATCATACGCTCCTGCCTGTCGCATGCCTCGTTCTTGATATAGTCTGTTTCGGCTTTAAATAATTGCCATCATTTTTATTCCAGCTGTATCCGACAATAACTTTCTCCAGATTGTCCACGTCTTGCACCCACCCACTGGACCGTACGGACCGGCCTCACGCATGCCACGACTTGATCTACTTTATTTAGCATCACTCCACTAACAAAGAGAACGAAAAATAGCAGCACAGGGCGTTAGAGAACTCCGCAATCACGCACCTGTTCAGACAGTCACCTTGCTCTTTACGCTTGTGTTCATGCAGATGTTTGAGTTTCAGAAGGTGTATTTTTGTTACACTTATGTTATTGTATTATTTTGCAATCTGTGGAACTAGGCCGTCTGTTTACAGTCGTGTGCGTTCTGCAGCGTGAATGTAGCTAGTTTACGTTTTGGAATGTCAAATTTGTACTTAGTCATTACCTTATTACATGAATTAACCAAGTATTGGAATACTTCATGAACTCCTGTTACTTACTCCAGATACTGATAAAATGGTTGAGTACACTCGGGAGGAAATTAAACGCAGAATAAATATGGGAAATGCCTGTTATTATTCGGTTGAGAAGCTTTTGTCATCTGGTTTGCTGTCAAAAAAATCTGAAAGTTAGAATTTATAAAACAACTATATTACCGGTTGTTCTGTATGGTTGTGAAACGGACTATCACTTTGAGAGAGGAACAGAGATTAAGAATTGAATAATTTCAAGGAAAAATGGTTTCGGTGCCGGGTATCGATCCCGGGACCCTTCGCTTAGCGCGCGAACGCTCTACCGACTGAGCTACCCCAGGAACTAAACACGACACCGTCACAATTTTTCCTTTTTATATCCATACAACTCAAATGCGCTGAAAGACGCCAGAACTCAACTATGAGTGCACACAATACTGTGTGACTTAATTTGTGGCTTTCTGTTAACGTACCTCCAGTAACGAATGTATTATACAAATCTGGCTTTCAGGTAGTTGTGACGGTGTCCTGTATAGTTCCTGGGGTAGCTCAGTCGGTAGAGCGTTCGCGCGCTAAGCGAAGGGTCCCGGGATCGATACCCGGCTCCGGAACAATTTTTCCTTGAAATTATTCAAACCTGCTTTACAGGGAGCCACTACCTGAAAGCCAGATTTGTATAGAGATTAAGGATGTTTGAGAATAAGGTTCTTAGGAAAATATTTGGGGCTAAGAGGGATGAAGTTACAGGAGAATGGAGAAAGTTACACAACGTAGAACTGCACGCATTGTATTCTTCACCTGACATAATTAGGAACATTAAATCCAGACGTTTGAGATGGGCAGGGCATGTAGCACGTATGGATGAAACCAGAAATGCATACAGAATATTGGTTGGAAGACCTGAGGGAAAAAGACCTTTGGAGAGGCCGAGATGGGAGGATAATATTAAAATGGATTTGAGGGAGATGGGATATGATGGTAGAGACTGGATTAATCTTGCTCAGGATAGGGACTATTAATGGCGGGCTTATGTGAGGGCGGTAATGAACCTGCGGGTTCCTTAAAGCCATTTGTGAGTAAGTAAGTCAGTCATGGAGTAACGGATAGCATGTCTGATCGTGAAACGAGCGGGTTCAAATCCTGGTAGGGACAAGTTGCCTTGTTGAGATTTATTGAGAGGTTTTATCTCAACCATTTGAAACAGAATTGCTGAGCAACTTTCGGCGCTGGATCTCATTTCTTCATCATAATTACACTTCCTCTCTTTCATTTCTCTTCCGATGTGGAATAGAGTGTTGGCCGCTACCGAATTGGACTCCATGGCATGTGGTCATTAGTTGCTGGTGGTAGTGCTATGTGCCGTGAGTTCTCCCTGGGATCTTGGTACCTCGTAGGACCGAAGTTGAGGGACTGCAGTGATGCCTACATAAAAGTAAAGACTTTCTGAGTCTGTAGGGAGTTCGGAGGCGGCCTGCAGAAGAATCTGTGACGTAGGGACCTTAGGACCTAACTTAAAGAATTGGAAAGATTGATTTGGATTTAAAACATATTATATTTATACAGTACTTGCAAAATGTACAATAAATGAATCAACACTGGGCTCTAACCAACATTTTGTTGCCAGTTCTTTTGTTCAGAGGTGTACAAATAGACTGAATCTATTATCTATTAGTCCCCCTTGAGGGACTGTCCTTGCACATAGACCGCTTGAGTGGACCCGTTGCACTACTCGGAATGGGATAATGTATAATATACTGTCGTTCTCGATGTCTAATGATTATTATGCGTGCCGTGTAATCCGAGGTTTCAGGTTCAAAGCCCGTCGAAGACGATGGATTTTTAATGACGATTAAAATCCTTAGCATGAATTTCTTCGGAAGATAGATGAAACTGGAGCCCCCTCCCGTAGATTTAGGGTACGAGAAGGCTTCAGGACAAATTTAACGGCTATTTCACCCATGCCAAAATTTGGAGATAACACAATGGGCCCATATGAATGGCCATTGCGGTATTGAAAGTAACAATGGGAATCCAGTTTCGATTTGATAGCAATAGAAAAGTTGGATATGCGGGCATGGAAAAGGCCCAGTTGTTTAGGCAATACCAGGAAATGACTAAAATGTATACACCTACAGTAAGTGTGGCTTCTCTTCTTTATCGAGGACTGTACGTGCATAGACCGTGTCATAACGTGTAACCGTACGTTTTTGGTTATGTGGCCTCTGTAGTTTCAAGTGTTTTTGTCGAATAATAACGGTATCCACAAAAAAGTTCAGGTATAAAAAGTCATCCGTAATTATAGGTAATAATGATTGTTACAACTTAAGACTTCAACAGCGTTTACTTTTCGTTACATGAATTACGGGAAAGTATGAGACTATTTTTATAAACACATTTCACATCCTTTATAATTTATACGAAAAAAAAGGTAGTTTCCGCCTTATCGTTTACCGCTCTGCGGTGTATAGCCTTCTGAACTCATAGACGGATTTTGTTCGTATTTCCGTGATATTTACGAGTAGGCTTGCCGGACAGCGTGCAATCTTTACTACCAAAAGTGACAACACTGCTTGACATTAAAGCATTGATGAGTACAAAAAAAATACTTAACAGAAAGCTTGCCGGTAAGGTACTAAATGAACGCGGCGACCGTATTTAATTTTAGATTATGACTTCCTATGCTTGCTCCAACATGTAATTTCTGGATCTGTGTCTTGAGCGACAGCTAATATGAAAAGCTTTACCGTCAACACACACAATTAAACTTTGATCTTTGGAAAACAATGCGATTGGCACGGGAGAACTTAAAGACCTTGGCGCAAACATACAATATTTAAACTTTAACCCTTGGAAAAGAATGTGATTGATGCGCGACAACTTAAAGCAGCCGTGGCGAAAATGTGATCGTGAGCCGAGCCACTGTGTAACATGCAGTGTGCATAGCACCTATGGAGGGAGGCTGACACCCGAAGGGGAAGTGAAGCAAATGTCTGACTTATTAACGGATTTTCATTTTCCTTACGTCAAGCATTCAAATATAATTTTATACAGTACAAGGCTACAAACTAATATTTACTACGTGTAACGAAGAAAGAAATGAATAAGAAAACATAGGAAACATTATCACAACCTAAAATTAACTGTCTTCAGAATATGTCTGCGACAGAGTTTCAAAATCAGGAATTATATCACTTACTGCCAGTCGTAGTTGATCACGAAGGTATTTGTCTGTCAGTCGTGATCTAAATTTGGTTTTTACTATTTTCTTTGTTGAAAATAATTTTTCACAAACGTAAGTTACAGCGAACATGGCTTCAACAGAGCAAGCGAATGAACGAAGCTTCGGATATTTATTTATTTTTTTGGCAAAGATTTGAAGAGTTCAACATTTTCCAAGTCCTTACATATAACCTTCATTTAACATCACGTTGTAAATCTGTGAGTTTAAATTGAAGATCTAACCGTATTATTTGTACATCTGCTGAAAAAGGATCGACGTATAATAATAATAATAATAATAATAATAATAATAATAATAATAATAATAATAATAATAATAATGACACTTAACCTTTTAATGTTTCCTCAGTAACATGTACTCGTAGTATAATGCCGTTTTATGTTATACAACCGTTTTCCTCGTAATACTTGTGAACAAATCATACATTTAATATTCTCATCATATTGGCAGCAAAAAAATGCGTCCTCCAATCCTACTTTGAAACTTTCGTTTTGTGGAGGTACATGGTTTCAAGAGAGACATTGCGACGATACGCCACTCGCAGGTCAGAGACAAATACAAATGGAACGGAGTTTGACTCCAGTGAGCGAGAGGGTGGGGTTGGAGAAGGTAGGAAGCAAGAGAAATGCACAGCTATCATTGCGAGCCACAATGTGCTCGTGAGTCACATTTTCGCCACGGCTGACTTAAAGGCATGTCGATCTTCTTTGCGTTGAACTCGAATCTCTCCTCGTATCGCTGATGATAGCACACGATAATACCGGTTTCTTTTTCTTACCATTTCCTCGGTAAATTTTTACATATAAAGTTAAACTTTTTTTTACTGAAATAAAGAATTAGTTAATTGTCGAAACAGCTGTCTAAAAACCTGTAAGTTATTTGGAGATAACATAGTGTAGAAAGGAATTTGTCTGAGTAAAGTATGGGAAGCATTTTGTATTGTGTTCACGTTTAAAAAATGGTCGCGAGTTTTGAAACCCAGAGTCGCGTGTGTGCCCGACGTGAGTAGTCTATCTGTTAATAGAGTGCTCTCTGCTACTCATCCCTCCGCCGTGACACACATCCATGCCTGGAGCGGTAATCAGGCATGTGCGCCTCGAGGCCATCATGGCGTGTAATAAACATATGACTGCAATTCTTTCTGTGCTGAGGTCGCCATATGGCAACATCTATGTAAACATTTTGAAACTTAAACAAACTGTGTTCACAAGGAAAGACTTCTAGATCTCCAAGGAAAAGATGTTCAACAATTAACTCAGTTGCAAAATAGCATGAACAAATAATAAATAGGCCCAGTATCTCGTTCTGTAACGCGGATTAAATGTCAGTCTACGTACATTAGCAGCAGAACTAGTTGCGAAAGGATTGGAGAGGAAGTATTCTGTTAGGCCCGTTACACACTTGAGTTTTCGCTAGCGAGAAATGTGTTGCGAGAAAAATCAAAGATTGATAACATGGATTCAAACGGACGTTCACACACTGGAAGAGATTCTCGCTCGAGGCTGAAAACCTCGAGCGAGTTTCTCGCTGAAATCGGTAGCTCAGCGAATTTTCTTGACACATTTATCAAAGATGTTTGACATTTATACTCTTTATAACGATTGAATCTAGAAAAAGATATCACAGGTGGTGATGAATTGTATTGTTTTTATTTTTAAAAATCAGGAAAGATGGCTGATAATTGCAGTCAGAAACTTATCGAACTTACGATGTCACCCATTTATGTGATACACGGAATGAAAACTATAAAAACACGAAACTTAAAGAAGAAATCTGGAGACAAAATATCAGATGATCTGAAAATAAATAGGGCTATATTTTATTTTGATGAGTTTATAATAGTATTAATTATAACATTTGAAATAATGTTTCTATTTGTCTTAGCAGTTTATGTAATTTTAATCAGAATATAGCAAAGAATCCTCTATCATATCATGAATGGCAAAAAAAAAAAAAAAAAAAAAAAAAAAAAAAAAAACCTGACGCCTATTCAACCTGCGATAACGCCTAAACGTACAGTATCATCATCCAAATGGAAATCAGTGACCGAAACTCTCCTTTATCTTCGTGAGATACAATGTGATTTCCAGATATTTGTGGCTTTAATTTGTTTGCCTACTATTTCTTTTCATTAACAAAATATGTTCATATAACTCCATTTTCTCATCATCTGAATATTCAGATTCAACATAGTAGCATTCGTACATAATTTGTAAAGTACGACAATATACTTACAGGTTATATATTTAAGTACGACAATATACGTAAATACATAACCTCTAATATTTTTCCCAACGAGTGATTACTATATTCAGAAAAATGCTTTCTGCATGAAGGCAGTGCATAGATGATCATAGCGAGGTGTAATCTGTGATAGCGAGAACTCGCCAAGTGTGTGGAGGAAGGCTCTTCGCCTCTTTCTCGCAACACATTTATCGCTAGCGAAAACTCTTCAAGTGTGCAACGGGCCTTATATGTTTGCCCTGCTTGAAGGGTTACTCTCCTAAGACGAATACCTCGACCTGAGTTTTAATGACGGCAATGTGGTATAAGATGCCAGTTTCAGTAGCCTATTTTGTAGGATTAGGTACTGCCTCCTTTGTAATATCTCACATTGACTTGCACTCCTCTGACGAATTTGAACACAATTATGTTTTTATGAGTTTTACTTCTCTTATAATTGGCATTGATTATTTTTCCCGAGAAAGAGTTCTTATGGAAAAGTTTATGATGATGAGACTACCACGAAGTATCTAGTTGTGGTGTAGTCACATAAACTATAAATGTTAGGATTCGTTCGGAACCTAAGTCCGGAAATGATGACTCGAAGAAATTGTAGAGTATATTTATTATAATATATACAAAATACAGATACTGAACTCAACTGTAGAGTTCCCAGTAGCAAAAGGCCCCTCTGATAATGAATTTCATGCTTATATTATCCGAGGAAATGAAAAACTCCACCCTATGAGGTCATCGGCAGCCAATTAGATTCAGAACCATATGGTCATTACCTCCCCATGAGGTCATTAGCATCCAATTAGGGGTAGATGTGTTTTTAACCATGATGTCATGAATAGCCAATAGTAGGCATGTATGGATAACATCTTTTAAGTTTATCACATGAGTGCTGTTTACTGTGACCATCTTACTTGTGATGAGAGAGTTAATGTTATTGTGGCCCTCTGCGCGTGATTTAAGATTGTTTATACACGTGCACTATAAATTACTCAGGCGGGCGACTTCATTTCCTCGTGATATTGATACAACTAGACTCAGCTTGTTCCATGAATATAATACAGATTAATAATATATAATATTACTTCTAAATACAATATTAATTCGATAGATAGGTAACCATATCTGGATGGCTTTATATATGACATAGTCCTATATGCTCTGATGAAATTGTATTTATATTTGGAATTCAGGTCTGACTGTATTTATTTTATATTGTTCTAAAGAATATAATATCGGAACGTTACCTTTATGTTAAGTGATGCACACTTTTCTTCCCGCAGGGAGCTATACCTGAAAGCCAGATTTGCAAGCATTCATATGATTTCGTATTTGTAAGTCCATTCGATTAACATGATGTCGAGCTTCAGTTGTTTCACTCTTATTATTTTCTAGAAGGGACTCATTCAAGTTCGAACCCTTCAATAAAAAACTTGTAGCATATAGGTAACGTGTTTATATCTAGCATAGGAGACGCCTATGCGAATTGTGCAACAGCCAGTGAACACTAATATTAGTGGAACCTTACCGCTTCATGCATAGAGAATTCCTACTCCTTTTGTTTCGCCTTCTGATTGGACATTGGTCGTGAGGCACTTAAATTGCTTGTTATTTGAAAAGTGCAGTAGTTCGATTCTCGACTCCAGTGCTATGTTTGTATATAGAGTTTGGATTATTTCGTATTTTTGTGTGAAAGCTGAATTATAGTTACAAAATTTAGACCGCTCAAGATTTTCTTTACTGACTGTACATGTTAATCTGTTTTGCCTTTGTTTTGTGACTCGTGTTGTGGAAACGTTTACCATCACCAGAGAAATCATTTCCAGTCAATCGGTTTTTATAGCCATTGTGATGTAGTGGTTGGAATAATGCTGTCCGTACCAGGAATCGAATATCCATTGCCTAATTCATAAGCAGTCGTGTTACCCTCTCACTGAACAGGTTTTTACAATTATTGTTACCGGTATTAATACATTTTGAAGCATTTTCGCAATATTACGTTCCAGAGAGCAGAGTTGCTGTTGCTCTAACCAGTGATCGAAAGCAACAGTGTGTTGAAGAAGTAGACTGTGAAGATGAATGAGTGTGCACTTCTGTATGATGTCAGGACAGACTAGAAATGTTATTGATTTTACTTACTCTGTGTACGGAAGTACTGAAGCGTGCACGACGCGAACCCCTAAGTAAAAAAACCCATTGAAAGATGAACTCTCTCTTGTATTTCAAAGCGTTATAGAGACCATAACTGACTGGTAAATGTAGACAAGACGAAGACCATGGTCATAAGAAGAAAAATAAAGAAGATAAATTTGCGAATTTTAAATGAGACAGTAGAACAAGTGAACAGCTTCAAATACTTGGGATGTACTACTGCGTGTTCAGTTCAAAGTGTGTCGTGGCTCGCTGTATGTCGTCATGTGGCTAGCCGATGAGCCTAGAGAATTCAGTCTTCCTACACTTCCGCAGAGGCATATTACCTATGTGCCAGAGAAGTTGCCTAGCAAGTACGGCGTTCATTCTGAAGAGTACTTACCGATACGTACGGTAACGCCTGTAGTGGCAGGAATGTGAACTGTTTGGAAACACGTACTGAGGTGAGTTTTTTTCTTACTGTCGGGATATGGGGAGAGGTTTAAGACGATTACTTTGCGTACAGTATTTGTTGACATTAACTTCGACGGTCAACATGGACACGGAGCATTTTATTTGTGTTGTTGAATGTTGCCGTACGCAACCGATGATAACAAATACCCTGCGTACGACTTCCCACGCAAAACACAGTTCGAAAGAGGTTATGGTAGCACACAAACCGTACAGACCGCCATCTGTTGCTACGACGTTCAAGTTTTACCGTACACGTTCTCAAGTTCAAATTGAACGCCTTGATTAATAGGCAACTTCTCTAACATAAAAGTTGAAACTCGCTTCAGATCGCTGACTCACAACAGTGACGTCATGACACTTTGAAATGAACACCCAGTATAAACAGTAATATGAGCTGCTGCCAAGAAGTCAAAAGGAGGACAGCAATGGCAAAGGAAGCTTTTAATGGAAAAAGGAGCATCTTCTGCGGATCCCTGGAAAAAGAACTAAGGAAGAGACTTGGTATGGAGTGTAGCAGTGTATGGGGGCAGAAACATGGACATTACGACGAAGTGAAGAGAAGCGACTAGAAGCATTTGAAATGTGGATATGGAGAAGAATGGAACGTGTGAAATCGACAGACAGAATAAGAAACGAAGCTGTGTTGGAAAGAGTTAGTGAAGAAAGAATAATGCTGAAAATGATCAGGAAGAGAAAAAGAAATTGGCTGGGTCACTGACTGAGAAGAAACTGGCTACTGAAGGATGCACTGGAAAGAATGGTGAACGGGAGAAGAGTTCGATACAGAAGAAAGTATGAAATAATAGACGACATTAAGATCATATGCGGAGACTAAGAGGGGGAAAAAAAAAGAAAAAAGAAAAAGAAAGACTGGAGAATGCTAGGTTTGCAGTGAAAGACCTCTCCTTGGGCAGAACACTATAAATGTATGAACTGATTGGATTATTGTAGGTACTTTTTCTCGCAATAAAAGCAAAAAATAATTTATTTTTCATCGTAGGTTCCCCATTTCCTTGTGCTTCCAACAATGATGAAAGTGAATGAGATTTAGTGTATAATTTAGTATCCGCATAACTTTCTTGTAATCGTTCTGCACAGGAGCGTCGTTTGGGGGTTGAGAGAATAGGGCAGTTGCCTCTTGTCCCAACTTAATATTTAAAAAATTATAATTGAGTAGTACTACTAAAGAAAAAAAATTGGAAACTGTTTTAATTTCAAAATAATCCAGTTTTATAAACGTTTAAGAAATAAAAGAGGGCATTCTTGGGGCTGATTCAGGGTATTGTTTGTGGGAATGGAGTATCATCATCTCGATAGGAATGCACCAGAAAATCTGGTGTTTTAATCCACAGCAATAGAACGTGCTGAATTATACTTAGGAATGGATTTTATAGGTATTCATCATTGAATCCATAGATCCAAAGTCGGAACGTAGGACCTCCCCTAGCGGAGATTGAATACCTACTAGAAATTTAGTTACACTTATTTGCCGACATGGTGCAGATTTTATAGGTATTGCTTCTGCACTAATTTCTGAATTTAAATAATTAAAAATTTACTACATGACGTCGCACTTGGGAAATAATTCCGTCTTCAATTTGGGGAAATGAAATCAGAAATTTGAGATGAACTAATTTTTACAATTTAGCTGTATAGCCAGTCACAAGAAACAAATTTCATGTCTCAAAGCAACAATGTCACTTAGTTTAAATCCTTTGTTTATGGTCAAGTTAACCCCAGTTAGGGTGACCAGACGTCCTCTTTTTTCCGGACATGTCCTCCTTTTTAGGCCTTTGTCCGGGCGGATTTTTTAAAAATCAAGAAATGCCCTCCTTTTCATAACTTGTATGGCTGATATTTTGAAATTATCCGATTTGACGCTTTTTTCAAGTAATTTGCCTGTAGGTGACGGCAAAATTGACGGAATATACTCTTTGCCAATGATCATAACTCTATTTGCTTACAAAGTAATATTAAATTCACATTTTGTGCGATCTTTTTATGTATTTTGATAATAATTATAGTTTCCTTTGCTTTCGTGTAGTTAACTGTAAAATCATTTTATATTATTAAGTTTTATGATAAGTAATAAAATAGATATTGACATAATTTTATGTATAAATTAGACCTAAACCTAAATCTAAATTGATATTAAAAACAATTAAATTTTTTTAGTGTAGTCTTAAACTTGTAAACTTGTAATATTACTTTTTAATTATTTAATGTAAACTCCATTGCCGGCCACAAGCTTTTGCTTCATCGGGGGTGCTAACCAAAAGTGTACCATTATTATCGTTCAAATAAAATTATTATTATTACTATTATTATTATTATTATTATTATTATTATTATTATTATTATTATTATTACTCTATTTTCTGTCCTCTTTAATAATTATACTTCCCTTGACTTTCATATGTAGCTAACTGTAAAATCGGGTATGATGACGCAGAATATCTGCATGGAAATATCATATGTACTTCGTGATTTAAGACGGCGCTTATTCCGTCGGATCCCGGCCAACTAGTCGCTCATAACGAGTGCACCTCAGCACATGTGTGGACTTCGGTCCTATGTTCATAGACATCTATGACGTAGTGCAGAGGGCGGCCACTAGAGGGAACCCAAGAGTTGGAACTTAATCAGAAACAATTCTGTCCGACGCCGGGGTGGTATCCGTGTGGCTTAGTGGATAAAGCATCAGCACGTAGAGCTGAAAACCCGGGTTCAAATCCCGGCGCCGGAGAGAATTTTTCTCCGTTCCATTACTCTTTCATCGTATGATGACGCAGAATATCTGCATGGAAATATCATATGTACTTCGGTACATTAAAATCATATATATATTAAATCTGTATTGTAAATATTTTGTAAGAAAATAGATACTGACGTAATTTATAGTATAATATAGGCCTAGTCCTAAATCTAAGTACATAGTTTGTCCTCTTTTTTTCGAACAATGTCCTCATTTTTGAAGCTTTGTGTCCTCTTTTCAATCGATGTGAATCTCGTCACCCTAACCAAGCAAAAACTGAAATAACGCTCCTGATTCTGCAGTTCATTATTGAAAAAAGATACTTTTGCATCTGGAAGGTATTGCACTGAAGAATGTGATTGAAGAAATTTTGCTCGTCTTATCAGCCGAGGTATTTGTATTTGTTAGGCGACAAGTGACAGTCTATGTGCAGAGATGGATCACCAAATAAGATTGATATGTTTACTGTCGTCCGCGGTAGACTCTTTCTTATCCGGTGTAGAGTAAGGCATCGGCGCTGCTCTCGAAGTTAGCTTCTTCGTATTTACTTGTAGGTACTCATGCACTTTCGTGATAACTCGGCGTATTCATAAAATGCGATAGTCCACGTTGTTGCATATGTGTACCCACTCACTACAAGGAATGCGACTAAACTGGAGAAATGCAACTCGCAGCTGCATGAACCCACTTCCCTATCACATTGTAAACAGAGGTCGTGCAGTGGCGTGGCTGAGATATTACGTCATTGGAAAGCTTGCGGTGATTTTTAAAATAATTTTTAGAAGCAAATTTAACGTGACTTACTTTCAGACATAATTGGCCTCTTTGTATTCGACTCGACGGTACTGATCTCTACGAAGTCAAGGCCATGCCACTTTGCACAGTGTTAACAATTAGGCTTGCTGGTTGTTGCGGACACTATTCGCTTCGATTTCACATTCTCCGCTCACCTGGCGTGCAAGTTTCCGGTCGTGTTACAAAACTCAAGTTATACGACTTTTATTTTCTACTATCGAAATTTAAGGCTAATGTTTTTCGGATATTTTTTGCTACCATTTTAAATGAGTGTGAAGGCAGGCGAATGTTCTGTGTTCAGAGAATAGTTGATTCACTATGTGTACAATCCCCAAGAGATGAGAACATCTCGTGTAAGTAGATTTTTGAGCCTCGAAGATACTTCAGTTTCCTAACGCTCAACATAATATATTAGAGATCACCTTATGTCAACGGATGTCGTTAACTGGAATCTTCATACTTAACCAAGAGTACCTCGTAAAATCTTAAAATATGCCAATAAATATGCACTAATAAAACTGTATTTCTTGATATAATAATAATAATAATAATAATAATAATAATAATAATAATAATAATCCGTGCCGCTGCACCCGTGAAGGGCCTAGACCGACCAGCCGGCTGCTGGCCTCACACCCACATGCCGAAGCAGAGGTGGACGATCATCTAACCAGAATGGAGTATCGTGTAGTTAGCACGATGATCCTTCCAGACGTTATAGCTGGCTTTCGCAACCGGATTTCGCTACCTATCGTAGCTCCCCAAGTGCATCACGATGCTGGGTGGGCACCGGTCCCATACACTGGCCGAAATTTCATGAGAAAATTTCTTCCCCCTTGAGGACTCGAACCAGCGCGCATTCCGTAACGCGAATCGTAAGCACGATGCCTTAGACCACGACGCCACGGCGCGGGACACAGATCACTAATAAATAATACCGTAATAATAATAATAATAATAATAATAATAATAATAATAATAAATGAAGAGTTATTTTTGTTGTTTAATCGGCTGTCCGAAGACAGGTCTTGAACTTTACAAGTGATACCAACATGGTACCACTTATGTTAAAATGTTATGTTTTATTTAACGACGCTCGCAACTGCAGAGGTTATATCAGCGTCGCCGGATGTGTCGGAATTTTGTCCCGCAGGAGTTCTTTTACATGACAGTAAATCTACTGACATGAGCCTGTCGTATTTAAGCACACTTAAATGCCATCGACCTGGCCCGGGATCGAACCCGCAACCTTGGGCATAGAAGGCCAGCGCTATACCAACTCGCCAACCAGGTCGAGTGGTACCACTTATGAATGAGTTATTTATGAAAGGGGCTAAGTCGCTAATTTTGTGAAAATGAGTTTGCAATGTAATAACTGCTCTTTGGATGTAGATACATCGATTTAGATATGGAGAGGACTAAGTTTCACACTCTAATTCTTCGTAGAATTTATGATACAATTTTTATTTCAGCCTTATTTTCAAAATTTCGGCCTGTAAGAGTTTTTCTTAAATTGCTAACAATTTAGTATTCAAGACTTAGGCTCTTTCATAAATAACCCATTCTTATGAGGGAACTAGGCCAGGAGATAATGAGTTAGGGTGGCCAGTTCCTTCCCCCCCCCCCTCCATTGCATACATCTCCGATTAGCTACATAATATTACACTAATCAGACTTCAGTGTATACAAACAATTGTTCTTCCTCTGACACATCGTCAGGTGAGATGTAATACTGCCTGATAATAGAAGTAGGCCTACATTTCAGCCAGAACCAGATCAGAGGTAAAATGAAGAGTAGCCTGCAGGGAAAAGCCTCATAAGTCACGTTTTACTGTTTTTACAGGAGAGCAAGTTAAAAGTTTCAAGCCCCATATATTCTAATGTCTTTGGGTTATAATTCTTCCATTTTTTTACTAATGAGGTTGTTATTTTGTACAGTTAAACTACACAAATCTACAATATCTGATATACTACATGACATCGAGAACAGAAAAGCGATGATTTTGAACTTATCAACCGTTCAGTCATGCACGATGCGATAGATGTGCCGCGAAAATTTCAATATTTTTCTGTAAAAATAATTTATAATAATTCCACTCAACACCAGTTAAAAAGAAATCCTAACGATTCATTCTATGCAACATAAAATCAGCTTTAATGACATTAAACGCGAAAATATGCCACAATAATATAAATATGAAATATTGTGCATTAAAAAAAAAGCCACAATATGCAAATATGTGCGACATAAAATTTGGTTTCATAAGCTTAAATGTTGTTGATTCGTGTGAAGATAATTAATCAACAGTTAGGCTAATTATAGGCAATGGGAAAAAGTATACAAATGCATGAACTTCCTGACCCTAGTGATGTTTGACAGAGATGGTGTTGCCACCCTGTAACAACATTTTCGATGAGATGTAAATGCTATTAGATAAGGAGAAGTTGTGAGTGCATACGGGGAAATCCCCCATCCTTAGATTTTTTCAGCAGAAATCTTAAATGACTTTTCCATACTTAAATTGTTTAAAAATAAGCAAAAATACCATAAAATGTTGCAAATAGAATTATGGTTTCAAAAATTAATAAAGCAATTATTCAAGTGTAAAAGTCTTCACATTACAAAACCTAAAATATCCCTGAGTATCCACGGAAAAGTGCTGTTTAATCCTTTATGACTATTTGTCAAAACACTTGAACAAAGCAACTAGATGCATTTGAAATGTGGATAAGGAGAAGAATGGAGCGTGTGAAATGGACAGATAGAATAACAAATGAAGCTGTATTGGAAAGAGTGGGTGAAGAAGCAGTAACGCTGAAACTTACCAGGAAGAGAAAGGAATCGGTTGGATCACTGGCTGAGAAGAAACTGCATACTGAAGGATGTACTGGAAGGAATGGTGAACAGGAGAAGAGTTTGGGGCAGAAGAAGATATCAGAAGATAGACGCCATTAAGATATACGGATCATATGCGGGGACAAAGAGGAAAGTAGAAAAAGGAAAGATTGGATAATGCTGGGTTTGCAGTGAAAGACCTGTCCTTGGGCAGAAAATTGTGAATAAATGAATTCTTCACCACTTTGCAAATCAAGATTTCAGGTATAACTCCCTGTAAAGTTGATTTGAATAATTTCGAGTGAAAAATTGTTCCGGGGCCGGGCATCGAACCCGGGACCTTTGGTTTAACGTACCAACGCTCTACCAACTGAGCTACCCGGGAACTCTACCCGACACCGATCCAATTTTTCCCTCTATATCCACAGACCTCAAAGTGGGCTGACAACCGTCAAGCAACCAACTTCGAGTGCACACTAACTCCGTGTGACTTAAATTATGGTTTTCTGTTAACGAACAGTGACGTTTATTATGCAAATCAAGATTTCAGGTATAACTCCCTGTAAAGTTGATTTGAATAATTTTTCCCTCGAAATTATTCTTCACCACTTTATTCTTTGTGCAGTATTCAGGAAGAAATGGATCAGAATCATCTTCAGTTACGTGCAGCCATTTCTTCTGTGTGTGAGAAATATTGGAGAACAAGAGAGCTTGTGACTTTATTGTCAAGAACTTAGCATTGGTTAATAGCAGGAACATTATTACAGAACCTATAAAAATTGAAACGTTACTATGTGTGTCCACGCGTTTCCCACCCTCCCCAGTTAGTGTAATATTATTCAAGACAGATGTGCATCCGGGTAAGAAAAAATGCGCGTAATGTAGTATGTGATACTTACTATATCCTGCTTCTAGTCTTTGTACTCCATACTTTCTCAGTTCGCCAATAAATGCAATCATTTGCCTCTGCTTCATACCTTTTGTAAGGATTTTTACTTGTAACTTTCAAACAGCTGTATCTCCACATCATTGAAAATTTGACACATTTATATGAGCTTTTTTTTACTCTGAACAGTCCATGCTATCTACCGCCTGAAATATTTATTCCTCCAGAAACTCTTTTTATATTTATCTTTGCGGTTATAGGCAATTTACTAGATAATTGTGTTTGTGAATTTCTGTCTCTGTGTATGCTGAGAAAGTGAAAATTATTTGTAGTATGTATTATAAAATACTGCACATGTATGTATATACATATATATTTCCTCTTCCTTAACAAATTGACTTTAACTGCAACGCTGAATCGAATACACTACTTTAACTATATGATTGCCAACACGTGAGTTTGTGGTTTAATAATCACAATTTAGTGTAGCGATTCACATTGTCGGCGAACGAAATGAAGTGCAAATGAATTGTATTAGAGGTTATTGGTTTCGTGATGTTATCCAACCGCCGCGCCGGCCGAGGTTTTTGTTACGGTCAAGTCTTAATTGACTGCTCGGCTCAAGACGTGTCTGCCGCAGTGAAAGCAGAAACGTACGGAGCGGCGTCCCGTCACTTCATGCCGGCTTGCAGAAATGTGTGTGCATTTCGCCGAGATGCTGTATCAACGCTAGAAAGCAATTATGACAAGGTTCTTGCCAGGAAATCTTTGGCTGTGATCTGCCTGATTACTGTCATTTTGTATGCTGAACGGGTGACCTGTACAGTCACGCGAACCTCGGATATACTTTTTTAGTTTGGTTGTAGTTCAAGATTAGATTAGAGCGGAGGGTAACATTCTTTCGTGGAGTCTGCACCTCGAATCATGACGTGAGATTCCAGGCTGGAATTGCTCAAGTCTGTACGTCGTCATCACCACCACCCTTGTATGTTTTTAGGGGTCGAATCTCTTTGGCCCGTTCAGTCTTTCTTTCCTGTGGATTATGTAAAACTCTATTCTCTGACGGAATTATACAAGGTGGGCCATGAGTGTCGGAAAAGTGTTTGAATGGTTAATAACTACTTTGTTAGTACCTGTATTTTATTGCTACAGATATTGTAAGGACTTACAAATGGCTTTTAAGGAACCCGGAGGTTCATTGCGGCCCTCACATAAGCCCGCCATCGGTTCCTATACTGTGCAAGATTAATCCAGTCTCTATCATCATATCACACCTCCCTAAAATCCATTTTAATATTATTCTCCCATCTACGTCTCGGCCTCCCCAAAGGTATTTTTACCTCCGGTCTTCCAACTAACACTATATGAATTTCTGGATTCGCCCATACGTGCTACATGCCATGCCCATCTCAAACATCTGGATTTAATGTTCCTAATTATGTCAGGTGAAGAATACAATGCGTGCAGTTCTGTGTAGTGTAACTTTCTCCTCCTATAACTTCATCCCTCTTGGCCCCAAATATTTTCCTAAGCACTCGATCCCAGCACAGCTGACGATCAATTTCAATCAGCGCTATGCCCTGTGCATTCAAAAACTTTATCACTGACCGCACTATATACGCGGCGGTAGCTGGAATAGGAGCGTCCATCTTCAGCCAATGCAACGAAGCTACTGAGAGCACTCGAGAAGTTCCGCTAGCGCATGCGCTATGCCAGGACATTACTCTATCGCGTACACGAAGTCGCTTCGCACAACATATGGTTTGCTAGCTGTGAGACAAGTGGGGAAAGTTACTTTATGGACGCGCCTCGTATTTTTACAAGATTTGACTTTTCGATTTGGACTACTGTTGACATTTTTATGATTATACTACTCAGAAATATGTAAACATGTCAACAGTAGTCTAAATTGAAAAATCAAATTTTGTAAAATTATACCATAAAAATCGTCAATTTTGCTTATAATTTGTCCACGTCTATATTTTCTTCTAATTTTCGGCAAATAATGAACAATGTAGATAAAATATTGTAGGCCTGTGCAACTTGTACAAAAGTAGCTTTATTAACTCGTGGTCTTAGTTCATTCCCTCCGGCCGTGATCTAACTTGATCCACTCTGTAATAAAGCTTCACTTTTGTACGTCGTTATATAATATATTTCCTAAGATGACCAAGTTCGTCTGTACTAATGAATTTATAGAAGATAACAGAAAAGGAAACCCTTCCTATCTTATTTCCAATTACTAATAATTTTAGTTTTCTTATATGTTGTTCTGAGAGCGGTATACTGCGTACATCGCTTGCATATCCGTCCTTCAATCAGTTTGTCGGATTTTATCTGTGTGCTGTATATCTATTGAAACCTTATGTTACTTAATTTTTTTGTACTTGCTAGTTCCTGTTTTCCTTCATTTAGTATGCATTCCAATCATGCTCGGATAAAATTATTTTCCAATAAGTAGAAGTTCTTGATCAACTACAGTGAACCAACACCAGCTTAGCACGTCTTACGTGTTAATTACCCGCAATGATTTCACTGTAATTAGGACGTAAGCACGACGTTCGAATATTATACTATACTTTTTATCGATTTAAATTACACATTATGAATGCAGTTCAAAATATATTGAAACTTTTTTTTTTTCTGGAATTATATTATTTACGGTTACTTGTAAGTTACTTAGAGTTCATGCAGTCCTCGTTCATAGTACGCTTGATATGACGTTACATATAAAAAAAACTTTCTTCGTCAAGTCTTTTTATCACTTGCACCTGCTGATGAAATCAAGGAAATCGACGCTAAAGATTCGTATAATTAAACAGATTATGATCGCAGTAAGCGTAGACGGGGCGTTACTAGCGGTAAAATATAATGGTCACGTATCGTGAATGTGACTTGTTGCGGTACAAGCGCTCCCGCTGCCTTTTAGTTTAATTTACATGGTAGCCTCAGTGACATTTACATTCACAAATTTGTTCCTCTAATTTCATTTGATCTGTGATAATTGATATTGCGGCAGTAGTTGTGAAAAGACGAGTGATTGTTTAACAACCCATTTAAACTGCAGAGGCCACTCAAAATGGGCGAAGTGACGGTGTAACAGTGAAGAAAAGATGGGATGAGTATGACAAAAGAAACTAAGAACCGGCAATAAGAACGTAAATATGTAAACAAATAAATAACCTTTCCTTCAGCTGCTTTCTTCACCGTAAATTTTAGTGATCCTGAGGGAGTCTAGCCCTGTAATGAGTTCCTCAGCTTTTTGTAAATACACAGGATTTATTCTCCAAGATATATAATACTTTTTTATGCCGCTTTCATGTTTCTAAAGTCGATTGTCGTTTTATTTATTTACGAAAAACTGTTCATTATGGCAAAGAATGTAAACAGAAAGAATTGAAGACTGTCAAACTTATCTAGTGAAGTGTGCTATTTATGCAGGAAGCAGAAATAATCACATCAAATTTACTACAGTTTTATTAAATTTGTCTAGAATATTTCGTACACTTAATTTATTTTTTGTGCCCTTCACCTTTACTAGACGGATTTGCATAAGGGCAACACGACGTTGTTCTCTCTCATACAAAACAACGCAAGTCATCACAAAAGGCAAATAAAGTCCAGCTCAGGATTCGAATCCACCGCCTTGACACCTCCGCAACTTTAACGCTTTATGTCTTAATCGTTGCGTACACCGTGGTCGGCAAAATTAAGGATACATTGAGGTGAAATTTTGCCAATTGTGTTGAAAAAAAATCTATTTTTCCTTTTTAACATAAAAAATTTGTATTTGATTCAGGGAACCTCTTCACAAATTTTCATGCAGAAAGGCCCTTTCAGTCAGCTGTTTCGGCCGACAATTAGAAGGTTGCATGCCCTGAGTGGCCTTTTAAACTCAATTTTCTCCATTTTCATTTTTCTTACATATTGCTTTACTGAAAATGTTACTATTTCAAATTTTGTACTATGTCCATAAGTTTTGGTAGGTCTTCTTGAAGTTGTGCTTAACAAAATTTGCCATTAGAATTTTCCTTAAACTTCAAGATTTTTGGGAGAAAATATTTTTTCTACTGAACATCACAATTTTTATATTTGAATATATAAAATAATTGTTTCTTAGCTCTAGAAAAATAATCTGAAAAAAAAAATGGCAAGTTATGTTTCAGAGAGTTTGAAAGGTATGTGGAGTACATATGAGGCAACAGTTTCGAAATTTTTAGAAGTAGTGATTTTTGAAAATAGAATTTACAAATACATTTGAATATTTCACCGTCGAGGGAGCGTACCTACTGCATAACATTCCCGCACAACAGAGGAGAGCTGTACAGGTCGCTGCTGGTAGACCCGATAGTAGGGTAGTAGTGGGTACAGTAGACACAAAATAGTAAGACATATGTATGCAAGTGAAATTTCAAGTATTTTTAAAATCAAGTGCAATAGAAATACACAATAAAACATGGAGTACAATAATATATAAACAAAAATGTTAATAGATAAAGATCATAATATACAATGCGTGTTTGTCAAAAAAATGCAAATGTCTCACTGTTCTCATTCAGGAGGGTACAGTGAGACACCACAGTGTCTATTAACGGACATTGAAATGATTTACATTTATTTCAAAAGAAAAGAAAGCTTGCTGTCTCTTTATCTTACCATGTTCTGTAGACTTATTTAGAATCATTTTGATGTCTGACTTCCAAAGCATTGAAACATCTGGAACATTTGAAAAAGTGAATTTTCCATGACTTTTCAAACTTTTGCGAAAAAATAAAATTAATTTTTGGAGACAACAAAGCTTATAATTATAAGAATTTAATTTAATTCTTTATTATTTTTTAATATTTTCTTAAATTTTGTGTAAAAATTTTTATTTAAGAAACCATTAAAATGTAATGTATCCATTATTTTAAGCTATAATTACCGGTAAATGTAATATAATTACAGTTAATTTTTGCAAATCATTGGTAAATGGGAACACTGAGACGTCTCAGTGTACCCTTCAATGGCATGTCTCACTGTTCCCTTTACGCATAGTTCGTTTAAAAATGACGCCATCACTTCAAAATCAAAACAAGAAAGACGAAACTTTGCCAAACATAATGTCAAATACCATAGTATTAGGTAACAAAACATTCATATTTCAATTTCATTTGTAGCTATATCCAATATAATCTTCATTAAACACAAGCCAAAATTTTACTTCTAGAGTGAAAAATTACGAATTATTTTTTCATCACTCACCTTTATAACTAGAAAATCAACTCGAGTATGAAAATAGTGTTACTTTACTCATGCAACATACAACTCCACTGTTACAAATATTTCAACATCAAAATTTACCATCTAATAAAATATACTGTTCTCCCTGTCTCACTGTACCCACTTCTCCCCTACTGAGATCGTGAAAACATGGGAGCTGTACCTCCGTACCCCCCATGCGCCTTTATGGCGTGTGAAGGATATACCCTTTCTATTAAATACTGTATTTATTGTCGAGGTGAAGGCTGTGAGAAACGGGAGAATCCTATTGATTATATTTCATCAGTAAATAATGTCTTAATATGGAATAATTATTATGATCACTGTTCACAAAAACAATCTATTTAAATCGCTCTCTTTTATAATAAAATTTGTCTTAAAATATTGGAAAGCGTAAGGTAAAAAATATTGGAAAGCGTAAGGTAAGGAAATTCCTAATTTTTCGTGTATTTTCATTAGACATTTTCTTCTGCTAATTAGAGTAGTTACTGATTATCTTGAGATTCCGGAGCTTTTACGGACTAGTGAGATGGTGGTGTTTCTTTTCTTACGTATTCTGTTATCGAAGCCAAAATCTTGGAAACTACTCAAGTTTTCCGTTTCGTTTCGACTGCTGGTTCGTCTGTGCAGACTCCTATTGTTGCAGTAGTGTTTACTTGAGGAGTAGCCAAATGGGAAAATCGTGAAATGTTTATGAGTAGGAAGATGATCCAGATTATTTCCTTCCCATTTCACATATCGTCGGATATTTTTATGTGAGAAAGTTTAGAAAGCAGAGAATATCCTCCTTGTTTGGAGGAAGACTTTCGAATGTCTTGTGCCGTTGCATTCCTCTTGCTGTCGTTTTCTTGTTCCGACACTGCCGGTCCTACTTAATGGTGACTTACCTTGAACACAGTTTACATACTAGAAATAATTGCTCTCTGTGTCTGTAGCTAATAAAATCGCGATAGTCAGATTTTAAATAACGGTAATTAACATGCCTTGCCTGTAACTTCATTCGTAACTTGTTCTTCTATTAGAGCAGGGTCATGTTGGTGTTATTTTATTGGGTTATTTTACGACTCTGTATCAACATCTAAGGTTATTTAGCGTCTGAATGAAATGAAGGTGATAATGCCTGTGAAATGAGTCCGGGGTCCAGCACCGAAAGTTACCCAGCGTTTGCTCGTTGTTGGCGTTATCAAGCATCTTGAGAGGAAGAATTAAACTTCCAAGCGCCTCTTGATCTTACATTTGGTCGCCCAACTCGTTGCATGTAAGCTCTCCTTACTTTATTTCTGTGGATCAACTGAAGAATCATGATAATAATTGGTTCGGATTGATAATCGCTAAAAATTGAAAATACAGTAATTGAAGAAAGCACTGAAATAAAAAAAAAATAAGCGCTTAAATAAACTGTAAAATAATTTTTTATTTCTTGTCGTATTTTTAATCCATCATTTTACAATTAATGTACAGTAGTGGCAAAAAAACCGGACCGACCCTTGTAGCTGATTTCAGAGCCTTGTTCACTCCAGAGCACGATAGACTGGTAACTAAGACTTTCGTGGTTCGAATCCTGCCTGGGAAGGAAACTTTTTTTTTTGTTCCTTATTCAAATTTATTCCCAATACTTTTCGATTGCAGCGATATTTAAACTACTTAATTAACTTTTTGTTCCCAGAACATGAATTTTATCAGCAATCGAAAAGTATTAGGAATAAATTTGAATAAGGAACAAAAAATGTTTCCTTCCCAGGCAGGATTCGAACCACGAAAGTCTTAGTTACCAGTCTATCGTGCTCTGGAGTGAACGAGGCTCTGAAATCAGCTACAAGAGTCGGTCCGGTTTTTTATTTGCCACCACTGTACTACGTAGTTTTATATGTTAAATGGCAATTATATGTCATTATTAATTAACAATTAACATTCTAACTCAGACTAGTAAATGACCCAACAGGATACAATGTAAACTGACTGGAAAGTATAGGCCTGTTTCATAGTTTACAATTGTTGTAAATTTTGTTTGTAAATTGTAAATTTATGTTTCACAATCTGAGTTTGTGAAGTTGAAATTCACACAAAAAGCGAAATCTTTAAAAATGAAATTTAGATGGGATCGGCAGGTTGAGATCCATTAATAAGAATTTTGTTTGCAAGAAACTTTGAGATCGTTGAAAATTGAATAAACGTTACGCAATTTATCAGTTATTTTGATTAATTATATCCATTTCTACTGTGTTGTAGTATGTTTGATTTTTACAGTTCCTGACCTTCTACCAGCGGGATAAAGTTGTATGAAAATACCACTAAAAGCTGGATATATACATTATTTTACAATGTATTGCATGTGTCGCAGTGGGGTGATTGTGTTATTTTAATACATAGCCTATACAAATGCACAATTTAATACTGTACGACGGATCCCCCCCCCCCCCGTTATATTTCTGCTGAGTGTTTCGTCTCGCATTCGGATCGACTTAAATTTATTTTCCCTTTCTGTCTTCCTCATTTTCTTTTTTCATGCGTGACTACACAGAATTGTACGCAAAATAAATATTGTATTGAATTGTTAACAAAGGGTATTACGTAGGCTCTGTAAATGTATTTTCATTAGATGTCAATCGCGAACTGTTTTTTGTTGTTTTGTCCTTCCGTCCTAAATGCTTGCTATCAATCTTTTTCTGCCTTGGGATTCGACCCACAGTCACTGTATGTGTAATGGGAGGATTTATCTCAAGGTAAGAATCAACTATCCCCACTTTTAATTACCAACGAAAGTAAACTTGAACATTCAGCAGGGAAGTATACTTAATCATTATAATGTATGAAAGTCTTATGTAGGTGTAAGGTCGTTTGCATTAGAGTTCTGAATTGGCTATTTCAAACTGTTCTCGTAAAAGAGAAGTCATACAAAATGATTTGTACGTCTGCATGAATGTAGTTATAAATTCCTGCTGGTGTAAATACACACACGCAAGACGTGTGACTTTATTATAGACTTTTATGCGAGGTACAAGTGATCAGCGTGAACAGTTTTTATATAGGAAACCGTATAGGAAACGTAAAAAAAAAAAGGTAAACTTACGGATTCTAAATGAGACAGTAGAGCAAGTGGACAGCTTCAAATACTTGGGGTGTATTGTAAGCAATAACATGAGCTGCTGCCAGGAAGTCAAAAGGATAATAGCAATGGCAAGGGAAGCTTTTAATAGAAAAAGAAGCATCTTCTGCGAATCTCTGGAGAAAGAACTGAGGAAGAGACTAGTGAAGTGCTTGGTGTGGAATGTAGCATTGTATGGGGCAGAAACATGGACATTACGACGAAGTGAAGAGAAGCGACTAGAAGAATTTGAAATGTGAAAATGGAGAAGGATGGAGCGTGTGAAATGGACATACAGAATAAGAAAACGAAGCTGTGTTGGAAAGAGTGAATGAAGAAAGAATGATGCAAAAAATGATCAGAAGGAGGAAAAAGAATTGGTTGGGTCACTGGTTGAGAAGAAACTGTCTACTGAAGGATGCACTGGAAGGAGTGATGAACGGGAGAAGAGTTCGGGGTAGAAGAAGATATCAGATGATAGACGACATTAAGATATATCGATCATATGCGGAGACCAAGAGGAAGGCAGAAAATAGGAGAGACTGGAGAATGCTGGATTTGCAGTGAAAGATCTGCCCTTGGGTAGAACACTATGAATGAATGAATAGGTAACGTTTCGTTTTGTATTTAAAAGTCTTGTTTCTTTCTGTATCATAATGGTAAACCACAGCTTTTCATTGTAAAACGAGTAAGGACTGATGATAAATGATTTTGTTTTCTTACATGTAGGCCTTTACGTTCTCTGGTGATGTTTATAAACAGTATAAAGTTTATGTCAATATTCTACAGAACCTTGTTTACAGCGTATATGACGATAGCCAGTTGGCATCGAACTCAAGGCCAGTGCACTGAAACCTCGCCTGAGTTCAATAACTGTCCCGTTTGGACTTATGTTAAGTATTATACTGTATACGAATTGTTTCTTAATTTGTTGTTATTTTGGAAAGATTCAGAGAATTTGCTAACATGTGCTTTATGGAAATGATGACCTTGTAGCAAGGATCGTAATTTTATCTTGACACCATTAAAGACAGCGGGAACCGTAAAATGGGTTCTACAGTCTTTCGAACGGCATTCTAATGTCTATATTAAGCTGACAAAAGACATTTTCAACATTTGCTGCCATGAGTAACTGGTATAAGTTATTTGTAATATCCAGGGAACGGATTTATATGGACTAAAAATATATGAAATATGTAAATATATATGTAGTTATTTTTACCAAAATATGGAATTAAATATGGATTTTTACCAAAATATGGAATTAAATATGGACTTAAAATTATAAAAAAATGACTATGTACGTTAAATATTGGTACATTTTAATCAAACTAAACAAAAAATATAATGGACGTACCTTATCTTCCAATGTAGTTTCAACAAAACACAATTTTTATTGTCTGTTACCATAACAATAGGTTACAAACATTTCTTTCAAGTGCTGAAAAGTGAATCTTCTTCTATTGTCTCTGAGGATAGATTTATACTGACTAAAAGAGCGTTCGACGTCACAAGAAGTAACTGGTACATAATTCAATTTCACAATGTCTGCTGGGGATAAGTCCAAGTTAATCTTCACTGTTGATTCACCACTCATCACAGCAACAACCTTTTGTAGTTCTTCATATCCAGGGTTTTTTGAAAGTACAGTGTCCACCTTAGCTCTTACTGCATCTGCAACTTTACCTCTACCACGATTCAGTTGTTCCACAGTACTATTTATAATTTCAAAACTTTCAGATAGTGAAAGGTGCCTATTTTGGAGACTTTTGAGCGTTTTTATGATGCATGAAAATGTATGCTGAATGTGAGCTAAGTCATTCTTCACACTTATGTCACAGGTAACTGTTTTCGCAGTATCAATTGAGACTGCATCTTCAGAGTCCAATGCAAGGAGAACATTGTTAATAGAGTCTATATGTTCGGCATAATATTCAACTGCTTCTAGCCATGTACCCCATCTAGTTAAAATTGGCTTTGGTGGCAATGGAATTTCAGGGTACATTTCTTTCAACACGTTAACTCTACTGGGAGCTTTGAGAAATACTTTTTTCACTGATGAAATCAACAAATCTACTTTAGGGAAATTGTCTCTGACCACTTCTGCCACACGATGAAATGCATGCGCCACACAAGTAAAATGAGTCAATTTAGGATATACAACAGATAATGCTTGTCCAGCTTTGACCATATAAGGGGCAGCATCGCTAATAAAGAATAACACATTATCGTACATAATACCCTTTGGCCACAGGATACCCATAGCTTCGTTGAACAGTTTAACTATAGTTTTGTTATTGCACTTTTCTAGAACATCACAATGTAAAAGAATTCGTTCAGAATATTGTTCACTTAACAAACCGATACCGTAACTACATTACCAACAAGTCTACCTTCTTTGTCGGGAGTCTCATCAATGGAAACCCAAATTGAACTATCTTTAATTTCATCTCTTATCTTCTGTATTGTCTCATCGTAGATGGATGGAGCATACGTCTTCCTAAGTGTTGACTCATCCGGGATTGTATGTTGAGTATATTTTTCAAGGAATTCCCTGAAGACCTTATTCTTTAGTTTGTAGAGAGGAATATCAGCAGAGATGAGAGAACGGCACAGGTCGATGTTAAACTCAGATCTTACATTCGATGTTGTTGGTTGTGTTAAAAACAATTGTCTCTGCTTGGAATTTAGTTGTTTGTTGGCCTGATGTTTACTAGTTGTAATGTGTTGTTGCACCAGGAACTTTTGTGTAGATGATACTGCACACTGACACAAATTACAAAATAATATTTTATTGTCAGTTGATAAACCATCTTCTTTAAATTCTGAAATGTAACTTGTTAGTTTTGATTTTAAATTGACTGAATGACGTACTTTTGGCATATTTACCGTCTTTATAGTATGATTTACAAAACTGAACCTATGTGTAGTCTGACTGGCATTTAACTGTTGAGCTGCACAACTGAAGTCTGTTAAAAATTTTAAATTAAATTAATACAGTTTTGTAACTTACTTTCCCATTGTTGATAGGACTGCTAATTTTCAAATAACTCTGATGTTAAAGGGATTACTGAACATGTGTTTAAATCTCTATTGTTGAAATGTATTTTTAAAAGTTAATGGAATTTTGTTTTGTTTTATTGTTAAACCTAATATAATATGGACTGTTTTATATGAAATATGGAAAATATATGGAAATTAACGAAAATATGTACTAAACTCTAAAATATGGAAAAATATGGAAAATAAAAGTAGGATTTTTCAACCCTACACATTGTGAAACATAAAGATAATGCAAAATATAAATTATATTAGCTTTATAAGTAAATATGTATTTACATATAAATCCTTTCCCTGGTAATATCCTTTAAGTCAGTACACCTACCGGTATGCATTAATTATTGAAAATCCATAATGACACGCTCAAATAATGTTTGGGTTATTCTGCAGTATTACTTAGACCGGTTAGCACTCATAATCAAGCCTTGTAACTACCAGACTTAACTTTTCCGGGTCCGTGTATGAGAATGTTTAATATTGACCACATCTACCAATCCAAAAGTTTTACAAAGTCGCAGTAACACTATGTGCATATAATATGAAACAAGACTTGCAAAACTTTAAATGAAAAGAAGGGAATTATCTATATTTCTTCATTCATTCGTAATTTTCTGCCCAAGGTCAGGTCTTCCACTGAAAGCCCAGCATTCTCAAATCTTTCCCATTTTCTGCCTTTCTCTTTGTCTCCGCATGTGATATTAATGTCGTCTGTCATCTGATAATCTTCTACTGCCCCGAACTCTTCTCCCGTTAACCATTCCTTCCAGCGTATCCTTCAGTAGATAGTTTCTTCTCAGCCAATGACCCAACCAATTCCTTTTTCTTTTCCTCATGAGTTTCAGCGTCATTCTTTCTTCACCCATTCTTTCCAACACAGATTCTTTTGTTATTCTGTCTGTTCACTTCACATGTTCCATTCGCTTGTCTTCACTTCATCGTAATGTCCATGTTTCTGCTCCACACAATGTCACACTCCACACAAAACACTTCACTAGTCTCTTCCTTAGTTTTTTTTTTTCCAGAGATCCGCAGAAGATGCTTCTTTTTCTATTAAAAGCTTCCTTTGCCATTGCTATCCTTTTGACTTCCTGGCAGCAGCTCAAAAGCACACCCTAAAGTATTTGAAGCTGTTCACTTGCTCTACTGTCTCATCTAGAATTCGCACGTTTACCTTCTTTATTTTCATTCCGATGACCATTGTCTTCGTCTTGTTTGCATTTATCTTGATTTATCTGCTCACAGCTGTCATTTAGCTTCAGTAGCAGATCCCTTAGTATCGTCTCTTCTTCTGCAAATCTTATGCAATTTATTCTTTTTCCTCCTACTACTACCCCTCCCATATTCTGAAATGTTAAAATGAAAAGAATGAAATATGAACTACTAAATTATTATAACGTTCATATCTCTCTTAAATGTCTATTTTCATAAATAGAATCTTGGTATTAAGAACCATTTCAATATACCAAGAGCTGTTTTATGTGAATGTATGCAGAATTAATTACATTATTCAAAGATACCAACTATTACGTTCTGTCTGTAATTACTGCGGGTTTCCTTATTATTACAACATTACAGCTTAATCACCTGTTCTAGTATGACAGGCACACTGCTCCTTTTTACATTTAAGATATGTACTGTGTTTAAGGAATTGACCATGTTTATGCGGGATTGCATAACTTCTTATAAATAAGGGGCTTGTGACGCACCAGGTATATGCTAATGTCGGACACTTGTCATACTATTGTAAGATCTACTCTGGGAGAGTCATTTTGTTAGACTTTAGTTGTTATGCCCGTCTAATGAAAGTTCTGAATATTTCAAGAGAAACTTCATCTCAAGTACTGAAATGTATGATTACAGATTATAATGCCAATATGTGTGAAGTCCCTGGAGGATTATTTACCTCGTACTCTAGAGGCGCTATGAATTCTTAGTTAAATGAGAGCACAGTGAAATAAATTGGTGATAATGATGCTCATCTCCTTGCCGCAATGCTCGTGCTTTCCTTTGAATCCGGTCCACGTGCTCTGTGAAAGCAGCTGAGAGGACTGGTTGTGCTAGCCAAGGGATACTCTTTAATTAAACGGTTTCATACATAAATAATTTGCTTGTAACTGTCGTGCTGATTTAATGTGTGTTCATTCGAGATGCGCAGTGAAATTATTATTTTTTTTTTCTCAAAAGGGGAATAGTTGATGTTTTGTACATATGGTGCAAAAAAAAAAAGAATTAATTATTGCGACGGTTCGACATAGAAAGTAAAATTGATATAGGCTATATTCGTGTGTTACTTGTACAAAGTAAAGGCGCCTACAGTATATTAAATTTAGTATTTATGTTGGTATTATTATTATTATTATTATTATTATTATTATTATTATTATTATTATTATTATTATTATTAATTTTTAACTCGGAATTTCACGTTTCACTAGGCCAAAGTAAATGTCAGTCAAGATTTCTCATTATGCTTGCTAACTATGATTCTTAAGAAGAATCCTTTGACGATTGTATTGTGGTCGCTAGGAAAGAAGCAATTATGACAGCTCCGTAACGTATTTTTTTTGAAATCCTATCCGCTCCCAGAATCCCTCAGACAATGGGATCTGGTTACGTCACTCGCCTTTCTGGCGCCATACATGAAGTTGACAGATTTATTCCCTAACTTTCCTTGCGCGCTTATCTACCTGCCCGTTCACCCGCCCGCCCTCTAGCTATCGGGTTGAGGGAGGGTGGAACGCTGATCAGTTGCAATGTCGTGCTTTGATATTTATTGTACATTCCACATGCTTGACTAGAGACGTTAGAAGTTGCATCTTTCTCTTCGACCATAATAAATAGTACCACTAGTACAACTACTACTACTGCTACTACTACTACTACTAAATAGCCTAAGTTAAGTTCTATTCTTACTGGTCTACTTGATATGAAGGGTTCAGAACCATAGTGGGCCAACCGCCATTTATTAAAACCGTAGAAAAAAAGGGTTAAAATGAAGTTATCGCCATAATTCAATGGAAATATATAGCAAGTAACATAAAGTATACACATTCAAACTAAATGATATGTCAATCTTCATTAAACTGTGGTATTCAATTAACTTTAACCCTTGCTTTCTCCGTTTTTAATAAATGGCGCTTGGCCCCCTATGGCTCTGAACTCTTCATATGTTTCCATGGTTTTCTTTACTCTCCGGTAAATGTGTCCCTTAAGGAGGTTAATTACCTAATCTGTGAATAAAAATGAAAGAATGGAATTTTGAGAAAATAAATATATCGTGAATATCGTATCCAAACATGGAAGTATTATGGCCGTATCCAAAAACATGACGATCTAATAGTATCAAGGAAGCAAAGCCGCGTGAGTACTGAATTTTTGGTAAGTATGAGGTATAATGGAGTGACCCTAGTAGTAGGCCTATTTTGATACAATGAACATTGAGTTTCAGATTCATTCATGCTTACCAGCACTAAACGATAAAAATGCAAATGCAAATCTTTCAAATGAAGTTGTTTTTTTATTAGTTATTTTACGACGCTTTATCCACTGCTAAGGTTATCTAGTGTTTGAATGAGATGAAGGTGATAATGCCAGAGAAATGAGTCCTGGGTCCAGGGCCGAAAGTTATCCAGTATTTGCCCTTAATGAGTTGATAGAAAACCAAGGAAAAAATCTCAACCAAGTAACTTGTTCCGATCAGGATTTGAACCCGGATCCGCTCATTTAACTGTTCGGCATGCTAACCGTTACTCCACAGCGGTGAACTGAAGCAAGTTGTTATTTATGTTAATAGTCACTAAATAAATTCAAAGTAATTTGCTACTTAGTCCTAGCCATGAAAGATAACGGAGTGCTTAGTTCTAAGGTGCAAACCCTCCAGCATTTTCATCGTTTAGGACTTTGGGGCCAAAACAATGCATCAAAATACACATCGACCAAAATATCTGCATTCATTTCGAGGACACACAACAAAAAGAGATGGCTGTGGATTCGTATATTCCCTATAATTGCGTGGAACGTTAAAGTAGTTGGTGGTTGTGTGATTTCAAATAATCGTAGGTCATTGCTTGATGAGAATCATTTTAGTATAATCATAAAACAAAGAAGTTTGATCTTTTAACGAATATCGTAACCAGTGCAACATTCGCTGGTCAAGCCACTAGTAATATCTGAACGTTAATACATGTACGATTATATTCAAACTTAATTTATTTTTCTAATAATGAAATGTTGCGGATTGCATCGGCATGCTTCCGCTAAGGAGCAAGATGCTCGTAGAATGTTACATAAATGGTAACTGACATTTTCCCACTAAACGTTCCACGTCATAAATGATTGAGGTACTTATTATGCGTTTTACAGATTTGCAACAATTCAGTTCCATTGTCAAGTTGTGGATTATTTAACTGTTTTTCGTTTATTTTCTTGAACTGTCATTTAGAGCACACATAAATGAAGTCATATATCTACTGTACAGCATGAGAAGAGAATGCAGTTTCGTTTCCTGTGTTGGACATAACTTTCATCTATTGATTTATAAGATATACAGTGATGGGTGAAAAGATTACCCGCGCTGAAATCATTTAGGGCCATATTCATAGACATTCTTAGCGCTGGCTACCGGTGGATGATCAGCGAACTAACGTTTCTCGTATTCATAAACCAGTGTTAGCGATGTGATATGATACTAATCCTGTACAATTAACCTGTCGATAGCCGGGGCTACTTTAGCACGCTCGTAGCGCGGACTAGCGAAATGTTTATTCATAGCACCCTAAGGGCCATATTCATAGACATTCTTAGCGCGGGCTTCCGGTGGATGATCAGCAAACTAACGTTTTTCGTATTCATAAACCAGTGTTAGCGATATGATATACTAATCCTGTACAATTAACCTGTCGATAGCCGGGGCTACTTTAGCACGCTCGTAGCGCGGACTAGCGAAATGTTTATTCATAGCACCCTAAGGGCCATATTCATAGACATTCTTAGCGCGGGCTTCCGGTGGATGATCAGCAAACTAACGTTTTTCGTATTCATAAACCAGTGTTAGCGATATGATATACTAATCCTGTACAGTTAACCTGTCGATAGCCGGGGCTACTTTAGCACGCTCGTAGCGCGGGCTAGCGAAATGTTTATTCATAGCACCCTAAGGGCCATATTCATAGACATTCTTAGCGCGGGCTTCCGGTGGATGATCAGCGAACTAACGTTTTTCGTATTCATAAACCAGTGTTAACGATATGATATGATATGAATCCTGTACAAGTAATCACTCGATAGCCGGGGCTAGTTTAGCACGCTCGTAGCGCAGGCTAGCGAAATGTTTATGCATAGCACCCAAAGTCTTTTGTACGATTGGCATGAGCTACGGCATATTGCACGTCAGATATCGATATAAGCTCCTACGTGTAACTATTCGATCCATAGATCTCTTATACGTGTGCTATATATCGCGTGAACTTTGCTTATTGATTGCTTATTATCGTAATATTGGAGCTATTGAGTAAGAAACTGTCATACATGTGCTATATATAAATCGCGTGACTCCATGCGTATTATTGCAACATTGGAAATATTGAGTAAGATCCTCGCTAAACACCGGGGGAAAAAAAACATTGAATTAGGTTGAATAATTGAAAGATGATTGCAGTAGGACTGGAATCCGAGTTTTTATACAGAAACGGACACGCTATATGGTCGAAAGTGTTAGAATTTATCCTCCGTCCGATAACATTCGTCGACTGGATGCATCTGTAAAGGTAAAAGTCCAGGATGTCAGCATGTGCTAACGAAACAGTCGACAATATCAAAGTAATTTTCGTACGTAGTCCACGATTCCCGAGCTCACACCATGAGATTTCTTTCTGTGGTGGTATATGAAGGTCTATGTGTAGCTGCCACCGCTACATGCCGATCTGTCAGAGTTGAGAAGGATCGGTGCTGCTGTTGAGTCTGTTACTATTTATAGACTTGCTGACTATCGGCTGGATATTTGCCATGTGACATGGTGCATCACGTTGAACACTTAGAAGGTACAGTGTGAAAACTCATAGAGTTGCTCTTTATTCCCATGTAAGGTTTGTTCTAATATAATGCAAGTGAGAGGAATTAAACAACACTGAAACCCCGATATCATTTAGGAACACGCTGTATTATCTGAAGAAGTTTTCAGTTGAATGTGCTGTAAGTAATATAATCATGTAGGTATCAATAACATTGTTAAATTGAATTAAACATTGCTTTTTGTAAGGGATAAGGTTAGGTTAGTTTTCAAAGCAATTCTATTGGATATTTTTAAACTCCACATTTTTATCTGCAGAATTATTAGGTATGAGATTTAATTATGTAATTTGGTTATTAATGACTGTGAGATGAGCATGTTTGGGGCTATACCAACCATATAATTTCATTTCTTACTTCACCTTATGTAAGAAAAAAATATTAAAAAGAAAATTCTTACAGCCGTTTTCAAAAAATTGAATTTGGACTCTTTTAGTTATTGCTGCTAAAACTACAAGAAAAGAAATCATTTCTATATGAAACTTACAGAATTTGACGGTATTTTTTGTGTATTTAGAGGAATCTATTCCTTAATGGATAATCCGCGTTGATTGAATCACTTTTATGTGTATGTGTGTGTGTTTTTGCGTTCCAATAAAGATTAATTCATTTTTACTTAAAAATTATGACATTTCACGTGTATCATTCCCTCTTAGATTGACTCCAGTAGACAATATGAACAAAATTCGTCCAAGAGTTCCTGACAAATCGCAGTACACGCAGACATAAGGCATACCGAAATAAAAGAACACTTTTTAAGGTATTAGGGTTGGAGGAAATGTGCATTTCCATAAAAAAATCTCTAAACATGCTTGATAGTATCACAATATTTTATATTCTTTCCGTAATAAGACATTAAAATAACTAATACAATAAAAGTTCACTTTTGTCACCTCCGCTAGTTACCTTTCTCTCCAGAGGCCTGAAGGAAAACTGGTTAATGCTTTTGTTATTTTCTTTTGTATTGGTAAAGAGGACACATGCATTTTGAGCTCATCATGGCCTTGGTCAGAAATACAGTATACTCACTCTAACTTTATAACCACCGAATTAATGCATAAGGTTTAAGACGATGTTATATATTGAAGTAGCGGGGAATATGCTATGCAATAATTACATTTTAGTACAAGTATATAACTTATGATATCCTGTCAGAATAGTTCGCCTAAGCTAATAAATAACCGAGTAGTGCTGTATAGTCCGCACACTAACGAGTGCGGGAGAAAAAATTGGTGGGCGACTCTGTATTTGGGTCAGTGGTATTCGCTCAGGATGTGCCTTCGGCAAGTGCAAATTGCACGTCATAACCAGACTCATGGGCGTAGAAAAGTGAAGTTCTTGTTTCAGACATTTACCAGTAATTTTTCTTTCTTGATTTCAGTTACGCTGTTCTCTATTTACATACGAAGCAATGCCCTAATGTTGATGAGAAAGGAGGAAATATATCAAGATTGCAAACGCTTTTTGCGGGAATAAGCATTATAGCAAAGTCTCGATTGGGAGGTCAAGACTTGAAGCATAGTGTATTAACATAGGAAGATCATGCTATGTGCCCTCGGTGGTCGCTGTTACCATGTTACCGTTGGAACCGAGGTCCACGGGTTCGACCGAATGTGGTGGATTTTAAATAGCGATTATTTATACGAGTATATTTCTTAAATAATCCGTCACTGAGCACAAGACTTTCGTATCGACCACACTCCACTATGATTTGTTGGTTGCATAAGTACTCAGAGGCTCGGCGCATCTGAACATCGCTTTTATTTATGGCATGTAAAGTAACTCCGTCCGTGATAGAGGATTCCAGGCAAAATTTGCTGTCCAATTGGTCCATATCATTGGCTTATGTGCTCGTAGGCTTGTCCCACCCTCTAGCCTAATCCATACTCTGGGTCAGCGTGACGTAAGCTTCCCTGACTCGGGGTGACAGTTTATGTATAGGTAATCTTTTCGCTGTTAGTTTAATCGTACAGTAATCAATAGCACGTGGCAAATGAGGCTTGATTGCCCTCAGTACATGATTCCGCCCACTATTATATTGTTTCATGTCCAGCATTTGCCGTTACTCGTCAAAGTAGACCTAACGTCACTTGTGTGCATTCGTTTGCTAGGAAACAGTTACTTTTTAATTAAATTATTTTGAGCTTAAGTTAACCGCTGTCGGACAAAGGAGTAATTCCTTTCTTATATTTAACCACACACACTGAGAATGCAGAAGCCGTACTACCACATGCTTACGTGGACAACAAGTTCAAGTGACGTCAGCTTGTCACAAAAACAGACCACCTTGGTATTACACTTTGCATTCATCCGCTTTCATAGTGAATAACAAATATGAAAGTACTCGTATCTTTTCTTTTACATAACATTTTACATATGAGTCAAGTTATAAGTTTTATCGTATTTACCAACTAAGATTTAAATTTTCTTTCCAAATACAAGGTTATGGCCATCAATAGGGCTCGGAAGTTGATTACCTACCTAAAAATTACAGAAAAATGACTTTAAATTCTGAAAATATGACATTTAAAAAAGTGACCAAAATAATAATAATAATAATAATAATAATAATAATAATAATAATAATAATAATAATAATTCATTCACTCATAGCGTACTGGCCAGGTGAAGGTCTTTCGCTGCAAACCCAACATTCTCCAATCTTTCCTATTTTCTGCCTTCCTCTTTGTCTCCGCATATGACCCATATATCTTAATGTCGTCTATCATCTGTTATCTTCTTCTGCCCCGAATTCTTCTCCCGTTTCACCATTCTTTCCAGTGCATCCCTCAATAGACAATTTCTTCTCACCAGTGACCAAACCAGTTCCTTTTCCTCTTCCTGATCAATTCCAGCATCATTTTCCTTCCTATGACCATGGTCTTCGTCTTATTTGCATTTATCTTCATCCCATACTGCTCACAGCTGTCATTTAGCTCCAGTAGCATATCTCTTAGTATCATCTCCTCTTCTGATAACAACGCCATATCATCAGCAAATCTTATGCACATTTATTTTTTTATTTTATTTTATTGTGAGGAATTGAAATTCCAGACATACCTCTTACTCAGCATTGCACTAAAGAGCCATCGTCATTTGTAAGGTCTCGGGTTTGAAGAACCGCCGCTTGCTTCACTTTCGGCATTTTCACGTCTTCACTTGTGTGAGATGCAATATGCTGACTGTGGGTACTGCGGCAGCAGTACTTTTTTTTTTTTTTTTTTTTTTTTTTTGCTGCGTTGAATTGGGGGAAACACGCAACACGCGTGATCAAGAGTCAAGGCTGATGCAACCGTAAGCAAAATTCCTGTACAACGCAAGTAAGCAATCTGTAGTAGGTTCTCGAATATAGATTACGATCACATCGTAAAAAAAAAGTCCATTCAAAAGCAGAAGAGTGCAAAAATGCAACTAAAAGTATAACATTTTCTAAAAATGACCAATAGATAATATAGAAAATAGTCCACACCTGTGGAGTAACGGCTAGCGCGTCTGGCCGCGAAACCAGGTGGCCCGGGTTCGATTCCCGGTCGGGGCAATTTACCTGGTTGAAGTTTTTCCGGGGTTTTCCCTCAATCCAATATGAGCAAATGCTGGGTAACTTTCGATGCTGGATCCCGGACTCATTTCACCGGCATTATCACCTTAATCTCATTCAGACACTAAATAACCTAAGATGTTGATAATGCGTCGTAAAATAACCTACTAAAATAAAAAAAAAACAATAGATAATAAAAGATCGAAAAATGCAAATAAAAGTACGCTGTATTGGTTCCTGTTGAAGTGAAACTAGTTTGTATTGCATCCTGTATTGTCTGTGATGTCTCAGAAAAAAAAATATATTTCATCAACTTCCGAGCTCTGATCATCAAGTACGGAACTATATTTTCCAGAATCGTGTGTTTGGACTAGTATCACAGTCTACTATATACAGTCGCGAAGCTCAATACGTAGTAAATATGCAAACATTAGATAGTTGCTCACCACTAGGATCGCTAATATCGCCTCATTACAGGCAATGCAAAATAGTACCGTCACAGTCTATTGTTTCTAGCACCCTCAAAACTCAAGCTTCGTGAATGTATATAGTAGACTGTGCTAGTATCCAGTCACTTGTGTTTACATTAGGATTATACATGGTAACAGTGAAAATATACAGGAATGGAGTAGCGACACAGAATTCGCACACAGATCCCATTTGCTGCATCTTGTCTCATGAAGATTATTTTATTGTTCTGTAAGTAGGATCTTCCGTTTGGGGATATGACATGTTCCGAACTAGTGCTAGTGAACCCCCATTACCGGAAGAGCGATGACCACAAGCACGCCGTGGTGGATTTCTCGGCAGATTCTTATTAACTAGAGATCGTTATCTTGAGGAAGGCCTGAAGCAGGGTGACTGCTGTCACTTGTATTCCCTGCCCCGGGGTCCAGGATCTCAAGCAAACCTGCCGCGGGCGTTCCACGTATGACGTCAGCCTCCGAGGATCGGAATGTCATTGCAAGAATACCACACCTACGGCAATGATAATTATAAGAGATTTCAGGCTTGCAATTATTTACCGTTAACTAAACGTTTCGGAGAAGCCTTCATGTGCAAAGTAAAATATGTTATTTCCGTGGCGCTTATTTAGATTTCGTCGTGAGGTCTGTGGAATTAGACGCAAATGTCGTTGAATAAATTTCTTTAGTTTCTTTAGTGGTGTCAAAGTTGATAGCTTCCTTAGTGACGTCAAAGAATAATAGTTCTTGTAATGGACAGTTGTAATGTCTGGAAAATGACTGCGAAATGTATTGCTAAATCTGTGGTTCCCAATCTTAACTAGCTGGCGAGCTCCTTTGTAAGCCCTCAAATACCCATGCCCCTCCCCCTTACATTTATTACAAATATTTTATTCTCAGAAATGCTCGCGTATGAGGATAATGTAAAATAAATAAAATGATTTCAAAATTCACAATAATACAGTAACTAATTTTAAGAGAAAGTACAGTATTTTAAAGGATGTGCGGCTGAAAAATGAAAGTTTTGCTGGAATTAAATTATTTTCACTCACATTAATAAAAGTTACCTGAAAATTAAAAAAAAAAAAACAGCATACTTTTTTTTAATCATGTGATAAAACTCACAAGAACACAGAACATCATTGGTAAGTTTATAATTGATATTGTCTTGTTTCAAGGAGAAAGGAAACACTACTTGCAAATAGTGTGGTATTCCAAGAGGAAGACCATTTGGGATGAAAAAGCTTTGCATTGAGACCGTAATTCACCGACAAATCAATACGTGCCAGAAAGAAGATTATGACATTCTTGACCATGATAATTCTAGTGAGATGTTAGAAGTTTTATATTCTCGTTTAAATTTGGGGGGGGGGGTGAAATTTTGGTAATTTTGAATCACAAATCGTGTTTTCGTTTGTCTTTTTAATGAATTAGCAAGTTTCAGTGCTCTGATGCTCTTGGAAGCATAAAAATTACGACAATACGAATTCTATGCAAACTTTACAAACCGTTTTTCACACTTTTTTAGCACATTTTGTCACGTTCGAAATGTAAAGACTTACAATTTAGATGCTAGGCAAGTGAAATTTTTACTGTAAGTTCTGTAAATTGTGGTTAACAAAGGACAATAGCATTTGTGATAAACTAAATACTTTAGAAAATAAAAAAATAAAACATATTTAATGGCTAAAAATTCAAATTTTGAAGTTGCTTATATACCTATTGCTTTATTTCTCTCCATTTATATAATTATGTAAATTTAAGATTCTGTATACTTTGTTCCTTTCTAACCATATTAGATATGTCGTTAAAAAGTCATGCATAAAATTTAAATTTTTTAAGAGGAGATAGATTTTGAAAATATGCCATTTATTTTAATGTGAATAACTCAAAAGCCATCCATTTGACCATAATGAAACTTATATGCAAAAATATTTATAGAATGAGATGAAGTGTGCAACATAAGAATTAATAATTGTAAAAAATAGAAATTTCACCTGTCACCTCCCTTACATACACCTCCTGAGAAGATTGCGTATAACGATTTTGTATTCAGAATATCGCAAGACCACAGCATTCCATCCTTACGACCCGTCCTTTGCTATGAATTAGCCATCACACTTCGTTCATGACTTCTTAATCGTTACCGGTCGATGTTGCATGTCTAAGCAGCCGATAAGTTATCTGTCATTTCCCGGCGACATTTGGATGAAACGGATACAAGGTCTTGGTATTGAGCGCAGCTATGGAGTCGGTCGTTTCTTTGTGTGTAGCATGTGGAAGCGACCTTGGCGTATAGGAGGGAGGGTGTTCTGTTTTTCGATTGACTACATTAGTGTTTTTGTGTTTTGTAAACAATATTTGATTATGAGTAGACCGAGGATTTATATCCAATGAAACTGCCAAATGTGCATGCAGCTATGCATTAAAAGCCTTAGAATTATGCACAAAACTTAGAAAATAAGATGACTATGGAACGGTTTTAATGCACATTTAACGAGAGATTCAGGTAACTTGTAACTACTTTTACTGTCATAGAATTCTGATAACAAATATCATAATTTGTGTTAATGCAACTTCCTTTGAAGTAGTTTAAATTACATTAAATTATAAGGAGTTTTTCCAGGTTTTATTTTGTGAAGGAACATCTTCTTCAGTTGATACAAGCTCGTAAGTGATGTTGAAAATGAACGTTCAGCATCACAGAATGTAACTGGTGCAAACTTAAAATTGAGGGACTCTTTTAAGATCCCCATAACTTAGCCCAGAGTTCATCCGCCCCTTCAATGTAGATGCCACTTACTGAAAATGACTTAGACCACTATTTTTCTGGCACACTGTGATGAATTTTTGAGAGAATATATCCATACTCCTCCTTTCAGCCTCTCTTCTGCGTCTTCAACTAGCGCCAAGAAGTGAAGGAGAGGTAGACCCCTGGTCTCCAGCTTTTTAAATGGACGAGTTGTGTACTACTAGGAATTCCAAGCTCTCTTGCAGACCAGGCGAAACAGTGTCCTTCCCTCTAGGTATTTGCTGGAACTTATGAGCCGGCTATTCGTAGTCGTACGTTTCTGAACTATGAATAAGTTGTTTCATCTCTTCTTCTTGAGGGCTGGTCAAACCAAGCGCATAAACAACCAAGCATATTGGAATGTTTGGCCTTCTTCATAAGTCACGAATTCTTTGAACGTGGTTGTGACAATCAGTCATCTCATTTCTAAGAACTTTGTAAAATCTCATCATAAAAATGTGTGGGACACGTGAAAAGTGGCAAAATAAGGTATTGCATGTAATATTAAATTAAAATGTGTGTATACAACGAGGGTAATTTCAAAAGTCATGGCAACTATGTTTATATCTTCCGAATAACCGAAAATATGGTTAGTTCAGAATATACGTTTGAAAATCTGTTTCGCACTGTACGGGATGCCACCGCCAGATTGCGTCTGTGTGCATTGGTGGCTAGTTGACAGCTTACGCAAAAATTAGTATACTAGAGGCTGTGTTCCAAGATGAATGTAAGTAAAGCTGAACAGCGATCATAAGTGAAAATTGCAGTTCTTAGTGGCAGAAATGCTCGTTAGTGTCATTCTGAGCTACGAAAAGCATTTGGTGATAGTGCGTTGGAACAGACTCCCTACTCGCCTGATCTCAGTTCATGCGACTTTGATCTCATTCCGCAATTGAAGCCACTGTGTGGGAAGCGGTTTGCAAACAGGGAAGACATCTTAACAGCGTTTCGATTAGAGGTGGTACACATAGACGAATCACAACACAGCCGATGGTATTCAACGTCTGCATCATCGTTGGCAAAGATATATAAGTCTTGGGGGATTATTTTGAAGGGTGTTAGCTGTGAGTAATGTATTTTGTTTCCTTTTATGCATAATAAAACAATGATTTCTATTTAACCCTTAAATTCGCAAACTATTCTATAGGATACAACAGGCTAATAGGCTATATGCTATAATTTTAATAGAACAATAGAAAAAAATTGGTAGGAAAATTAAAATTTCACAGGAACAACAGCCCGCTGAAGTCCACACAGAAAATTCAGAATTTATGAGCCCACAGTTTCATTCTATTTGGAGAAATGTCACCTCACTTCCATTGAAGTAGTTGGGCTAATGGTTGGCGCTAGGGCACAATACCTCGCCTCTTTGTCAGTTTCTGCAAGAAGTCCCAGCTGAACAACGACTTCCCTTACTGCTATCAGAGGATCACTTGCCATTTTAAAATACCATCTGTACTTGCTTCCTAAAAAGGAAGAACTTTTGTTTGAACGTCTGATCTCTTTTGTTTACTATATTCAGGCATATTATATGTATGCTATTATCTTTCCTGCCCTTAATTTTCCCTTTTTTGTTCGTTCCCTGCATTTCTCTTTTGTGATCTGTTGTGTTTCACTCTATGTGTTAGTTATACTTTGTCCAATGAGGCAGTCCCGTTATTGGGAAAGCTGAAAGAGTGTCTTTCATATTATTTTGTACAACATATGAAATATGGACATTGGGATAGTTGTTTTCTTTACAGTCCGACACGGTTTAATAAACTAGTGTGAGAAATGAAGTTTTGCCAATTTTAGGGTTAAGCATCTTTTAGTTTCCTAACCAATTGCCTCCTGAACCCGGACCCAATTTGGTACTAGCATTCTAGTGACCTTCAATCGCATATAGTGAATTTCTATTCATACAGCTTTATTGGCTGATATAGTTGCCATGACTTATGTTGAAATGACCCTCGTGTATGTGTCTAATTTTCATGCAAATATTCGGTTTAGTGATTAGGTTAACGGATATCTTTGTCGACACGAGTGCTGATTTAATGGCATTGGTGTTACTCCCATTGCTTAAACAATAGAGCAAATATTTAATTGAACGCTTGTCGGAAGTCGATAAAATCTGCTCCAGTTTCATCGGACTGTAATTGGTTTTGTTTATTCACGAATAATGACCACCACATAATCGCAATTGCCGATGTTTACAATGAGCTCAAGTTCATTGTCACTTCCGAGAAGCAGATCTGTATTGTAAATATTAGCCTTAAACCATTTTGTATTAAGTTAGGTAATTGTATCTATATTATTTTAACCTTGGTAATTCTGTTATGATAGCTGCTCTGCTCTACAGTATGTAATTTGTACAGATTTGCTACGTGCTCACTGCACAAAATATCATCAATTTTGAGTCGTTTCAGTCATTAAGTTTTAACTGAGTCATGCCCGTATATACTGTATTTTCAAATCAGTCGTACAATGTAGGCCACCAGATTAAATTGTGACCTAATTTGATTTTTCTTTCGAAGTATTGAAATTGACTTTGTAAGTCCATATTGATGCAATTTTCGTCATTGTAATGTGTAAAAGAAATTCAATGTTTTCTTTCTACATTTTAAACAATTATTGTAATGTCGTTGGTAAGTTTTATTGTGTGAAAATGGTTTCAGTTATTGGGGAGAACTGAAACCAAGCTATCTACCACGGGGGAAATAGCGTTCGACTTCTCATTGCAAAGCTAAGAGTACAGGGTTCGTTAGGACAGGTCACTTAGTTGAGGTTCTTTTGCTCAGTCTATGTTAGAGGAAATACAGGGAAGTTTTCGCCTTCACTGTCTTTCTTTATTGGGTTATTTTACGACGTTTTCAACAGCTATGGTTATTTAGCGGAACACTTTCGCTGCTGTGTATATGCCGAAGGTAAGAAGGTGCTGCCTATCTCGACAATGTTATTTTAATAAAGTTTGGGTGCACATTACTCAAAAACAGAATGTTTTTACATCCCTAATATTTAATAATATCTACTAAAAATTTTAAAATGTTAACAGGTATGATTTTTTTTAAATTCCACAATTTTTTGGCTAAAATTTAATATCATTATTATTTTTTAATATTTCCAAGAATATCACAGCAAAACCCATTCCTATTTTTAGTCTTTTGGGTCTGGTTAATGCACACAAACATTTTCATTTATTTTGGATGAACAGTTTTTTGAAAAAAAGAAATGCACCGGAATTATTTTTTCTCGGTTTTTATTTTTAAAAAATTATCTCAATACCTGTTAACACTATTCAGTTTGTAATAGGTATTATTAAAATTGAAGATTGTGAATATTTCCTGAAAATCTTGTTCAGATATCTGTAACAGTTTTTTTAGTAACGTGTACACATTAAATTATTTGTCGAGATAAACAGTAGCTTCTTACCTTAACCCACATGGTGTGGGAATAATGCTTTGTAACTTAATCTCCCATACTTATCCTACAAAAAAAAACTGTTAAACTCATGGCTAAATACAAGTATTAAATCTGATAGCCACCGACATGGCTCAGGCGGTAGCACGTTTGCCGTCTGATGCAGGGCTAAGATCGGACGTGAGTTTGATTCTCGCTTGAGCTGATAATCTGCTTAGGTTTTTCCCCTAGGTTTCCTCAGCTGTAAGGAGAATGTTAGATAATTCCGTAGTGTTTCATCTCACTGAATACCATATGGGTATTACCAATTTCGTTGATACTAATTAACCTAAGAATAGATACGGCATCGTTAAATAACGACTGAAAAATGTGTGAGAGAAGTTGCTTAATAATTTACTTGACTGTGGCAAAATGTTTCGTGGTGCGCTTAATTTGGTACTGTATCCTTTTTAGAAGGATGTCAAAGCGCCTGCACTGCGTGCTCTCAAGAACCCGCACAATATTTCCTTAAGAGCGATACTGTGTACTTATTTTGCTGAAAAGTGAACCTTCGGGTTTGTATTGCTTGTAGTATGAGCACGCAAAGCAGGAGCTTTGATATCCCTGATTATGTATACTGGGTGTTCATTTCAAAGTGTGTCATGACGTCACTGTTGTTGGGTCACCGATTTGAAGCGAGAGTCAGCTTATATGTTAGAGAAGTTGCCTATTATTTAAGGCGTTCTTCAATCTGAACTTGAGAACGTGTACGGTATAACTTGAACGTCGTAGCAACAGATGGCGGTCTGTACGGTCTGTGTGCTACCATAACCTCTTTCGAACTGTGTTTTGCGCCGGCAAGTCGTACGCAGGGTATTTGTTATCATCGGTTGCGTACGGTAACATTCCACAACACAAATCAAATGCTCCGTGTCCATGTTGACCGTCGAAGTTAATGTCAACAAATACGTAAGTAATCGTCTTAACCCTCTCCCCATATCCCGACAGTACGTATTTCCAAACAGTTCACATTCCTGCCACTACCGGCGTTACCGTACGTATCGGTTCGTACTCTTCAGAATGAACGCCGTACTTGCTATGCAACTTCTCTGGCACAAAAGTAATACACCTCTGCGGAAGTATAGGAAGATTGAATTCTCTAGGCTCATCGGCTAGCCACATGACGGCATACAGCGAGCCATGACACATTTTGAACTGAACACCCAGTATATAGTGAGAGTCGGATTCCAGCCGAAAGTGTTGATGCCGACTTTATAGCCCTGATAGCAACATTTAATGATGTCCGGAAACGTTAATAATTGTTTCAGCCATATTGCTCGGTGACTTTTGATATTGATACAAATGTTGCGTGTCATATTTCTGCCAATATATTAAATACAAACGAGGTGATGATGATGATAATAATAATAATAATAATAATAATAATAATAATAATAATAATAATAATGCGAAACGAATATCGTATGTTTATATAGTTGGTTGTTTCGAGTATATTACCCTGAAGGGAGAGGTCGAATCTTATCGCTACGTCTACTTGAGAGAACTTACGCTCACCCCCAGTTAGGAGCCACACCCCCTGACTGAGTTAAGGATTAGTGAATGTCCAGGTTTCGAAGTACACAACCTCGCTCGTCCCTAGAACACACTTCGCGCGTGGGCAGCCCGCGAATATTGTTGAATGATGATTTTGCAAGAGCATAAGAAGGTGCATTTGCTTTCTATGTATTGTAATTCTACAGTTCGTTGTAATAAATTTGCAACATGAGTAATATGCATATTCCAGATTTATATCGGACTATTGCAAGTTCTGGCCAGTATTCTAATTGTATAGTCATACTCATAACTAATAGAAAAATTATCATGATTATGCAAATAAAGTGTACTGTCCAGACGTACACGCAGATGGTTGACGCAATCTTTCCCGCTAATTTAATTTTGATTACAAATGTGACGTAATTGAATAAGTCCATCTGTGATGATGATGATGATGATGATAATAATAATAATAATAATAATAATAATAATAATAATAATAATAATCCTATGTATGTTTGGAAGTAAGTCCCGAAAAGACAAAGTATATGATTATGTCTCGTGGCGAGAATATTATACGAAATGTAAATATAAAAATTGGAAATTTATCCTTTGAAGAGGTGGAAAAATTCAAATACCTGGGAGCAACAGAAACAAATATAAATGATACTAGGGAGGAAATTAAATACAGAATAAATATGGGAAATGCCTGTTGTTATTCGGTTGAGAAGCTTTTATTATGCAGTCTGTTGTCAAAAAATCTGAAAGTTAGAATTTATAAAACAGTTATATTACCGGTTGTTCTTTATGGTTGTGATATTTGGACTCTCACTTTGAGAGGGAACATAGGTTAAGGGTGTTTGAGAATAAGGTGTTTAGGAAAATATTTTGGGCTAAGAGGGATGAAGTTACAGGAGAATGGAGAAAGTTACACAACACAGAACTGCACGCATTGTATTATTCACCTGACATAATTAGGAACATTAAATCCAGACGTTTGAGATGAGCAGAGCATGTAGCACATATGGGCAAATCCAGAAATGCATATAGAGTGTTAGTTGGGAGACCGGAAGGAAAAATACCTTTAGGGAGGGCGAGACGTAGATGGGAAGATAATATTAAAATGGATTTGAGAGAGGTGGGATATGATTAATCTTGCTCAGGATAGGGACCAATGGCGAGCTTATGTGATGGCGGCAATGAACCTTCGGGTTCCTTAAAAGCCAGGAAGTAAGTAAGTAGTCCTATGTATGCTACTTCTGCCAGAATAGTTGTAATAGTAAGATGGAAAAGCAACAGTTTGGCCTTGTCCCAGTTAATCTTCTTCCAACACTCATGTCTACGCTAATGAAATATGCTGAATGATGGGTAGTGTTTACTATGACGACAAATTGATGAAGGAGTAGGAAGAAGAGTGAGCAGGCGGGACTAGCGAATTGGTTCGCTTTTGGTAAAGGGACATAGGTCTAGGTTGTCCCGAATCGAAGGGTGGTTTCGAATTGCGCTGAAGGTCGACTGGTCGAAAACGAGAAGCATAAAGAAATAATGTCGCGGTAATTGTCCTTTCTCGGCATTGACAGTTTTGCAGAATGTAAGGTTATTGAGTGCGTGACATCGGGATATTACACAATTTCGAAGTGTCTCGGTGTAGCAAGTTACAGTCAAGCTGCCGCAGACCTTGTCAGGTTTCGGATGTTGGCAATGTGAAAGACAAAGAACAACATTATTATTGTCTACGCCCCAGACAGTATTTTTTTAAGACTTGCCTCCGCAACTTTTTGCCTCCTGCACTAATCAGCCTCATTATTCATTTCATAGTGTAATCGCCATGTAAAACACTGAGAAGGACATCTATTGCGCTATCTACTACATTTTCTTAAAACGACTTTTTGGAATATGTAGTTATACTGTACGTATTGTCACAATGTCGCAATGCTTTCGATGCTTATTAACTTTTTATTTATTTATTTATTTATTTATTTATTTATTTATGTATTCATTCATTCATTCATTCATGCATTCAGATAATGAACCTGGGCCCTTGTTTCCTTAAAGATCATCTATGTGCAGAACCCAAAGATGGTTATAAGTTTTACAGAAACAAATAATTGTCTGTGATATATAATAATTAGTCACCGGCGTAGCTCAGTCGGCTAAGGAGCTTCCCTGCCGATCCGGAATTACGCTCGGCGCGAGTTTGGTTCCCGCTTGGGCTGATTACCTGGTTTGTTTTTTTCCGAGGTTTTTCCCAACCGTAAGGCGAATGTCAGGTAATCTATGGTGAATCCTCGGCCTCATTTCGCTAAAATCCCATCGACGCTAAATAACCTAGTAGATACAGTGTCGTTAAATAATTTAACTAAAATATATATAATCATTTCTTTAATTAACCAATTAACTAGGTTTTTTTTATATGTAACTCTGAGTTAAGATGAGTATAAGTTGGATTCTGTGTTTTAGTTAATCACTTTCAGATTGAAATACAAACTTTTTCCTTAATTTCACTGTGACTGAAGGTATATAAAATCTAGAGAACGAGTTAGCAGCCTCAGAAACTTGAATTTAATTCGTATATTAGTGTCATTCGACCTAGTGTGTGTAACTTCGAGGAACATTTGAAATAACATACCGGATGATGCAAGAAGTTATACTGAAAGCGAAGTGATGCAAAATGTTATACTGAAAGCGAAATAACTTGTAGAAGAGTCGAAATATAACATTTTTCGAATATGAACCTGTGGTCTCCAAAGTAATTCTAAGTCAATGCAAGCCCATAATGTCAGAAACTACATTGCAGATGTAGCCTAATCATACTTCTCTTCTTACCTCCTGCCACCACGTTTGAATGAGGAGATTTACAAAACTCTTTGCGACCAGTTGTTCCAAAGCTGTTAGAAAACTTGCCACTTATCGTGCATCACCAGATGTTGATGAACCAGGATGGAGCACCAGTACACTTTTCTCTTGCTATACGATACTTTCAAAATTTCACAGATCCAAGACGTTGAATCGGAAGAGGAGGTTCGGTTGAATGGCCTGAACGCTCCCTTGATTTGATGCCTCTTGATTACTTTTGGGAGGAACTTCAAAAGCTTTGTTTACGTGATGCAGTGGAAAGCCCACAAAGATTTTTTAGCCAGAATACTTGGAGCATTTGATTTGGCTTGGGAGAGTGCTCTCCAGATGTACTTTTGACGATACAATTAGCATGCACTGAATTTGGTGGTGGCCAGTTGCAACGATTTAAAATTAATTATTAAGTTCATGTAATAATTTTGGCTGCTTCAATTTTTAATAACTTACTATTACTTCATTGATATGTTGTCCATCATATAATTCCTGATATCCGCTGGCTTCTAGTGACTTCCTAGTTGCTTTCTAGGCCATGAGTTTATACAGGGTGTAACAACTTTAATGTTTAGAATTTCTGGAACATGTTCCCTGACACGTTCTACGTCGATTAAACCTAACATACCTATATCCAAAGTTCTATAGGTTTGGAGTATTTGTACCCCAAAGTTAAATTTTTGAGTTTAATTTTATCGCTGAATACTGAAAGAAGTAACACCAATTTCCGAAAGTGACATGTCTATGTCATTATTTTTATTATTACCATATCACATTTTTATATCAACTACTTGTGAGTATGAAAGAAGCAGTGCAAAGTTGAAAAAAAATGTCCTTAAGATTCCAAACACTGTACTTCTTGAAATTTGCCAATAGGCACGTGAAAATACCTGTGCACTAGGAATCCTACGATTTGGGAACCGTGCTTGATATGTCAAAACAGCTGCTATTGCATTGCCATCACACAGTCCATACACATAAACTATGTCGGCGTATTCCTGATGTGTGTACACAAAAGGCATGTTTTAATGGTCAAAACTCAATAAAAAGACTAGTCACAATACGGTTTATTTTTCTCACAACTGTTATTTTAAACTGTTGTCTGTTTCGTTTCCTTAGTAACCTAAACAGTTTTAATTTAATTTCTCTTAAAAGTAAAATTTCCTTCATTCACTGCTTTTCAAATGTTTCTTATGTATCTCTACTTAGTAATGCCATAAAATAGGCCTTGTATAAGCGGTATAATGCTTGGAGCTGCAAGAAGTTCTGTTTTTTCCAGCTCTGTTATCTCTGTAACCTCTCAATTTCGGATATAGGCATATTAGGTTTAATAAACGTAGAATGTGTCAGGGAACATGTTCCAGAAATTCTAAACATTAAAGTTGTTACACACTGTATATATTCTAACTTCTCTGTAAGTTCCTTCGGTTTCAACACAAGATATTGAGTCACTCTGTATAAGGACAGCTTATGTCATACAGTGTCATATCATTGATCGCTTTTTATACGAGTTGTGTGTGATATAAGGTGAAGTCATACAATGAACATCAAATTTCTGCAATATGAATGGACAAAATGGAAAATTATCAAATTAGGTATTGATTTCTGTAATTAAATTTTGTGACGATGATGACATTTCCTCATTACACTTCCACGTATTCGTAACAATTTAACTCTTTATCATGTTGGGATTAATAATTATAGTATTGTTTACTTAATTTTCTCACAGTATTATTTAAAAAAGTGAATATAATATACATACTATGCGCCAGCCTCATTTCCTGGATTGCAAATAAAAAATTCATAGATTTACGGAAAGTAAAATATTCCTGACCCTTATAGAGGACTTCATTGCCTAGGTTGGATTGCGACAAGAATCGCAGTTCTACTACTACTACTACTACTGCTACTGCTACTGCTACTAGTTATTCCCAATGTTTCTTACTGCAAGTAATTTCGTAACAAAGAAAACGCCTATGCATGCTGTTGATCGCCTACCAGATCCAGTTCACTGCATCTGTCGTTCATTCGGGTGCAAGGAAGTGTACTGATATGGCACAATTCCCAAAGTGGAGCCTTTTATTTTAATTACGTAACATGTATCTTAATTTTGCCAAGTCATTGTTTGTAAGAATTGTACACATAATTAATTTTATGCTTTTATTGTCAAATGATGCATTAAATTTGTTCCCCTACTGTGAAGTGAAATTTTGAAGTTGAGTTCACTTGTTGCGATAGAATCTATTAGTTTCACTTTTCGAGGACTATTAACTCTTTCTGTTAATAGTTGTACTTACTGATTTGTGATTTCAGCTCCACGTACTATTCCTGAAAGAATTTTAGGCCGAAGTAGGACTTGAGCAAAGTGATTACACGGAGTTCATTTTCATATGGAAATGATTTCAGTTAAAAAATATACAAAAGTATAACTGTTACTTCACACCATTTAATGTATTGCTACGTATTCTCTGCAACTCTACATAGTATCGCAAGTTTCAGTGTAAAGTACAGACGTAAAATAGGTGCAGCAAGATAGTGATACATTTCCAGATTTTGAGTTCGGGAACTTTATGAACGTTCTATGTAATTTGAGCTAATTGAAACAAGATCATTGTAAGAGCTGCATAGAACCAGCCTGACTTGAATGCATGTTGTTGTGGAAACTTGAACAAAACAGAGCAAACTTTTCCAGACGGCATTGTATTGTTGATGCATAGTTCTGACAAACAAAAGAACATTACGTTTTATGGAATTTTGCAGCAACCATTGAGTAATAATCGGCATAGCGTATAAAATTAGTGGACGGGGGAGGAAGTACAAGGCTGTTTCAAAGTTACGTCATCCGGAAACTGTTCTCATTTAGAAAGTATAACGTCGGTATTGCAGATATCTGCAGATTGTGGACGCTACGGGTCATCTTAGATCATATCTGTATAATTATACGTGGTTCAGAAAAATACCACTGGTTCAGCGAGAACATTTGTGTAGTACTTGAGAGTATTGTTAATGACTTTGCATGAGGCTGAGATATTCTACATACGATTTATTCGTTATGGGTGATAATTTGTAGGAATTTCATTTCATGCTGTTTTTCGTATCTCTATGTGTGGACTAGTAATGACGCATTATATTATGTTTTCCTCTTTCTTTCAAACTTTTGTGGCAGATAAGTATAGTGTGAAAAAATAAGCATTTTCCCATGCAATATTGAAAGAATTTGCCTGATGATCACTTTTCCGTCTTTTAGATTCCTTCATTATGTAGCCGTAGAGTGAAATAGCTACTGATAATACACATTACACCAAATAGCTGCATGGACTATCCTCTACCTATAGCAGGCCTACGTCATTCCGACGTACTTTTCCAGCGAGCTGTTAGATGGCTCCCGCCCCCACTGAGCGCCGTTTGTGCAGGCCTGGCATAGAAGAAAGATTATTTCTTATTGAACAACATGGTAGTGGTCATATTTAATTTTTTCGTGTTTTTATAAAATCCCATTTTTTTACGAACAAGTTGGTGATTTTATTTTTGCGGAATCTAAAAATTAGACAGACTTATTACAAGGGAGCTGATTTTTATGTGCTAAAAATTTAAATATATTTATTTTTTATGTGCTAAAAAGTATGAAAATATATGCTAAAAATAAAAAAAATATTTCTTTTAAATATGACAAAAATACCTTACTTAGCTTGAAAAAAAAAATGTTACTAGGTACTCACCAACCACACTTGAGTGCTAGTAGTTGGCCGAAAATTGCAGTGAACAACAAAGGCCATCTCCAAATTCTCCATCACAAATTCATGCCGATTATCTCTGAGCAACGACTTATACTGTGAAAACCATCTTTCCACATCACAGGACGTCAGACGTGCATATTTAAAGACAGGAAAATCACAAACACAAACACCATCAATTTCACCTACAGGCACACCCTCCAATACTTGAGCAAATTTACACATTTTTTTTATATCCACTGTTTTTCCCAAACACATTCTGGAATTTGTCCCTTAGTACTTGTACTTCTGAACCTGGTAGCGAGTCTAGTTTAATTTTCACGGCACGCAACTCCCTGTTTCAAGCAACAGATTTTTGGATATTTCGAGTTTTTTTTATGGTGTCACACAAAAAGCTTGGATTTGCTAACAGGAAAGCCAAATCGTTTTTTAAACAACCATCTTTCAGTACATCTTGAAGGATATCGATTGACGAAGCCCGGTAACAGGAAATCAGAACAAGATATATTGCCTTACTTGATGGACATGAGGGAGAGGCGAGAGATTTGTTTAAATTAAATAATGTTCATACCCGAGCTCTTATCTGTTGTCTTTCACAAACAAAGTGTGGAATGAAATCATCTTCAGCAACAATAACCATTCCTAATTAGGTGTTGCAAGATCTCTCCTCTTTGTCCATATTAATTTATTCTCTAATAATAACACTGATATGCTGCCTAGCAGTTCTCAGAACTTGAGGCGATACTATTACAAAAATGGATCATGGATACACCACACAGCGCTTAGAAACACGAAGCAATGAAGAATTCTTAAAAAGATAACGTACTTCTGAGTGACATAATTTAGTTTCAAAATATTTAAAAGTTCTTTTAAAAAATATTTAAGTAAAAAAACTCCAAGATTTATGTGTTTATAATAGATTTCCTGAAAATATGTATTTACATAATTTTTTTGTGAAAATATGTGTTTTTATGTGAAATAAAATTCGAGTTTTAAACTTGAAACTTCATGTTTGGAATTTTTAACTTTGTTAATTGTGTTTTATTACACGCAAAAATAATGTTTAATTACATAGGAATCCGCTCCTTATTACTATTTCAAAATGTGAACTTAGTTTTGAATAACCTTATACATTGGAGTAATGCAAATGCAGCTCTCTCTTCCGTATTGAACACGATTCAGATGAATTTTGCATTTGTTCGTCAAGATGTTTTCCTTGAATGATCCCGACTGAAAGCGCTGCTGTAGCAACCTGATTAATTTTATGGTAATTGTCACGTGCTGTATTTCGTGATCTGACACTTAACTTCGCATCCATCTACTTCAGCGACAGCGCGTCTTCTTATTTTAATTTAATTTAATTAGTGGTAGGCTGTGGATTATAGTAATTAGTACCGTTACAAGAAAGGACTACCACCTCCCAAAAAAACACTTGTAAGATGCCAAGTCATTCCAGTACGAAATAAAAACAAATGAGTACAGTGTTACAATAATGGAACGTTTCCCTGCAAATAGCAGGGCGTTTCCCCTTTTGAAATGGATTCCGGCATTCTACCGGTACAGATTTGCTTCTTGTGAGTGTGGCTTTAAGAACACGGATATAATGCTGTTACGGCTTCCAACTCTTGTAGGTTTGACATGTTAGTATTAGAATAGAGTTGAAGGTCGGGTTTAACCTTCGTGGAAATATATATATGTGTCATCAAGGGCTGTCCAACTGACAAGTTTACATTTATTTCCTTGTAGTTTATTTAAGAATGTGATACTGTTTCCTCCGGTCATGTACCCCACTAATATCAGACCGAATTCCTTTCCTCAAATTGGCTAAGGGTAAAATCCCGAATTGCTGTAAAAACCTTCAGCGCATTACATATCAATTGAGGGGTTGGGTGCAAGAAAGGCACTTCTCTCAGTTGCAAGTTATGAGGAAATTGATGTTGAAAATTCAAACTGTAATAATGTTACTTATGCACGCCTTTACATTTTGGGTACTCCTGACCTCCATGATCATAGTATTGAACTACAACTTGGTGATCATATGCATAACAGATCAGAGAACACAATAAAGCGTTTTACTCAAAAAGGGCACATAATCTAAAATGCCCTTCTTGCACCCAGCTCCTCAATTATTGAGCACAGTATGGGACAAGATGACCTTATATAGTTATATATATTTATTGCATTATGTTAGATTATTTTAGATTAATATGGGTAACTTATTTTGTCGAATTTGCGAAATATGCCATTTTAATAATAATAATAATAATAATAATAATAATAATAATAATGTTTTATTTTCGCTGGCAGAGTTAACTTACACTCCACTCTTCCACTCCATTTTTACGTCCACATAATATTAAGTGAAACGACAGAACATAAAGTCAATGATAATTCTATTTTTTGTAATTCATTTGTAAGGGAGAATAGATTTACTCGACAATATTTTAGGACATAGTGAGGGTTAATACCACAGTCTACTATATACAGTCACGAAGCTTGAGGTGATGAGAGTACTAGGAACAATAGACTGTGCCGGTACTATTTCGTATTGTCTGTGATGAGGCGATAGTAGCGATCCTAGTGGTTAGCAACTATCTATGGATGCATATTCCCTACGTATTGAGCTTCGTGTCTGTATATACTAGAGTGTGTTAATACTTCTTATTCTCTTTGGATATTGTCTTGAAATTTTCCTTATTGAAATACCCTAACTCGTTATCTTTGTATTTTGGAAATTCGTGATTCGATACCCGAAACTATTTTGACTGATTTTTTTCCAGCTTTTACGTAGTAAGCTTACATATTATGTACTTCCGGGGAGGGTGTACGTTCAAGTAGCCCATAACTGGTCTCTTTAAAATCGATACTGATTTGTTCAGTTATAGGTCTATTACTGGCATGCACAACATTTCTCAGTAATAGTCATTTAATATTTCTGACACTTTCTTTAGAAGAATTTGGCTTCAGATACATGTCATTCCACAAATTACGTGTTTGTGGTTGGTTTTGAACGCCGAGTACTTGAAAACTAAAGTCATCTCTGCTTACGTCAACGAATTCCCTGTACATAGGAAGCTTTGTAACAACGAGATTATGAATCGACGTGTTTCTAAGATACAAATAAGGTACTGCGCAGAGGTAAAATTTCTATAGTCAGTTAAAGATTGCACGCGGCAAGATAGAATTACAAATTCGAAAGTTGGACAAAACCTCTATATATTTGCAGTAAAAAATAGAATGGGCATGCTTATAAAATAGGTAAGATCGCGTAAATAAAATAAACAAAGTATGGTATCGAAAAACAGTTCTGTAGGATAAACAAAGATAAACTTGTGTTAAGAAAGATGTGAAAATTATGATGGTGACATTGGCATAGGTTCAGTGAACCTAATTCATGGAAGTAGATTGACTGCACACACCATGTGTATAATTAATTACTCTTCACTAGCGCATACAAAAAAAAACTAAAGATTTTCGTATAAAACTTCTCACTCATCTTAAAATAAGTCCTCACAGTTGAATTAATATAGTAAGTGTCGATTTGTCAGACTCTCCTAATGAACGGGAACCTAAGGAAGGACAGTCTCTCTGAATTCGATTCTTAGAACTCGAGAAAGAGTGTTAGTCACGAGATCTGGTTATGTAATTTGCTCAATGGGCGTGAATGAATTTCGTTTGCTGTTTAGTATACCTGAAGGTTTATTGGATATGTAACATGATGTGATAGGCTATGATGTAAACAAGGTGTAATGTAATGCGCCCATTTCATAAATGATATAGCGATATCCCTTTGGCACTTATTGCATATATAGACGAACAATGTGTCATAAACTTACGTCCATTGTATAGACTGACATTTTCGAAATTCTAATCATATTTAAGAGTATATTATGTTACTGAATATGGTCTTAAGCCAGAACCACTCTTCTTCCTCGTAAATTCCTGCCATCGTTCCTCCCCTTATCCTATTTGAGCTGTCGGAGCGAACTCGGCAGTGTTGCCAACACGGTGGTTTACCCACAAAATCTAGTTTTTTTTTTATCCTCTCTCAGTGGCTAAAATTCTTTACACGGTGAGCAGTGGGAAATCTAATTTATTTTAGTGTCAGTGGAATATAAAACATTCTTTCGATGATGGTCATTATCATTTCAAAATACTTGTTTTGCAATATTAGATGTCTATGACTGTACTGTGCAGTTAACCGCATAACAACCCAATGGCTGGAACTGAATTTTTTTAGTAGGTTATTTTACGACGCTTTATCAACAGCTTTGGTTATTTAGCGTCTGAATGAGATTAAGGTGATAATGCCGGTGAAATGAGGCCGGGGTCCAACACCGTAAGTTACCCAGCATTTGCTCTTATTGGGTTGAGGGAAAACCCCGGACAAAACCTCAACCGGGTAACTTGTCCCGACCGGGAATCGAACCCGGGCCACCTGGTTTCGCGGTCAGACGCGCTAGCCGTTAATCCACAGGCGTGGACGGAACTGAAAATAGAACGAAGTCTTAACGCACAAAGTGGGAAATTAATTCGATGACGGGGCGTTTCTTTCGTTGTTCTCCAATCAAGCAACTGTTGAAAAGATTTTATAAATGTATGGAAAAAATGTTACTAGACTAAGTTTCCATTATATTCTACAACAAATCAAGATTTTCTTAATTCAACTCAGCCTAAAAAATTACTGAAAACGTTTAATTATAGTGGCGCATGATGAACTTCATAAAACGAAAAAATTTCAGCATTACTACTGATTTTTGGGGTAAAGTTTTCCAGTGCAAAGGGACATCAAACAAAACCCGTTAAAAGAATTACCGAGTTCGTGCCATCAATGTTAGGGTCTCTGTCTTGCTGGTGAAATTCAGAAGTGGATTGAAAGTATTATCATTAAACCAAAATTAGGAATAGGATGGAAATTTCAGTCAGTTTTGAAATTAGGGCTGCACTGAGACGGAGTGCTGTATGTTGTTATAATTTTTAATAATTATTCATACTATTATATCTTATCTGCGCATTATTTAACAATGAAATGCAAAAAAAAAAAAAAAAAAAAGAAATCTATAGGAACGAAAATCTGGTGGGTTTTATGACATATTTGGTGAGTTTTTGTAAGCGTGTAGTGGTTTTTCGCAAATTAGAATTGACTCCACTGGAACTCGGTCTCTGGCAAGGCGACCCGAATAAGCGTTGTGAGCAAACTGTCAAGCGGCGAACATCTATTGCCTGACAGAGGCTCAGGATCAAGACCCATCCTCAGGTTATCTTATGCCAGAAACACCCCGATATCCTGTATCGTGATGAAATTCAACTCGGGCTACTACAGTAATAATAATAACTCACCCTTCCCATATAATGCTCTCAGGGCCGATCGGGCCACATTTCAGTAGAGTCACTTTAGAGCCAATTTGCTAGTCTCCTGAATTGAGACAATTCATCCTGCCTGTGGTTTTTCTGTGGCTTTCCTAAAACGTGAAAAGACAAATCTCGGGATGAATCCTGAAAGAAATGGGCCACCGACCTACATTCTCCTCCCCATACAAGTTTCGGCACTTTTCCAAATTAAAGCCTTAGAAATGAGAGCTGTGGTTTTCTCATATTGCCTTCGGTATTACTCGAGGTCCACTCGCACAGTGCAATGGTTCGGAACCCTCCTCTTCCGAAGGACAGCGGCAGTTCCACTCAATGTGCAGGCTTTTAACATCTGTCCTGATGCTGTTCTGTCATGCTTCTTCCCCCGCCATGTGGTAGCTATTAGGTAACGGTCATTTTCGGATTTCCCTTCAAAATTCATTCAAGATTCTTCAGTGTAATGACGAAATTCGGAGTGAGACAAGTGACCAACAGGCTTAGAGCTCACACATTCAGTTTTTCTCAGCCCCAGACTCCTTAGTAAGGACGCGTTTCCGCTTACCTTTTAAATGTTTTTCCTCCGATTTCCTCCGTTGACATCTAGGTCTTCAGTAAAGGTCACTCAAAATGAGGCTGTATTTCACCTTTATTCTTTTGCATTGGTCAATAGAGACGTCCTTTACATTATGTACAGTATATCTGTTAGATGGCGATACTTCATCATTTTTTGGAAAGTAAGTTTTTCAGCCTAATAAAAAATCAATCGGTCTAGACCGGTATCGAACCCACCTACCTTGAATCCAGAGACAAGCACAGTAAGAACCAGTGATACGAGGACAAGAACAACAGCTGTTTTATTAGTTGATATTATAACGGTAATACTTATATTAAGCATTTCTGTTAATAAAAACTTGGTTTTTCGAATTCCATCTGGTCATCCGTCAGTGTACAACCTTTTAGTCCAAAATCTCCGTTCATTTTTAGTAACTAGAAATCAATTCACCCAAAAAACGTACAACGAAATATACTTAATAAATGAACACATTAGTCCACACCTGTGGAATAACGGTTAGCGCGTCTAGCCGCGAAACCAGGTGGCCCGGGTTCGATTCCCGGTCGGGGCAAGTTACCTGGTTCAGGTTTTTTCCGGGATTTTCCCTCAACCCAATATGAGCAAATGCTGGATAACTTTCGGTGTTTGACCCCGGACTCGTTTCACCTACATTATCACCTTCATCTCATTCAGACGCTAAATAACCTAGATGTTAATAAAGCGTCGTAAAATAACCTATTAAAATAAAAAATTAAAAAAATTCTGTTTAGTATTATAACCGCGCTAGGTTTATAAGCCAAGGAGCCCGGGTTCATTCTGAATTTTTAACTTGTGTTGCGCAAGTCGTGGTACAGGCAACACAGGGGTTTCCTCGGGGTACTCCAGTTCCTCTGTGAGACCCCAACAATTCTCCATCGTCATCATTCATTATAAGTGTAATATAAACCCACCATCTGTAGTACACTCTGCATAATTTCTGAAAAACTAAGTGAACAACGCTTCTCTATAATAGCAACTCTACGAGCGTAACTCATAGGCAAGGTAAGTGTCCTACCATTGTACAAAAAATGTTCATTGTTATTTCATTCACATACTTTCAACAACATAATTAATGGAGTAAGTAAAGTAAAGCTTGAAATTACAGATGCAAGGTAATCGCCATTGTATCGTATATTCTTGACAATGAACAAACTTTTTGTCCATAACTTTCGCAAATGTTTTACGTGGTATTAACTGAATTTCAGTTTTAGTTTTTATTTCAAAGCCCACTAAGTTGTTTGGTTTAGTGAAAAACAATTTAGACTTCAGATATCCACAAAAATAAATTTGTAGAGGTCAAATCTGGGGAACGAGGAGGCCACTCTTTACGTAATGTTAAATGATCGATACTGTAACATGCATATGTACTTCTTATAATGTGTTATAGATTTAACATATTGAAAATACAAAGCATTTGTAGGAAGTGCTAAACTATTCAGTTGTATGCAACATAAGACATAATGAACTTCAATTTGTTAGGTCGTATAGACTATGTCATGTACCAATCTATCACTGGAATATTGTCGATTTTATATTATTTTTTTCGTTATGTCTTTGATGATTTACAGTGTTTCCACGAATCAGTGAGGCACATCGTAACCTGAATACCAATTACTCAGCAATAATCGACATAAATTGCTTCATCTTCCTATAACTTTATACGTCATTCGTTATGTTGTGATACCAAATGCATGCGTGTGCCGTAGCTCATAGTAAGAACCTTATGGCGGGACTGAGGTAGCTAGCTGCAAGTGGAAGCATGGCGAGGGGGGGAAGCTTCTCTATCCACTTTTTCTTCCTCTTACACGCAAGTAGGTTTCACGAGATAACGAAGGGCCTATAATTGCATTTAATTACATTTCCATTATATATTTTGTTTCTGTCATTGATGTCTTGTGATTAAATGGCTCTGGTCGTATTTCTAAATAAATATTTATATACTTCCTTTACGGTACGTTTTCGCGGTCGTGAATTTATCGACAAAACAAAAACGTCTTGTGATATTACCGACCTAGCATTTTATCAGCACGCAAGTTGTTGCTCCTGGAAGAAAGACATGCAAATGCGCAAACGTCTGGTTACTAATAATTAGAAAGTGTCGTATAATGACATATTTATTCCTTTAAGAAGGACGCTGTCTTCTCTTCCATATTTAGTGTGTAAAATTAGCCGTGACCTAAGAACATGCATTTTGTATGTTGCGATTCTGGAGTTCGCACTTCCATCTATGAATAACTTTCTTCAAAGCAAAGTAAACACGTTTCATGCCATCCGTAAGCAGAATTGAACGTGAAGTTGTTTGGTATGTACAACCCTGGTAGAAGCGAAGGACAACTTCCAGCCGTAAGACACTCGTCCGGCTGATTAACAAGTTCTCTGTTCGATATTGTAGGTTGCTGCGCTCTCATTAACGCTAATGACGAAACTGAGATACCCATTGGGAGTTACTGTGTGAGTTGCTTCGCCTGCATGTGTATAACATAGGAATCTAGTTTTTTAAACTTAATTCAGTTAGCATTATTTGATTACAATCAGATCTGTTGTCTTGTAACCACAGAATAGACGGCAAGACCTTGTGCATGTCGAAAATTAGAAACCACTTACATTTAGCTATTTTGTATTCGAGAGTTGATTTGTTACAAAGGTAAGGCATAAAGAAGTAAAATGTGCTTCACTTGGACGTCTAAAAGATTTATGACTTCGTTGTCATTAGCGCCGTGCATGTCGGCAACTTTTCATACATAAGACAGATATAGCATTGTATAGCATTGACATTTTTGTATGTAATAATATTGTTGTAGCAGAGATAGTTAAATTGTCAAAGATTCCCTAAAATAATGCATTTACGACCGAAAAATTCTTTAAAAGTGCCTTAAAATGAAGGTCTTTACTTAAAAAATGTATCCTTATTCTGCATACATTGGGATTTTAGGAAAAAGCTTTGCAACAGTATACGCTTAAAATAATAAGTGCACATACTGGGTGTTCAGTTCAAAGTGTGTCATGGCTCGCTGTATGCCGTCATATAGCTAGTCGATGGGCCTAGAGAATTCAATCTTCCTACACTTCCGCAAAAGTGTATTACCTATGTGTCAGAGAGTTGCATAGCAAGTACGGCGTTCATTCTGAAGAGTACTTACTAATATCTACGGCAACGCCGGTAGTGGCAGGAATGTGAACTGTTTGGAAACATATACTGAGGTGGTTTTTTTTCTTACTGTCAGGATATGGGGAGAGGGTTAAGACGATTTCTTACGTATTTGTTGACATTAACTTCGACGGTCAACATGGACACGGAGCATTTGATTTGTGTTGTGGAATGTAACTTCGACGGTCAACATGGACACGGAGCATTTGATTTGTGTTGTGGAATGTTGCCGTACGCAACCGATAACAAATACCCTGCGTACGACTTGGCCGCGCAAAACACAGTTCGAAAGAGGTTATGGTAGCACACAGACCGTACAGACCGCCATCTGTTGCTACGACGTTCAAGTTATACCGTACACGTTCTCAAGTTCAGATTGAACGCCTTGATTAATAGGCAACTTCTCTGACATAAAAGCTGAAACTCGCTTCAAATCGCTGACTCACAACAGTGACGTCATGACACACTTTGAAATGAACATCCAGTATATCTGCCATCCACCATAGCGACTCTGGTTCGATGTCGCCTGGTTCAGGGTGGAATTTATGGACAATGCGGATACTGAGGGATGTTTCTCTTTGTTTTTCCCTTTGCCCTCACCACAAGCACTGCTCACTCTGCGAGGTCCCGTGTCAGGCTACAGAACAAAATATAATACGTGCCTGTAAATGTGAACGTTTTACACAGTTATTTTTAATAAAGATAATGTTGTAGCACCTATAAAATTCACCGAAGAATATCTAAAACGGAAGAATAACTTGTCTTATAAAGCACAATAGACTAAAATGTCTTGGATCCAGCTTTACCTTGAGGTAGAAGGAAGGTAGGCTCTAGGTGCAGTTATAAAATTAGTCGTCATTTGTAACGAATGAGGTATAGCTTAGACTTCTTCCATAGTTAATGAAGAACATAACTTACTAGACATGTTGAATCTGCTTTCCTTTTGAGGTGAAATAAGGGGAGGCAATATCCTATTTATTGGTGCTGTAATAAACTTCGAAATTAATCAAATGGATATAGCCATTCGTAAAGAACTCACAACGTGCCATATGTTGGATCTATCTTTTTCATCAGGTAAACAAAAGGGTGAAAAGAATATCCTGATCATTGAGGTCTTTACTAGTACAAATACCTAAGTCCATGTGGCTGATAGCTCCAATGGGCGAGAGTTAACACAACGTTCGAGACTCGTTCTTTCTTTGTTTCATTAGAAATAGAAGAAGTTTTGACTGCCTCCGTGGTCTGTTGGTCAGCATGCTGCCTTCCAGTTCAGGAGGTCCCGGATTCGATTCCCGGGCTCGGCTCTCGGTGACTTTTTCTTGAAGAGGAATTCCCTGGGTGTCTAGAGTCTGGAAATTTGTGTGATTGCGAGTGTGTCGGGTTAATATTAATTAACCAATCGTCACAATTATAAAAATACATCAGGACTGTCGCTGGGCAGTAACCTGAACACACGTTTCAGCGTCACATTGTTGACAAGTAACTCCATCTGTTAGCACAACCATAAAGCATCTAATAGATGCTATAGAGTTACCAACAACGAAAAAAAAAAAGAAGTTAACCTCTGTGATCATTGCAAGTGTGAAGTTGATACAATTTATTATGTTAAAGTATGTTTGCTCTGATAATTGAGAGGGGTCACTGATGCTGAGCTAATTATGAAAGATCTGGAAAAAGAGGAGAAAGACTGTGAAGTGAAGAATTACTCTACAGCAATGTATAAATTACAGACATTACACAATTTTATTTGTCTAAGAAAGATATACATAGAGACGGCCTTGATTACACTCAATATTGAAAGTGCTGTACCGTCCTGTACTTTTAATGCGGTATACATTTTATGGTTAGTAAATACTCTAATATTTTACTTTAATAAGTTCATGATTTAAAAGATAGTTATTGTTCATACCAAATAATAATGTAAATGTATGAACAGTAATTTCAAATTTTCCTTCTGTAAACATTTCCCTTGAATAACCGTATAGGAGAGGTTTCACTGTACAGTCACACGGTATCTTCCATTGCACATTTAAATAGAAATATAGCAAGCATGTAGAGAAATGGGAAGATAAATGTATGTTATTAATAGGGATTCTATTTTACGACGAATAAAAATCTTAAATTTTGGTATAAAATTATATAATAATTGCGGTGTTATTTCGTACAAAGAAACGTAACTTCGGTGGTATTTAACATTTAAGGAATGTAAACATTTTTACTGTCGTCGCGCAAAATGCATTATAAAGGAATGTTCAGGTTCTTTGTGAATTTTAACAATACTTAAGTTTTCTATCGACATTTTCTGTTGTGTAAAGAAATATGTATAATAGTCTCCCATCCTGTGTGTGAATAATATTATAAACTAATAAGCACCACAGAACATTCAGAATTTTTCTGCTTTTGATTTAAAAATGAAGCCACTCGATTTCTCTTGAAAAACATTAATTTCGATTAAATTCGTGCTAAAAACAAAAATTTCGCCTATAGACAAAATTTAGTGTTATTTCCCAAGTTTAAACTTCATATATTTTGACCTGGACTGCTAATATTTTTCTTATATCAGCTGAAAACCCTTATTCCGTGAATCCTTGGTTTGCGAAAAGTACATCGCAGAGCCAAAATCAGCAGTGGTTCAAGAGACACTGAAGACGACGACAAATAGCGTCGAAACGGGCCGTCTGTCGAAGGTAAATACCTTTTTAACAATTTTAACACTTTTAACGTGTGACAGAGTAAATTTTATGTTTTTAACAAAGTGTTAACGAGAACTTTAATCAAATGAGATATATCTAGTTATTAAACGTGAATGAAGGACATTTTTCCAGTTGTCGAACTCTGTACAGGGAGTTACTGTAAGTAAAATAAAATGGAACCTAAGAACTTGTTTTTTTCTTAGGACTGTTAGCAGAACCGTTACCAAGTGATCATGTACTGACTTGAACATCTGGAAAGTTTTCTGTTGGTCTTTCTGATTTATGACTGTAAGTTCCGAGTTCATTATCGCCGCAGACCAGGTAACCTGCTTTCAGCTTGTACCGGCTCTCTTCACATAACAAAGTTTAAATTACACTTTATAATGCACCGTGCAATCTTCCATTACGTGTACTAGTTCATGTATTGCAACTCATTTGAGCACAATAAACTGGAGACCATTAACCGTTGAAACAATTGCATATGCAATACGTTATTCAACAGCGCATCATTAACTGCATAGGTTTATTATATTCGGTGATGTAGGGGAAATGAAAGTTGCTATAGCCGGTTTTGAGCGTAGATATTTCAGATTTTTTCTTATTGTGGCATCTAAAATACGTATACTGTATTTTATTTCAAGGAGTGCAGTTTCATAGAAAGGACTTTGCCGACAGACCTTCTACTGTCCCCTACTAATTGGTTGTCATAAATAAATGTCTTCCTTACTGTGACGGAAATCTTGTCTTCTCCTGTCAGTAACCAATCACAACCCTCGTTCAGAAGAATTGACAGACTCCCGTCAAATCCACGTGGAGGCAGAGTTGCCGCGTCTTTTCCGAATTCCAAGAATCCCGTCGAGGGTCACCAGGATTATGGCAACTGTGCAATGTTGGGACGAGGGGACAGGATGGAATTGTCAGAGGTGATTATGTAGGAAGTCATAAATCTGTAAGTGGATGTTCAAAGGAACCACTGAACTGCACTCCTTGAAATAAAATAGAGTATACAGTCTTGGAAAAATGTTTTGTCGCACAGATATAAGTCCCAGAAAGGCAGTGCGCATAATCAGACATACAACGAAACAAAACTAATTTTATTACCTCAAGTAGTCCTTCTCTTGTGACCCAAGTTGCACGTCCTTTGATCATGCGCACTGCCTCCTTTCTGGGACTTACTATCCGTGCGACAAAACTTTTCTTCTAAGACTGTACATTGGAGCACTTTTTACATTAATGTGACGTGTACGTCATGTGCAGTGTGATTCCCTAGCTAGAGGCCCCAAATTTTTATCTATAAAACTGCCATTTGCTTAAAGTTTGTTTTGAAATGTTTTTGCACATATAAAAAAGACTCTCTTTACGCTAGGTTTGAACTTTCCAGTGACCTTGATTGATTTTTGTTCCTCTACACTGCATCTCGGTAGTGTTGGCTCGAATGTCTAGAAGTCTAGAGATTAACAATATACGCAATCGAAGAACGCGTGTTCCTTGTTCGCAAATATTGGCAAATGGGTTCATTTAGAGCATGTCGAAGGGCATTTCAGATTAAATTTGGTATGAGACATGTACCTTCAAAATGCTATATTCAGTAATTTTATTGGTAAGAAAGTTAGAGACAACGGGAAGCCTTGTCACACCTTTTTTCTGCACTTTCATACTCTGTGTGACATTTGTGCACTTTTCTCAGAAAGTATTCTATCCAGAAAGCTGAAATTAATATACAGTATAAATATGATGGCATTTTACACAGTAGGGTAAAAGAATTAAGATTATTTCCATCTTAGCAGGAATAAAAAAAAAATAATTTGTAGTATTTCATAATGCAAATGTTATCAATGATTTTTTTTGCTAACATACAGTTATGTATACAACCGTTCAGTGTAATTTTAAATTTATTTAGCCGGTTGTATACATAACAGTATGTTACATTTGCCCTATTTTTTCTACATTTTTATCTTTTATAACTTCTGAGAAAAGTGTACCCAAAATTGAGGAATTTAACATTGTAACATACGGAAGTACAGACTCCCCTTGGAATATTATGGCATGTAGTAGGCTATAGAAATATAGGTGCGACAAAACTCGTCTGAAAATATCAGTCGTCTTTCAGACATGGCACGCTAGTATTGGACCAAACTCACAGACAGACACGTATTCATTCATTCATCCATTCATTCATTGTTCTGTCCAAGGGCAGATCTTTCACTGCAAACCCATCTTTCTCCAATCTTTCCTATTTTCTGCCTTCCTGATCCATGTATCTTAATGTCGTCTATCATTTGATATCTTCTTCTGCTCCTAACTCTTCTCCCGTTCACCATTCCTTCCAGTGCATTCTTCAGTAGGCAGTTTCTTCTCAGCCAGTGACCCAGCCAATTCCTTTTTCTCTTTCTGATCAGTTTCAGCATCATTCTTTCTTCACCCACTCTTTCCAACACAACTTCATTTCTTATTCATCGTCCATTTCACACGCTCCATTCTTCTCCATATCCACATTTCAAATGCTTCTATTCGCTTCTCTTCATTTCGTCGCAATGTCCATGTTCTGCCCCATGCAATGCCACACCCCACAAAGCACTTTACTAGTCTCTTCACAGACACGTATTCACGTTAAAATTTCGCACTACGTTTAAAACCGTGAAAGCCTTAAGACTTGTTCACAACAAACCGGGAACGGAAACGTCAACGAGAACGGAAATATTGTTAAAATATATGTATTTAAATATGAGCATTCACAATTAACTGTTGTGAATGCTCACATTTAAATACATTTATTTTAACTTTATTTCCGTTCTCGTTGTCGTTGTCGTTTCCGTTCCCGGTTTATTGTGAACCCGTCTTTAGGCTTACGTCATACTGACTTGGGTGAAGCTAATTGGTTATGAAAAGCTAGACTCAGTCAAGAGAGATAGAGACATGGTTACTATGGCAACCATTGAAATCGGTATGATTTCCAGCTGTCATACTAGTGAAATCCATAGCAGTGTGAATTCATCAATATACGAGTAGGATACTGTAAAGCTTCGCAGCTTAGTCTGCTGACGGTTTCTCACGATGACTTGCAATTGTTACAAAGGATGTAAGGAAATCGACTTTACGGCGGAGCAACGAGTAATACCTCAGATGTAAATTGATGTATTAATTCATGTCCTGATACCACCTCCACGTTATTGCGATTCTGCATTGATATATAGTTGATATGAATGTAGCGTAACAATGTAGACTCGTAACTCCAGCGGTTATTAATAATTCATATTATATTCATCTTAACAAATAGTATTCTTACTTGTACAATCATAAATCTCTTGTAGTTATTGTCACCGGGCAATAAATTAATACCATTATACCTAAACAATGGAAATAGTTCTGCTCGGTATTGAAATATCTCCATTCTACGACATTAATTCAGTCTTATATAAGACTTCAGAATGTGTGATTCTCAGCGGAATGTTGTTAAATGTTACATGTTCTTCTGTTTCTAATTTATATGCTCTTGTTGTTCAGAATTTCACATCCGCTTCTTTCTGGTACGAGTTTGTTTTACTGAACGCTTTTGACTTCCTGCCTGTTTTACTGAACGCTTTTGACTTCCTGCTACTCAAATTTTGAAGCAGAAGTGTTTGAAGTAAGTAGCAAGTTGTGTTGATAATTTATGATACTGTATGTTGCTGCAATCCTATTTCATACCATTACATTTTCTGGGTGTCACTCTCTGATCGCCTTTTATTTCGGTATTGGCAACTCTTGAAAGCCACAGTTTGAATACCAACATACGTGGAAAGAAAATACAGAACTATATAGGATACACATTTGTGTCATCTCGTGAGGTGTCCACGTCTCTTTCACTGTGAGATTTCAGATTTCACCAAAATTCACACCTTCCAAAAAAAACGCATTTCAACAATCCAACAAAATTTCCATAAAAACTTTGACAGTTTCTGATTAGCATGCATGAAACCGTACTGTTCTCCAACCGGGAGATCAACCGTGAAAGGAATGTGCTTACTATGGCGACATGTATTGGAGCGAAGTAGATATATAATATTATCGTTATAACGTCTGTTTAAAAACCATGCGCTCTCCTGCATTTGTTATTTCCTGTATGGAGAGATTAAAAGACCAGGAGATTAACAGTGATCTAATTTTGTAACTAGGGTAGTATAAACATGTGTGTATCAATGTTATTGTTTGTGCTGTGACAGCGAGCCAATAGAGATACGAGTACCCACGTCTGTGACCTTATGCCATCATATGACATCAGCATTCATTCACAGCATTACTCCCTTTCGTCTCAGTCGGCAGAGACTTTCTCGTGGCTGGAGCACAGTATACAGATATCGTGTCTCAATAATTTATTTACATCTGAAATTGTAAAGGTTTCACGTGGACACCCTGTAATTCTACTGTATGTGTAATAATTACCGTTAAGTTTTCAGAAAAAAAAAAGTTTCTCAAACGATACTCACTTGCCTGTCTCATTTGGCACAAAGAAAATCGTGTGACAATTCGTGAAGTTGAGCGTCATTTTTTTTACTATAATTATATTTCATTTGCTTCCTTCCCTCATACATTGACTCTTAGATACTGAATGTGAATAAAATCAATCATTAATTGAGAAGAAATCGTTGTACACAGACGGATGCTCAAAACCACTTTTTTTTTTTTTTTTTTTTTTTTTTTTGGACACGGGAAAGTTAAAAACGTGCATTTCGGTGAAAATCTTGAAGTTGATTATTTACAGCTTCACAATACCGTATTTCCGAATAATGAAAAATGAAAATTTAAGGGTAAAAGTACCGGGGAACAATAACAGAAGTTCAGTCGTACTGATTTGTGAATTACCACGTGATAATTATAGAGGATTACATTGATTATGAGTACATATGACAAGGAGTTAACGGTACATAAATGTAAACGTATTACATAATATATAATTGTATGGGAATTGGAGAAAAATGACTACTGAAATTGGGAAACGGAACAAGGGGAATCAGTTACAGTATTTATTAGAAGTGTATAGATATATTATTTGACAGTGAAGATAAGTAAAGGTGGAGATCATGGGGCAGAAGTAAATTAAGAACTAAATGAGAAAAGGTTAGCATCAAAAACATTGACTTGAGGCGAAACAATGTTGGCATATTAAAACCCTGTTATAGTTGGTATGCCGATTGTCACTGCCGTCTGGATCCGAATCTCTTATAGGCTACGTAGAATGCGGACATAGACGACGGTGCATATTCTGAGCGCTAGTTTCTAAACGATACATGCGAACTAGTTTATTTATGAAAGGCTTTGTTTAGTTTTGTGAAAATATGAATGATAATCTCGAGGAAATTTTAATCCGAACCAGAAACATTGAATGTTTGTTTGTAGACCTATTTGTTTTTAGTGAGTTATTTTACGACGCTGTATCAGCATCTCAGGCTATTTAGCGTCTGAATGAAATGAAGGTTATAATGCCGGTGTAATGAATCCGGGGTCCAGCACCGATAGTTACCCAGTATTTTCTCATACTGGGTTGAGGGAAAACCCCGGACAAACTTCAACCAGGTAACTTGCCCCAACTGGGATTTGAACCCAAGCCACCTGGTTTCGCAGTCAGAGGCGCTAACCGTTACTCCACAGATGTGGACTATATTTGTTGTTATTTGATTAACTATTTTGTTTAAAACACTGGTAAAGTTTCTGATAAACATAATGAAACAATGTTGGCTTCTGTTTGTTGTTATAATGATGAACTATTTTCTTTAAAACCCTGTTAAAGTTGGTAAGACGATTGTCACTGCCGTCTGGATCTGAATCTCGTATAGCCTAGGCAGCTAAAGTTCAAGTTTTCGGACTGATAACAGTTCGAAAAACAACTATTTTAGAGAGCATGCACTAAAAATGTATTTTTTTTTTTATTTACTCGCTATTCCATATCGTTTGCGTACGAGAGTTGCTTTCTGACCACGAGAAATATGTAGTGAGTAGAAAGGGGAAGCAAATCACATACCAGAAGTCGTTACGATGTTCCCCGATTTTGTGAAATAATTACTGGCACATACGTAAAAGCAGAGCCTCTCGTAGAGCCGGACATATGGGAGGGTAAACGCAATGCGGAAATGGGAAGCTCTTGCTGTGAAAGAGAAGAATGCGTTGCGTTGTTATGAAGTGGATTATTATAGTGGCGCAGTGAAGGGTAGAGCTTCATAACGTAATGTGTCTTACTCTGCTAACCAAGCGATTAATGTACAAGGTGTTGGGTGCTTGTGATGCAATGGGATTACCAGGAACGTGGTTTGCTTTGCCATTATTAGTCGCCTAATCTAGCAATAAATACAGGATGTTAAAAAAAAAGTATCCAATATTTTAGGAGGCGATAGCATGTACCAAAACAAGAAAATAATGTCTAATAAACATGGGTCCTACAACACATGCTTTCTGAGATCTGAACACTTGTTCGTAGAAGGTACTCAATGTGACGTCCATTTATGGCAATGCATTTCTCTACCCTACAATACAGCAGACTACAGATAATCATACCGCAGTTGACATTCCTGACATGGAATACTGATATGTCGCAAGGAACACTGAAAACAAAAGTTTGGTTGCGGATGTGAGCAGGGTTCAGCAGAGATGGTGTTGTGAATTTTCGTAATCAGCATGTGTGGGCTGATGAAAATCCCCATGCAGTTGAAGAAATAAGGCATCAGCACCGATTCTCAATCAGGGTACAGGAAGGCGTTCTTGGCGATGGATTAATAGAGTCATACGTGCTACCACAGAGATTAACTGGGGTTTGTTATCAGGACTTTCTTATTAACGAATTGCCTACCTTGCTGCAGTATGTGCCATATCAGTAAAGATATGGTTCATGCCCGATGGCGCACCAGCACATTTTCTCCGCTGACTTTCAGGACCTCTGGATTGGTCGGGGAGGCCCCACTCTTTGGCCTGCTCGTTCCTCAAACCTAAATCCCATAGACTTTTGGTTATGGTAAATTTCAGAGTGCGTGATTCCTTACGCCGAAGGGCAGAGGAATGCATTGCTATGAATGGACGTCACACTGAGCACCTCCTACAAACAAGTGTTCAGATCTCAGAAAGTATGTGTTGTAGGACCCATGTTTATTAGACATTTTCTTGTTTTGATGCATACTAGCGCTTCTTAAAATATTGGATACTTTTTTTAACACCCTATATGTATGTCTTATTACAAAGAGAGCCGTGCTCTGAGTGCGCATATACTTGTCTGCTGATAACCAGGTTGGTTCATTTTATTCTTTTTAATATGTACCCCAACTGTAAGTCGAATGTCAGGTAATTGTACGTTCAATCCTCTGATTCGTCTCTCCAAAATATCTCTCATCTTCATCAATTCCATCGAAGCTAGAAAGAAACCGCACGTTTGATACAGTGTCATTAATTGATATGTTAAAAATTTTCGTAATAATTCGTCCACTTCTTAATTTGTGTAATATCACTTCTGTTTATAATATCCTTAAACTTCATCTTACAAAATCTGTACAAAAGTTATAACGTAGCCTATATTATGTCAAAGCTTATTTTAGTCAAATTCCCGAAGCAAGCAGTATGGAATGTTCGTGCGTGTGTGTATGTGGATTGTCCTCCATTAATAACACCTTCACGCGTGAATATATTTTGACCCAACCCAACTCGACCCGACTCCATTTATTCATCAAGGGCGTATCAGTGACCTTGATAAACTCTTCAATTCTAAACGATTTTAGGGGGATACATTTTTAAAGTCCAATTAAGCTAATAAAATACATCAATTTTATCTGTTTAATCATCTCTTATATATGAAAGTTAATGTGTGTTCCTTTATTTTTTCTTCAGAAAATGTTTTATTCCTTTTGTAGACGTTAAGTTATTTTTATTTCGCGACCCCTTTGATATGGTACCACGACCCCCAGTTTTGAAATTTAATGCTTGACGAAGGAACTAGGGATACCATTGTCACGTACTGACGTATGTATAAAAAAAATTAAACTAAACTGTAGAGTTGTGATGTTCGTGTTGTAAGACAGAGTTTCTGTTTTACAGGGTTGTTTTCGATCTCCGATAACTAATTTGAATGACGTCATGTGCGTCAGGAGTCACACGACAGCTGAACTGTGGCGCGAGGTGACAGACCAGTAGTGAGTGATCTCATAAAGTGCACGGCGACTCACAGCAGAAATTCCCAAGAAAATCGAGGCATTTTGGGAGGGGTACATTACGACCCTTTCCAATGCCAAGTACAGTTAAGTAAAAATAAAAGAAGCCTGCAATAAACGAGGTTTCGTTAAGGACGTGTTTTGCAGACTCGTATGATTTTCACATAACTGTACTTGGCATCGGACAGAGTTGCTATGTACCCCTTCCAAAAAGGCTCGATTTTCTTGGGCATTGCTACTATGATACACCGTGCACTCTGATTATGAAATCACTCACTGCTGGTCTCTCATCTCTCGCCGCAATTCAGCTGTCGGTGTGATTCCTGACGCACATGACGTCATTCAAATTCGTTATCAGAGATCGGAAACAACCCTGTATTGTGCGAGATCTCCAGTTAAAATGAAAATACGCTTGGGCTGATTACCTGGTTGGGGGGTTTCAGAGGTTTTTCCCAACCGTAAGATGAATGTCAGGTAATTTATGGCGAATTCTCAGCTTCATATCGCCAAATATCATCTCACTATCACCAATGCCATAGACGCTAAATGACTGAGTAATCGCTACAGCATCGTTAAATAATCAAGTAAAAAAATGAAATTAATGATAAACTTCAGAAATTATAACTGCGTGAAAAAGGTTTGTGGCGAGAAAATTTTCTTCCTTTTAGTCGTATTCTCCATGTAAAAAAAATTGTCTTCACTGAGAACGTAATCAGGCGCAATGAAATGAGCACTTGTTGGCATCCATGTGCTGAAACATGGTTTGTAGCATGCAGCGAATCGTCTTGCTCTGATGGTGCGCACGATCTGCTTGAATAATCATGTTTGTTACACTCCCGGCATAAATTTAACAGCCCTGCTCAAAGTGCTGATTAAATATTAATAAAGGGTGTGATTAAACCACGCCACATTGCCAGCTCACTCGTGCTCGCGGCACTCCTTGGAATATCCTGTTAATTCTGTGATTTGTTATCTCTGAATCGATAAATCAGCCCTGTGATGCTAAGCTGTGCCTGCACTCTTTGTTCCGCTGTACTTGATGCATTCATCCAGTCTACGGCGTTCCGTGCTTGTGGGCAGCTAATTATCAATCACGGTATTCTTGAAAGTCTTGTTACGTGAAGGTTCTGCCTTGTTAAGCAACGAGAAATATTTGTAGTTGATATAATAACTTTTAGTGACTGATTATCGATGTATGTCGGTTACATGCTATTAGAATACTTGCATCATTGTATCATCACCGAAGACTAGCAGTGTTTACTGTTTGCTGTTACTAGTTGTCTTTATATTCTGGTCTCTTACTCGCTGCGATGAGTGGAATGTGAATTAACAACATAGTTCAGCGCAAATCTATCCAGAGTAAAACAGCTGAAAAGGTACGCTATTGCGCGTCCTTATAAGGGGATTTGAGACTACAGTGGAAAAACTGTGAACTCCAAGCCAGTAGGCCACTTGTCTCAATCCGTAGATCGCCTTTCCACTGATGGAACCTACAAAAAATGTAAAGGGAAAATTCACTATGAAGAACATGTTTTGCAAATATATTTATTTCGGAAAAATATTAAATAAACATTTAACATGCTAAATTTCAAGGTGCCTATCGTTAAGGGAAGTAACATAAATACATAAATAGTCGTGGGTAACGAATTCACTCATGTAATTCTGATTCACTTTTTCAAATTTTTACTTAATTTTGCGTAGGGTGGAGTTGAAACAGCCGCAGTTGAAAAAACAAATTGTATTGAAAAAAAAAAAAAGGCTGAAGTATTCAAGTCCATTGATATGAAGATAAAGTTACGATATATTGTCTTTTTGTCAACAGTAATCTCACTGTTTTGATTTATCTAGAGAAAATTAAAACTCGATTGGGATTTAATTGACTGTTACACAATTAGAAGAAAGTGTATAACGATTAGGATAAAGTACTCTAATACAATAAAATATTAATTGACTTACTAAAATTATATTTCACTAATGTTAGCTTCACCAAAACATTTGAACGGAGCCGCCATTTTCAATTGACTGTCTATGCGGGAAACAAATTACGATTGCAAAGCATGTTTTATAGTACCGTAAAGAATTTGCAGTTTGTAATGTTGGCAAACAAAAAAAGAAATGTTTGGGAAGCGATAAAAACAAATGCTAGAGAAGTGATAAAATTGTGCGATAAGCACGTGTTGAAAGACGTTCTTTCGTACCGTTTTATTGGTCAAAAGCAGTAGCCTATGACGTAGTAAAAGTGTAATAGTCTTAATTAAAACTGGAGTATACTTACATAGTTTTAATCTTGGAAATAAATTCCACTTGTGCATAATTCCGTTTAAACAACGTGACGGAGAGACATAAAATAATAATTTTTATTATGGGTGTATGTTAAAAATGAACTCCCATTGGTAATAAATCTCTGTTAAGAGATTAATGGAAACCGAAGAACCAGATGATTTCATATATTCACCAGAAGACCTGTCTCCAAGAATGGTAATCATTGTAACAACCTTGGACTGTAACGTTAATGATTGAAAGCATTTTTAAGACACATAATACAGCAGTACCCTTGAAAGTGAAATGAAAGTGCAAGCCGATACTTCAGTCTGATACCATGAATACTTTGTGCTGTTTATTCTGGTCGTAAGGTCATCCCATTTACAACAAACAAAAAATTAAAAACAAATGCGAGACTTCGCTTGTTACGTTGTTTTCTTGGAATTAATGCCTTAAAATTAAACATTTTCTTCGGTTTTTGAGTAGTAAAGACAGTTTAATTAAATCTTTTGAGGCAAGAGTTTCGAAATTATAGGCTATACCTCCATGACCTTGGAACTAAACAATTCGGCGAGAGATTTCTAAATGATATATCCGCGTAAGTAACACAAGAGTTCGTAATATGCTGGTTTAAAATGTAAATGTAAGGGAAATTAAGGTAATGTCCTTCAAAACTTTAATGATGAACTTGCATTTTATCGGATTGACGATTTTGTGTCTTGAAAACCCAGTATTTGTATGAATAACGTGAAGTTACGTTCTACAGTAGCATTAAAAGAAATTACTACTTATTCAATTTAAAATTACTAAGTAGCTTTCATATGTATAGCAAGTAAAGCGACAGGTTTCGAAGTAAATCCCGAAAAGACAAAGTATATGATGATGTCTCGTGACCAGAATATTGTACGAAATGGAACTATAAAAATTGAAGATTTATCATTCGAAGAGGTGGAAAAATTCAAATATCTTGGAGCAACAGTAACAAATATAAATGACATTCGGGAGGAAATTAAACACAGAATAAATATAGGAAATGCCTGTTATTATTCGGTTGAGAAGCTTTTGTCATCTAGTCTGCTGTCAAGAAATCTGAAATTTAGAATTTATGAAAAGTTTTATTACCGGTTGTTCTGTATGGTTGTGAAACTTGGACTCTCACTTTGAGACAGGAACAGAGATTAAGGGTGTTTGAGAATAAGATTCTTAGGAAAATATGTGGGGCTAAGAGGGATGAAGTTACAGGAGAATGGAAAAAGTTACACAAGGCAGAACTGTACGCATTGTATTCTTCACCTGATATAATTAGAAACATTAAATCCAGACGTTTGAGATGGGCAGGGCATGTAGCACGTATGGGCGAATCCAGAAATGCATATAGAGTGTTAGTTGGGAGACGCGAGGGTAATAGACCTTTGGGAAGGCGAGACGTAGATGGGAGGATAATATTAAAATGGATTTGAGGGAGGTGGAATATGATGATAGAGGCTGGATTAATCTTGCACAGGAAATGGATCAATGGCGGGCTTATGTGAGGGCAGCAATGAACCTTCGGGTTCCTTAAAAGCCATTTGTAAGTAAGTAAGCTTTCATATGTATTCCCACTTAAGGAATTTATCAATTTTTTTAAGATTATATGAAGCCGACTGGACACTGTCGATCTTTCGCATATCGACGGATTTTTTTTTTTTTTTTTTTTTACCTTGGGGATTTAGTGAAGTGAATTTTTAATGGCAGGCAGAATAACTATCTCATGCCCCCATGTTTTAGATTGCTACCAGTGCACTTCATTAGAACCAGGTACCCAGCTTCGAAGCCGTTAGCCCTGTGAACTTACAATATATTTTATGTTCCCCTATTATCATAATTCAGGGTTATTATCTAAGAAATTAGCAAGTTCTTTGTGATAGTAGAAGAGAAAGAGTGGGGGAAGGGAAGTGGTCCGTGGCCCATTTCCATATCGACGGAAATGGTGTCCCTCCCTTTTAACGGAAATGATGTCCCTCCCTTTTAACGCACTTGTCCACAAAAAATGTATTGTTGCTTGATTACTAATTATGACGTATACATATTACATTGGAATATACACTTATATTCAGTGTACAGTCCTCTTTTAAACCTGAACGCATTGTATTTATAGTAATTTGTTCTTCGCTTCTTCACAGCATGCAGTCACAGATCTTATTACCTGCTGTCCCTACTATGAATCTGAATATTACTACCAAACATTGCTTCTATGTTCACGTTTGGCAATAGTAAACATAACTATCTCTTCGATCACACAGAGAAAATGTATTTTATCCAAGTCGCAGGAAGGATGCAGGTGCTACCGCTGGAACTAACCTCTCCTCCCCACTCATTTGAAAGCTATCAGGATAAGTTGCGGGAACTATACCATCATATGTACTTCGGTACATCGTAATAATATATACCATCATGGCTAAAATGTTTGTGCTATTAAATTAACAATGCTCAACATAATATTATATTCACCTTATTCTTTCAAATGTAAGGTTTGTTCAGCGTCATTGAAGTGATAGAGTGATGGATATACAGTGAATAATAGAGAATTGGAAATTGCGATTTCTCCGATTTTAAGGGGAGGCAGAGGTGAATATTTCAAAATCCACAAAATTTATCCGATTTGTTTGAAATTGATCATGGATACTAAGTACATACTAGGTTCAAAAAGTTCCCGGAATTTGTTAGCATCATAGAAACAACGTACCTTAAACACTATTCTACAGAATTCCCTTCAAAATAGTTGCCTTCCGCAACTACACACTTTTGCCAACGCGTGTAGAGTTCCTGGAAGCAGGCCTGGAAGCCATTTTGTGAAACCCGTCTTAGTGCTCTCGTCGCGTTTGCGATAACCTCTTCAGCATTGAATCTCCGTCCTTTCAGATGACTTTTCAGACGGGGAAACAGAAAGTAATCAGGTGGTGAGAGATCAGGAGAGTATGGTGGGTGATCCAAAGCAGTTATGTTGTGCCTGGCAAGAAAATTCTTTACAATAATTGCGCGATGAGCAGGTGCATTGTCACATGCATAAGGAACCAGTTTTTTTCTACCCACTTTTCTGGACGTTTCCTTCTCACTGCGTCCCAGAGGCGACGGAGGGTTTCTACGTACAATTCTTTCGTTACAGTACGACCTTCTGGAATGAACTCAATGGTGCATGAGACCCTGAGAGTCGAAGAAAACTTCCAACATAACTTTGCTTTAAGTGTGCTTAAATGCGACAGGCTCATGTCAGTAGATTTACTGGCATGTGAAAGAACTCCTGCGGGACAAAATTCCGGCACATCCGGCGATGCTGATATAACCTCTGCAGTTGCGAGCGTCGTTAAATAAAACATAACATTTAAAATAACTTTGCCTTTGGAAGTAGGAAATTTTTGCTTCCGAGGAGATGTTTTCGATTTCCACTCAGATGACTGTCGTTTAGGGACTGGGTCGTACAAGTAGCACCAGTTTCATTTTGTTTAAGAAATCACCATCTTCATCAGCCATACTGATCATGTCCCCAGCAAAACACAGAACTTGATGTTTGTACTTTGCTCTGTGGACATAATTACAAAATGCGACGAACAAACAAAACACTATGATAAACAATTGCCTACAACTCAAAACCAATAATTGCCATTATCAACAAACTTTAAGGAAATGACATCATGAATGTTACCAACAAAACAAATGTATAATATCCCTTGTTATATATTAATACGAAAAATGGTAGTAAAATTCCGGGAACTTTTTGAACCTAGTAGTTATGTATTATGTAGTATGTTATTAGTAATGGACATACCAAATTTCAACTTTCTAAGTACAGTAGTTCTGTAAATATTAATAATTTTATAAAACTTTATATCGTTTGATATAAAATGCTCCATGCACCATATTGTAAGAAATTTTCAATATTTCTTTTTATTTATATGTTCAGAGAAGGTATATAAATAGTGATAAGTATTAGTTTATTATGGGAATAATATAGTAATACAGTTATCTTGGTTTTAATTTCATACTTTTAAGGGAACAAAATCAAAAACTAACATCGGAATATCAAAATAAAGATAATAAAAATAGAAAAAACCAAATCTTCATTTTTTCTTCAGTTTTGTTCGAAAATTTCACCTCTGCCTCCCCTTAAGGAACTACTGAAAAACTATGAAGTCCAGTAGACATAGTACCGGTACGCGGTAATTGTGGAGAACTTCATTGCTATAGATTGAATAGACTGTGCAGGTGTCTGGTGAAGGCAGGCTGGCCACGAGGATCGTTGATTGGTACTTATGACATAGAGCTTTTACCACACCCTCGGATACACACCCTCTGCTCTCATATTACTGTCAAGGTAACATCAAGCACTTTACTTCCGGTGGGAAGTGGAAATTCCTGAAGGTTTCGTACGACTCACATTCTACTTTCTGCTTCTATTTGAGAGAAGGATTAGATGCATTGTCAGCTTGTGGTTAAGTGGATTACAGACTACACGTATATAATTCTGTGGTATGAGAGGTGAGGCTTGCATGTAGTGATTCAGGCAGTTCGTATGCCCTCGGGACTGAGAGAGGAAAGAGAACGGCCAAGGAATTTCGTGTAGACCTCTCCTGTCAAGGAATTGATCTATTCTTATGTCCCCTGACTTGAATGTTGCTGTTTAGTTACGATCACTTTTTTAGTATTCATGTTTCGTGCTTATACCGCTCTGTAATGCGAAGTGTTGAAAGTTTATGTAGTTCAATTTAAGTTTATTTTAAACTTACGAGATTATGGAATCGTTAAGATGACGGTGTGACTAGAATATAGTAGTGATATATTGGAAATAGGATATTGGACAGAAGTTTTCGCAGAAAATCCTGCTTTACGACTATTTTTATTTCACAAGATTTGTCGGAATTCGAATCGCGTTCGTTTGCTGAGAAGTCATCAGTTGACCGATGTAAATGTAATTACGAAGGCGATCCCAGAAGTAATGCACACTGCGCTCCCCTATCCATGGATATGAGTGGTTATTTATTCCGTTAATAATGAGAGTTATTGCGAACGATTCTGTGTCAGTTCAATTAAATTGCTTGAAAACTTTTTGTGTATAAGCGATTGAAATGGACGACAAAAATCAGTCAGGTCACGTCACTGTCTGAGATTAAAGATCATTAATTGAAATAGAAATTTTCCGTGGTCGTATGCCACCGCAAATGTATCAATTGTTTCGAGAGAAGTGTGTGGGGTCACAGTCTAGTACAGAGCTGGGCAGCAAGAGCGGATTCTACTCTCACGGGGAGCCATATGATTTCTCTTCATCCCCTTTCTTCCCCGCCGAACACCGCGCAGTGTTGATCCAGTGACGGATGAATATTAAGCATCCCCGTTTAGAGTCTAGATCCGCTCTCGATGCCCAGGCCTGGTCTAGTATATACAGTCACGAAGCTTGAGTTGATGAGGGTACTAGGAACAATAGACTGTGCATGTACTATTTCGCATTGTCTGTAATGAGGCGATAGTAGCGATCCTAGTGGTTAGCAACTATCTATGGATGCATATTTACTACGTATTGAGATTCGTGACTGTATATACTAGACTGTGGTGGGGCTCTAAACTGTAGCTCTGCAGTAGACCGTAGTACCATTTCCCGATGGTCGTCTCGACATGTCTGTGAAGGCCATATTGCTACAGAAGACAACCAACACATTGGAAGACTGAAATTATCACCGGGCTTCACTATAGAGGTAATTGTTGCCAATGTTTTGGAAGAAGACGGACGGATGACATGCAGATATAGCCCGTACGAAGCCGCTCCCAAAAATTCGCCAGAAACGACTACAACTATTGGAGTCTGGTGTGTTGATTCTCTACGATAATGCAAGACCGCAAATCATCGAGTTAGTGAATGCGTAAATCTGAAAACAAATATATAATTTATGAATAAGTAGCCCAACTATATAAATAGAAATATATCGTATTAGAAATACTATAAATGTACGCGTTTCTAAATATATTCCTCTCTAGTGAAATAACCATCCGTACTGAGAATCACGTCATTGAAGGAGAAGTTGTAAAAATAATTGCTCTTGTTCACATATGCTTGCACACACAAAAGGATGGATTTAAAACTAGTCCCCTGAAGGCTTTAAGAAAGAGGAGTACGTGCGTGCATCCCTGCGCAGCCTTTGATGACTTTTTCCGTGCTGGTGTCTGTAAAACCTGAGACTGAAATCGGAGCGAAAAATAGAAATTATTTAGTGTATAATAATAAATTAATAATAATAATCAAACTCTGCTTTTTTTTAAATATATATCAAATGTTATGCCGGGTGTTTCAAAATGAATATCGGTGTTTTAAGGCTTTGTAGTATTTATTACATTTAACGTACAATTATAAATAATACATGAAATGAAAGAGCAACTCAAACAGTTTTGTACGCGCATGCACTGTTTCCTCTGTCTGCGCGTTAAACGAGTGAGAGAGTCTCTCACGCGTAGCCCCAGTAAATCTGTTCGGAAGGCTAGTCGTGAATTAGCAATTCCAGCGACGTCTGTGTGGAGAATTTTAAGGAGACGCATATGGAAGTACGCGATTGGTTAAACGACGTTGTACCCGACCGCTGGATTGACCGAAAGAGGCCTAATGACAGAGCTTGTTTCGCATGGCCTCCACGTTCACCAGATCTAACGCCATGCGATTTTTACCTTTGGGGATTCATAAAGGATCGTGTGTGTGTACCTCCGCTACCAGCTGACCTACCAGACTTAAGACAGAGGATTGAAGCAGTTGTTGCAACAATTATTCCAGACACACTGATCAGGGTTAGGGAAGAATTCGCTTATCGACTCGATGTGTGCCGTGTAACGAATGATGCTCACATTGAGCACTTGTAGCGAACTGTTTGAGTAGCTCTTTCATTTGGTGTATTATTTATAATTGTACGTTAAATGTAAAAAAAAAAAAAAATACTACAAAGCCTTAAGGGGACACTCAACTTAAAAATTGGAGAAAAAGTGTCATAGAAATGAAAAATTAAATTTCTACACTAATTTACATGACAGAACTAAATCAATACGCAGAATTCTTCCCCTATTCATTGAGAAGTCACAGTCAAATGCACAAAGCCAAAAAATAAAAAAAAAAATGATAATTAAAAGTGATATTTCAATTAATGATTGATTAAAAATTGAAATATTTTTTATTTTGAAAAATATTGGATCTAATGAGTTGAGATTTTGCATGTTACTTTGCATGTGTATATTAAACTTTTTTTCCAAATTTGAAAAAGATTGGTCAAATAGGAAAAAAGTTCCAAAATATAGTTGAGTGTCCCCTTAAAACCTCGATATTCATTTTGAAACACCCGGTATTTCATGTGCATCGTTTCCGGATATATTGACTCGTGTATTGAATATGCACAAAATCCATCCAGTATTTTCGGAGAAAACTGATAGACGGCGTTCCTAAAATAACTTTTTCGGGATCAAGAACATTGAAAACGTTTATTTTTGTAAAAATGTCGAAATAAATTATTTTCAGTATATTTAATTAATTTTCTGCCTATACTTCGTACAATAAAAAAGTAAAATAACTCTTTAATCACGATCTCTCTGAAACCCCGGAGTTTCTTGGAACACCGGTTAAGAAACCCTGTACCCCCTAGCATTTCATAGGACCTTCGTGTCCTGCATGCGGGACGCTTTTACTTTCCTTTATAGTAACCTCGTGTAAGAGGACATAGCAAGTGGGAGTGAGTGTGGTCCAGCATTTGTGTGAAATCGAGTAAGAGATCTGGCGGTCTGGATCGGGTCCCGGAACACCCTGCCCTGCCTCGCCTCGACTCGCCCTGCCCTGCCACGGCACGCCCGACGCCGAGGTCCCTCAAGCACTGACCTCGATCAATGTAGCTACATCGGCGGAGTTCACTCCATTTTTTACTCTGTCGTGTTGTAGGCAGCGGTAAATGTTACGATTGCCATTAATAAATACATCGTGGAATTTCTGCAGTCGCCTCGTTCTCGAATGCAGCAGATAGAACTTGCTATTCGAAAGGGATTACTTCGCGAGTCACGACTGTTCAAGCTTATATCTAGGGCCCGTATGTAAATTGAGTGTATACTGGCCCTATTACGCGAGTTTGAAAGTGCTGTGCAATATGGACATGTCCTGTAAAAGTAGGGTATTGTTTGTACGTTAGATTCGAAAGGAATGGGCAAGCGGCATTATTCCATCATTTCACTGTTCTAAAAACCGACACAATATAAAGAAATTTTACCATTAGCCTATATGAAATTTATTTTTGGCAGAATATGGAACTACGTAATAAATATTTAAATGTTAAAATATCTTCATCATTCATAAACTATTTGTTTACATAATGTATTTACGAATTAAGCTTCATAAATTAATAGATTTGCCTGCATTTAAGATACTACCAAAATACAATAAATCTGCATAATTAAACAGTTTTTCTGTGTCATCAAATCCTTACCTGTATGAAAGAACTAGGTAACTTAATTTTTTATACTGAAGGGAAGAAAAAAAAACCGGTTCTTATATTGACTGGATTGAACACTGGTTATAGTACAACACAAATAACGTCTAATTATAATATGGCAAAAGGTTAAACCTTCTTTCAGTTAGTAGGCCTATTGTTTTCTAAGATGAAAAAGCGATGAAGTTGCAAAAAGAGGATAAATTAAGTCGTCGTCGTCTTCTTCTTCTTCATCTTCTTCTTCCCTTCAAGTATTAGGCCAAATGGCCTGTTACGATCTCACAGTTGAATTTTCAATCCAGCGCTTCTTTGGACGACCGAGAGATCTCTTCCCGTTTGGACGATAGTGGAGCATGACTTTTGGGATTCTATCTCTATGCATGCGATGCAGATGATTTATCCAGTTGTTCTGATAATGTTTTACGTGATTAATTACAGGTTCTAGTTGTAATTCTTCCATTACATCTTCATTGCCTTTGTGATCTCATTTCGTATATCCCGCTGTATATCTCATAAATTTCATTTCATTAACCGTTATTCTGCTTTCGTCTTTCTTCCTCAATGTCCATGCCTCACTGCCGTAACAAGGTACAAGTCTCGCCAAGGTCTTGTATGGGCGAATTCTAGTATGCCTTTGCACTAGGGAAGGTTTCAATTCTACCCCTTTGGGCCGGCAACCCGTTGGGCAGTAATTTCATAACTGCTTTCAAATCTCACAATAAGCCTAGGATAAATTAAGTAGGTAGCGAAACTAATAAATAAATAATAATAATAATAATAATAATAATAATAATAATAATAATAATACACCGTCTTAGTGTGTACTACAGCTGAATAAAATGTGTAGGCCTACTTCAAAGCGTCGTTAAATAAAATACTTATATTATGTCCGTTATTGCCCAGATTCCATAGTAGGGTTTGTGGAAGTTCTGTGGAAGTTAATTGTATTGTGAAATAACTTTGATGCATCCATGGAGTGATCCTCGGTGGTCTAACGGTTAGATGTTAGGTTTAGGTAAGTATTCGCCGGTTCAAATCCGACCGAAAGGCAGTTGATTTTAAAGGGTAATAAAATCCTAAGCATGGCTTCGTCCGAGAGAGAAGTAAAGCTCTTAGGCTCGTATCATAAGTTCAAGGCACGTAAAAGTACCTTCCTTGTCTCTGATGAAGGGCCTATGCAAAATTCGTCGGCCATTCATCGCCCACGTTGAATTTTGACGCTGAATAACCTCCACAGCTGAAAACGTCTTAAAATAAATTATGCCTACTGCTTCTGCTACTTCTACCACATCTTGGCCACGATTTCCCTTCGCTTTTTCGGAAGGAAATGCAAGAGGTATCGTGTTTGACAATCGTGTGGAATTACATAGCCTATTGATAAATAATAATTGCGATATATTATGAAACCTGATTCTTCTTGTTAGCGTTGTAATTTTTGTGATAACTTTCATTCATTCCTGGCAATTAAGATTGTGTAACGTCAGTTATAATATGACAAGTGCTTCCATCCGGATCCGGTGGCTTCCGTTAACTTTTCTTAAGTGAAAGTTCATTTGCTTCCAGTTAATAGTGAATCGTCATATTTGAAGCTTACTAGGTGATTACAGCTTTCTGTAACATACAGAGCTTGTGAGTCATTTCTGTCTGCCTATGTTAGGAGTAATAATAAGGAATTGAGAGGGAACTACATCCATAACGGACATTTCGGTACATACTCGTAATTGTCTAGTGGTTTTGGTTCTTTACTTTTAGAGATCATATATGGCTCTCATAATATTATTATGGATGTCTTTCACAGGTCCGCCGAAGTCGTTACGAATAATTGACCAATTAGTGCAACTCGTAATTTTCCTTGTTTCGTCCATGTTGCCTACCAATTACATGGTTCGCTACTTTAAGTCTAGATTCGATGTAATTTTAACCACAGCTCCTCCATGTTGCGGTGCAGCTTCCGTATTTTTGAGATAACAGCCAACTGATACTGTCACGTAGTACTTTGTGTGACTGTTAACACTTTGTCGTTATTTTAATTTTCACTGAAAAATGTTGTTATACGCTTTATGTTCATAATTGTCACTCTACCAAACCCTTAATCATCATGGTATGGTCTTGTAACTTAAATGTGTTCTATTCACATTACCCTTGCAGACGCTCATGGTCATTATTGTCGTTGTCATCTCTTTCCTCCTTCAAATCAGCATACAATGATTTGCGGTTTTACTCACACGACACATGTCAAATATTCTTCGTCAATGCTATTTTCTTACCAGTCTTGTTGTTTAGAGCGACCTACAATAATTTGAAGCATATACTGTATCTCTATTAGTCTGGTCTGTTTTGTGCGCTTCACTCAGGAATTAAAAGAGCAATTCAGAGGTAACTATTTACTTGCATAATTTCGTTGATTTAATTGTTTTTAAATGCTGAGGTACCAAAGAACAGCTGTTTTCAAAGAATTTATACCCGCCTATATCTAATACAGAATGTTGTAGCAGGATATTAGAAACAGGACATTTCTCCTTCTTTCTGACATCGCCTGTACACGGGACCTTCAATGATGCCCACTATGTATTTTCAGGTAGAAGTAACCCGTTAGTATTCTTGTCATTGTGTTTACACATCTTCAGTTTTGTAATACAAAGGCTTTTCAGAAGTCATGCTGAGAATTGTGGAATACAATCTGTCTCAAAGCTGGTGTACTTGCGGAAGAATTATAAATTTAATATCTCATAGGAGTTTGAAGCCCTTTTTTTCCTGATAAGTATCAGCTTCTCCTATGGATTTTATATTTCGGGAGACTGGTTTTGTCCAGACTGGATGTATACTGTTTTCGCTGTAAGAAAAATCCTACCGTAAAAACAAGCACGTGGCTGTCATACCCGTGATTGGCTCCCAGTCGAAACACTCACACGAGGCAGGAAAATATAGTCAGTATTTGGAAACTATCATCTTGTATTATTTGGAAATAAAAAATTGAATTCTAGTTGTTAAATACAGTGAAACATATAAATTCACTCATATGTAAAACGATATTTAAAAGAAAAGCTACTTTTATATTTTGTTATGTACTATGAACGCGGATGAATACCAACAGTAATACCGACGTTGTTGTTCACGTAAGCACGTGGTACTGAAGTATGGCTTCTGCATCCTCGGTGTGTGTGGTTATCAAACATAAGAGTGGAAACCCTCTCAAAAGCGGAGAATTGCATTAATTATAAAGTAAATGTTTCCTAAGCAAACGAATGCATAGTAGTGAGGTTAGGCCTACTTGACGAGTAACGGGAATTGTTTAACATGAAACAGAATGTACAACAGTAGGCGGGAACACGTACTGAGAATCTATGGCGCCAAACAGTGGCCAATGAAGCCTCACTTCAGTCACGTGCTATTGTTTATATTAGGATTTTTCTTACAGCGAAAGGATTATAGGAATTTTTGACCATATATTCAGCCGGATTCAAATATTCAAGGTAAAGCATAAATGAAATTTGGAAATCTGAAACTGTTCACCTTTTGAAATTTTTACCACACATTCTTTTAAATTATAATGAACAACTGACAAAATTTAAAAACCGTAAGGTAAATAGTTTATAAAGCAATTTATATATATTTTTCCTAATTACCACAGAAAATATGGAATCTTTGACCATATGTTCAGGAAGTGCAAATATTTAATACTTCGGGTAAACTGGTTTTATCCAGGCGGAATGCGTAAATCTTTGGTGATATGTTCAGCAAGATGCAAATATTAATACTTAGGGTAAATTGGTTTGTCCAGACGGGATGTGGAAATCTTCGACCATATGTTCAACAAAATGTAATTATTTAATACTTCGGATTAACTAGTTTTTGTCCAGACGGGATGTAGAAATCTTCGACTATATGTTCAGCATGATGCAAATAGTTTTACTTTTCATCCAGAATACAAGGACATGCTCGTACACACCCTGTGGAAGATTAATCACTGCTTTCTTGCATCTGATACTGAAGATAGATTACAATATGTTAGACTCTTGGTTCAAGGTATGGAGCGCAATCACCGAAGAGAAAATATTTTCTTTTTGCTTTCATATTTTGATGCTATCTTGAACAAAGAAAAGACTATGATGACAATGCACGTTCCGATATTGACTTTCATGCACTACGCGAAACAAATCGAAAGTCGGGCCCTTCGATTCGTTATGCTTTTGGTGTTGTTGATGCCCTTGAGCCGTTCTGAACTTCGTGATCTGATAGGGGATATCAATTCCAAGCTCCAGGTGGGAACCAGTTCAGCGCCTAATAACGGTGATGCAGGCTAGTTCCCGTTTCATTGTAATTCTGGCTGAAATTTTTTCTCATTTACCGTCGCCCGATATTGAATCGACATGGACCAATGTGATGCGTCTAATGAAACAGAACATTGTCAGTGCGCTTTTTTGTCACTTGGTAGATTACTGCACACTACAAATTAGTCCCTGGATCAAAAGGCAATGTGAGACCAGACAAACTCTCTGTCTACATACCACAAATTATACGTAGGGGAGAGTCGGGTAGTATCGGAAATCGGGTAATATCGGGCAGTGAGTTTCTTTCATCTACCACACGATGATAGTACATGATTGACATGGTTACGTTTCTCTGATGTCGCATAGAGAAACGTAACCATGTCAATCATGTACTATCATCGTGTAGTAGATGAAAGAAACTCACTGTCCGATATTACCCGATGTCCGATACTACCCGACTCTCCCCTAATCTTTGTACAGGTATGTTTGAATATTGAATGCGCTTGTGGCTGTTAGGCGAAGAAAGTTTGGAATGTAGGAATTGGTCTTATTTTACCGCGTGATTAACTTTGTTGACGTGCGTAATTATAGAACATTAATACAAGCTTGGCATTGTTCACATACAGATGGATAACTAATAATATTTGCTGGATATTATCATGTGCTTATACAGGGTTGTTTCCGATCTCTGAAAACGAGTTTTGAATGACGTCATATGCGTCAGGAGTCACACGACAGCTGAATTGTGGTGAGAGTTGATAGAACAGTAGTGAGTGATTTCATAGTCAGAGTGCACGGTGTCTCACAGCAGCAATGGCCAAGGAAATTGAGTCTTTTTGGGAGGGGTACATTGCGATTATTTCCAAGAAAGGCATCTTCTGTGTACCTAATAAGACTGGTAAAGCTCGGATGAGATTAATTTCAGAGGGTAAAAAGCAAGCAAATCCACCTCCAGCCACAAGCTGCACTCCCCGAAATGATACAAATTAAAAGTGTTGAGTAAACATTGTGTTTGTTTAACTTAAATTGGTTGTCCATTATGTAGTTTCTGACATGCCCAGGCTTGCACTGATCCAGGATTACTTCATAGACCATAAGTTGCTATTCTAAAGTACAGTAAAACCTCGATTATCCGTCACCCTATTAACCGATTAGTGGATTATCCGACTGTCTTTCTCTCTCGCAGAAAAAAAAAAGAAGTACTGTACATTATATTGGTACGATTTTTTTTGCAGCTTTTTTTTTATAAACTTTTACCTTTACGAATTATGGCTTACTCTTCGAGTGGCCGTACTGTTTAACTTCTAGGCAAAATGTCTTCTACAAGTGTCAAAAGAAAACATGTTGTACTACGGAAAAAAGTGCAAGTAATTGAGTGGTTTGGGAAAAGAGAAAATGTGTTTCATCAAACATCACAATACGAGATATGAATTACAACTGTAAGCGATATAGGCTAATGAGAAATAAAATATAAACCGTATAAAATTTGTAAATCTACAACATGAGACCTCTACTATTTCTGTCTTTCTACAGACAGTTCTCATAAGGAGTTTTCTTGGCCATTAAAAACCCGTCATTGAAAACCAGACATAAGTACAATAAATAATGTTTTAATAACTGACATCGGAAAATCAAACATGACTTGTAAAAGAGAGAGAGAGAGAGAGAGAGACTTAAATTATTGAACTTTTGATCCACTACCTAGCGTATTAAAAGAAAAGACCATGGAGGAAATTACGAAAATATTATGTACTTAGTTTATGAAAACTTTTTATGGTACTGATTATCCGATTTTTTCGATTAACTGTTCACTCCATCCCCTTTATTACCACGGATAATAGAGGTTCTACTGTAGTTGTATTTCGACCCTTCTATAAGCTCCTTAAGTTTGTGCGCAACCTTTTGAATCATCCTGTATAAAGTGTCATATTTTTAGTCGCGAGTCTATAAACTCCAAAATATGGTCTTGGGATAAAACTGTGCTACAGCTATAAAGAGCTCTCGAACAAATACCAAACCTCTTGCCATCTGAAATTAAAAATCAGCTCGAGGTCTGCTGTGTGCCAAACAGGAACTGTTTCCAGAGGAGTTGCAACTCCTCCCGATCATGACCTCTGCTACCAAAGTGGAGTATTATAAATGTAATTAGCGAGGTCATGCATTCTCGCTACATATGACATGGTCCCCGTCCGGCCTTGATGTGTCGTTCCTTCTGCCATACGAGCGATCAGAGAGGATTGGGTGGGTCTCGCCCGTCTGGTTCCGCGTTGATTTGCAGGCACATTGCCTTACTCGTGCTCTTGAACAATGCAGTACTCGCCTCTATTATGCTCCTTTCTGGAGAAAGGAGATTAGTCATTCATACGAGGAAGTCCTATGCACCGAATCCCAAATATGTCCATTTTTACTGCAGCTTTAGATTTATTATGCATTGGAATAATGATTGGGGAATGAATTAACACAGTTATTTTCCAAGCACATCGTTAGCTCAACGATTAGAGCATCGGCTTTTCCATATACCGGTGAATCCAAGTAGAATTTAGACTAGCTACTATGGATAAAATCTCTGTTTGATGCAAAAGCGTCGTAAAATAACCTACTAAAAATAATGATAATCATAATCATTATCACCGCCATATAAATTTACCTCAATGGTGCATCACGGGCAATGTTTTGACGGCTAAGAGTAGTAGAATTTTGATGCTATTCATATACTGTATCTGCTTTTTTTTTTAGATGGGACATGACAGGAGCGTTGCGATCGGAAAAAAAAACTGAATGTCACATAGTGTGGTAGGCCTGTTGCTATGGTAACACCGTTCCCACGTGGCGAGTGCTTAATAGCTCTCTTGGCGACATTTATTGTGCACACAATGTTAGCATTGGTACGTTTCGTTTGTGATTCTCTATCGATTTTTGTATTGTTTTCTTACCTTCGCGTCAATTGTCAATTAATGTTTTAACGTCAGCTACCTTAACGTCAATTACTAGCTTCCATCAGCTGGCAGCGTGATAGTTCATATTGGCAACATAGCACTGTAGTTCCAAGCTCGGCCACGTAACTGTCATGTCCCATCTTAAAAAAAAAACAGGTATAGAAGTGAACTCTTGGGTCAACGATTAAAAACGAAATACCCGCCGTTAAAGAAAAAGATTTTTTTTTTCCAAGAAACTATAATTTTATTTGTCTACATGTTTTGAGAGCCTACGTGTTATTTTATTTAATTATTTAACGACGCTGTATCAACTACTGGGTATTTAGCGTCGATAAAATTGGTGATAGCGAGATGAGGCCAAGGATTCGTTATAGATTATCTGACTTTCGCCTTATGTTTGGGGAAAATCTTGTAAAAAAAACAACCAGGAAATCAGTCTAAGGGGAACTCTGGTTTGTCAGGCAAATGCGCTAGCGCCTGAGCTACACTTGTGCTGCCTACGTGCTAATTTAGTACGAAGACAAGAAAGAACACTGTATCATTCATTGAAGTAAGGAAATACGTGAATTGAAACGTATATTGCCAAAGAATTTTGGCCTTTTTCAATCTCTCCAAAACAAAATCTGATATATTACCGGTATTTTTCAATGTGCCGTGACTGACTTTTGTCAAATCCATTCTAGCTTTACAATCGAGTACCTCCTATTCATTGTCATAACCAGCGTACGCAAGTTCTGTTCTGCACTATTAGAACTGTATACAGTAAACCGGCCTTCCGCTTGCTTTGACGTAATACACTGCAGCGAGAGGTACTGAACACAAATGCATGAGGGACTTGCGTATGCTTGCAAAACCAATGACCGTAGATAGTCAATTTTATATTTGCAATAATGGTGGATATTCTGCATTTTGTGAGATCAGGTATATGCTATGTGAAAATGCAAAACAGTCTCAGCAATATCCAAAGACACACATAACGTATAAATTATTATCGTTTTGCACCTACTACTTCCTCTGATGTAGAGAGAAGCTTTTGTCAATATAAGCTGCCCTTAAGTGACTGTCACCGTAGAAATTTTCGTTTTGAGAATATTCGTATGAATATCATTGTGCATTGCAACGCAACTGTCACGACATTGTAAGCCAGGAAGGATAGTAGTAGATCAGTAGTAGCCTACTTTTGTTTCATTATAATTTTCTTCCTCTCTTTTTATTTTCAGTAAACTTTAATTTTGGAAATGTCATCCATAGAAACAAATTTAGTTCAATAGGCTACAATACAATAAATAGGAGCGCTGTATATTGTACATAATACTGTATATTATATTATGATACTACAAACATTAAAATTGCAAGTACCTCCTTTTAAAAGGAAAATTAATTTCAGTACGATGTATTTTTGCTGTGGTCGTGCCAGAGAATCTGTACTATTCCGAGGCTTATTGTAGGGATTCGTAACAAGCTGTTTTTTTTTTACGGTGATGGGTTGTTAGCCCTTCGCCCAACCCCCAAGCTGGAGGACCACCCCTTATCGGCTGTCCACGACTGCTTATTCAATATATTCGCAGCTACCCTCCATATCTGGAGGCCGTCTCCTCTATCCGCAACCTGAGGACAAATATAAATGACACTCGGGAGGAAATTAAACGCAGAATAAATATGGGAAATGCGGGTTATTATTCGGTTGAGAAGCTTTTATCATCTAGTCTGCTGTCAAAAAATCTGAAAGTTAGAATTTATAAAACAGTTATATTACCAGTTGTTCTGTATGGTTGTGAAACTTGGACTCTCATTCTGAGAGAGGAACATAGGTTAAGGGTGTTTGAGAATAAGGTGCTTAGGAAAATATTTGGGGCTAAGCGGGATGAAGTTACAGGAGAATGGAGAAAGTTACACAACGCAGAACTGCACTCATTGTATTCTTCACCTGGCATAATTAGGAACATTAAATCCAGACGTTTGAGATGGGCAGGGCATGTAGCACTTATGGGCGAATCTAGAAATGCATATAGAGTGTTAGTTGGGAGACCGGAGGGAAAAAGACCTTTGGGGAGGCCGAGACGTAGATGGGAGGATAATATTAAAATGGGTTTGAGGGAGGTGGGATATGATGATAGAGACTGGATTAATCTTGCACAGGATAGGGACCAATGGCGGGCTTATGTGAGGGCGGCAATGAACCTTCGGGTTCCTTAAAAGCCATTTGTACGTAAGTAAGTACGATGTATTTTTTCCTCCTCTGCCCACCCCTCAGACTACAGCGCAGCAAGTGTTCCACTCCTTGCTACCACTACAGATACGGCAGACCTCATTACCCTAGACAGACGGATCGGGTCATAAGTTGCGTACAATGGTCATAACACTAATGCTGACAAGAACTTGCTGTTGTAATCATTGTTGAAATAACTGTACCAACTTTACACAAAACGTACTTTAATAGACAAGTTTTCGAAATAAACTGGTATTCTTTTGGACTAACGAGTGATTGTTATGGTAGTAATAATAATACTGTACACATTATGGTCGGCCTATATCTGCTTAGCCAGCGGTGGTATGGGCAACGAATAAAGCGAAGCTTTAAAATAATGAAAGTCGCTGTCTTGGATTCTAATATCTTCTGTAGTAGAATGGTCATAATTTGTCTGAGATCCTGGTGTCGCCCATTAAATGTTAAGTTAGGGAGAAAAAATAGCCCAGCTATTAATATTTTAGATCAACAACGTCCAGTGTATGCTGTAAGGCCTAAAAAAGAACTCTCCTTTATTTTTAAACATTTCGGTAATTCAGCGAGCATATTTAGATAAATTTTGTGAACACTTTCAGGGAGCCAGAACGACTACCCAAGAGATGGGTACAGTCGTAGTATATCGTCAAACTGTGCTACGAAGTAAATAATAGAAGAAAATCTTAAGAGAATAAAATAGAAGAACATCTCTATAGGCTATGCTTGCACGAAACAATGTGTGTGCCTATGGAATGCATCCAGATATCTGTTGAGTTCATGTCTCGAACTATTTTGAACACGGAAAGAGATTGTACAAAATTATTGTCAATTTTCATGCAGAGAAAGCTGGCCTCAACTTGTCCTTTCTAGTATTTACTCCTTACCATGTGTACTATGCGATGTTACCCTCCAAAATAAACATAAAAGTTAATGACCCCTGTGTTAATCGGTGACACGTTTGAGTCACAAAGCAGCAACACTCAGGAGCGCTATTACGTAGCTATGTGTGAAGCGACGCTAAATGACAAGTTTGGTTCTCGCTTAGTTCGTAAAGTTCTTTCTTGTAGTTACGAGTGATCCGCCGGGTTCTTTTCTGTAAGGTGTTTCCGATGAAGCCTTCAGAAGTAAATAGAAGATCGTGGGTTGAAATAACGGAAAGGGATATAGTCATTCACCCGTGTATCTTCTCTGGAAGTAAATCCTGTGTTGTCGTTCTACCATATAAATATGTTTGTGAACATACAGGGTGATCCGTTTAGGTATGGCTAAAATAAAAACACCGTAAAACATTTACTACTGAACTTTATTTGTTGAATTTGTGCATACAATACTGAAAGATGGGAGATTTCTCAGAGCTCAACATGACCCCCATTGCGCACCCTGCTCGATGTTGCAATTCAGCCCATGTCCGATGTAACATAAGAGGGGTGATTTGTTGAAAATCTTGAGTAATTTTTACTCTCAGATCATCAATGTTCCTGGGTTTCTGTGAATAGACAATGTCTTAAACAAAATCCTACAGGAAGAAGTTAGGAGAGGTTAGACCTGGGGAGTTTGGGGACCAAGCCAAGAAATAGGTGCTTCTCGTACTGGGTTTCGCCTGCGACCTCCTGCATGTTTTTTTTTTTTTTTTTTTTAACACAGAACCTGTTTCTACAAATGTTCGATACCACAACATTATGGAATCATATTAAAGTACATTACGCACACCATACTCAAGTCGAAATTCCCTTTGAACTATTTTATCACTCAAATTTAGCACACCAAAGAACAGATTGTGCCCGCTGTTGATTTGTAGTAGCCATTTTAAACATCTGCGATTTTCATTTGTCCTTTCAGATTATACATTGTTGATTGCCATATATGGAAACTCTCATCTTTTAATCATAATATAACCAGCAAGAAATTTTTCCTACTATCATAATAGCTTTATAATAATAAATTAATATTATCCATCCCAAACGGATCAGACTGTATAAGTTTTAAACGCACTCTAAATTGTGTAAACTTATTAGCCGACAGGTCTATATGTAATTCTTGCTCATGTTTATGAATCATTCTGTTCATTGTGATTTTTTTCCCTGGATTTTTCTGCTACGTTATATCTATTGCTATATTGCGTGCTTTTCATAGGATTCTTCAGTAATCTTACTTGGTAAAATGCACAAAAACTACCTATTTCTACTGCATATTAATTGGGAAAACGTCGCGGAATCCACGTACGTCGTGTATTAATCTCTGAAGCAAGAAAGAAAACCCGCTAACACGTACTGAAAGCCGGCCTGTCAGTCGTGATTTTATTGTCAGTAAGAGCGCCATCCTTGAAAACTGATGTCTCGAGTCTCGAACTGATTCCTGACATGACTAGGTGTAACAACGCTCCGCGATTGATCGTTACACAGATGCAAGTAAGGAGAACCAGTATAGAATCTCACACAAAAAGAAAACTCTTCCCAAGGTATTGAGAACTAAGATTGTGCCATTGTTTATATCCTTCATCAGCCCCCTCCTTCCACATTTAAAGTTGTAATTTATGGATTACAGGCATCAAATTCCAGGTTTTGTTTCCATAAATTATGAACTTCTAGGCTTGCTAATGAGTTGTTCTCTTCAAAGGCGATATATGCACAACTTATTGTTTATTATCGTATTCATTTACGAGTACTTTTGTGGGATTTTCAATAAGCATTAGATGTTTAAAAATAACGGGAATCTTTGATCACATGGTCAACATGTCGTAAAACCTCCTCTTAAGGCAATACAGAACAAACAACATTTCTGCCATAATTCAAATCTGGGTGCATTGAATTTATAGTCGAATACACTACCACAGCCGCGGCGAAAATGCGACTCACGAGCACATTGTGGCTCGCAGTGCTTTTCTCTCGCTTCCTCCTACAACCCCCACCCTCTCACTCACTGGAGTCAAACTCCGTTCTATTTGTATTTGTCTCGGACCTGCGAGTGGCGTATCGTCGCAATATCTCTCTCGAAACCATGTACCTCTATAAAAAACGAAAGTTTCAAGTAGGATGGGAGGATGCATTCTTTTGCTTACAATATGATGAAAATATTAAATGTATGATTTGTTCACAAATATTACTAGGAAAACGGTTGTATAACATAAAACGGCATTATAAGTTACTACATGTTACTGATGAAACATTAAAAGGTTAAGTATTATTATTATTATTATTATTATTATTATTATTATTATTATTATTATTATCATCATCATCATCATCATCATCATCATTTCTGTACGTCGATTCTTTTACAGCAGATGTACGAATAATGCGGTTAGATTTTCAATTTAAACTCACAGATTTACAATATGACGTTAAATGAAAGCTAGATGTAAGGACTTGACAGATATTGAACTTTTCAAATCTTTGGAAAAAAATAAATATTTGAAGTTTCGTTCTTTCGCTTGCTCTGTTGAAGCCATGTTCGCTGTAACTTACGTTTGTGAAAAATTATTTTCAACAATGAAAATAGTAAAAATCAAATTTAGATCACGACTGACAGACAAATACCTTCGTGATCAACTACGATTGGCAGTAAGTGACATAATTCCTGATTTTGAAACTTTGTCGAAGGGACATTCTGAAGACAGTTAATATTAGGTTGTGATAATGTGTCCTATGTGTTCTTGTTCATTTCTTTCTTCGTTACACGTCCTAAACATTAACTCCCCCTTCGGTTGTCCGCCTCCCTCCATAGGTGCTATGCACGTTGCAGCTTACACAGTGGCTCGGCGCACCATGGCCTTTTCGCCACGGCTGCACTACCACATGAGCCACAGTATTGTCTCCTATTGGTATGATTTGAATTGTTGCTTCTGTGAAGTCAGTCATAACGTATTTGTTATATGTGAGTGAACTTCTGGTTTATGTTGAAACCGCAGAATATTGCGAAGTGTGGTCGTTAGTGTATTACAAGGTATTGCCAAGTAATTCGCAACATTCATGTCTAAATTTCAGTTTAATAGCGAGAGAATTGTAAATTTTCAGCTGCGAAAGTGTTCCAAGCGATGATCACATCTCTGTGCTATCCTATTCTAACAGTTTCGACAGTTGACAGAAACTTTTTGGAGAGTGTAAAGAATCAGCTCTGAAAGGTATTTAGTTTGACATTTTATTCGAGGATATATGGCATTGCAAATTCAAGCGAGAGTAATGTCTGTTAATACGGAGAATGGCGCAGTTGCTGTGGGGGTTACTGGAATACTGCTTTGCTATTGCTATAAATTCAGTTATTCGTGCTATAGCTATATTGTTTTATTGCAGTTACATTCCGTTTCATATGTGCTTTTTGTGTCTTAGTGACCTAAATTTCGTAAAATTTGTCTAATCCTATTTTCTATTTCACGAAATATCCACCAGTTTACACATTTTACGGCTAGCGCGTCTGACCGCGAAACCAGGTGACCCGGGTTCGATTTCCGCTCGGGGCAAGTTACCTGGTTGAGGTTTTTTCCAGGGTTTTTCCTCAACCCAATATGAGCAAATGCTGGGTAACTTTCGGTGCTGGACCCGGACTCAGTCCACCGGCATTATCACCTAAGATGTTGATAAAGCGTCGTAAAATAACCTACTTAAAATTTACTCACTTTATAACACCGTAAATTGGGTCTAAGATATGACACGACATAAAAAAATACCCTAAAGTTCCAAAATTGCCTAAAATTGGTATTAATTGCGTCTTTTTGGAACTAGGCTACCATTACACGTAAGTTAACATTGCTTGTAAATGCCAGATGAAATATTAAATTTAAAATGCCGCTCCAGTATTAAGTGCTTCGTTAATTACACGGAAACTCTGCCGTCTCGCAGGTATGCTGAGATGTGCCCGCATTGCTCTCAACACTTCGTTAGTCACGGTACAGAACACATGTCAACACTCAACTGTGCCGTACTGCGGAAATGAGCCCATGACTGGGCGAAACGTGACTGCCGGGAAAATAAATAGCAGCTGCCAATACCGTTTGATTGAGGAGTTCTGCCTCCTCCTAACGTGCATGGACTTTTATTAGTCACTAGCTCAGTATTTCAGCCTTTTAGCTGACACACGTATCCCCATTGTAGCGATATCTCGCTCTAGTATTTACGTATATCTATGAAATGTATTAAATATGAAGTACTCAGAGAAAATTTGCTCCTTTACAGTTTTTTTTAAAGTCCTCTTTGAATTGTGATTCGATCCCGAGCCTCAAAGCGACCGTGAACCAAAGTTAACCTGTGAGATACTAAATTGCAAATGTTTTAATATAAATTAGCACTTTTAAAACCTGACGTCCATTTTCAGAAAATGTTACAATTCTGTAATAAACTATTATTTTTCTTTGGTGAAATGTTATATGAAATCTATTTCTATAGCAAAAGAAAAACATCTTTAATATTTCACCACAGAAAATATTTTGTTTCATTGCAGAGATGTAAGTTTTGGTTTTCTGAAAATGGACACGTCATTTTTTGAAAGTTTGCTCCTCAGATATGTGCGCTACTCAAAATGGACTTATTTACTTATAAGAATATTAAATAGAAGTCTTTCTGTTCCATGTGAAGTGTTGAGAGATCTCGCCTATGCGTCACGTGTCTGCGGTAGGAGCCTTTCCCAGGTAGTCCTTGATTTAAATTTCTTCACCTCTAGTTTTTTGTATCAAATTTTATTTTCTTGATAATATACCGTAATATGTCCGACGATATCCGATTTAACGAAGCTTTACTGTATAACTGTGAAGTATTAAAAGAGAAAATACAGTAATGTTTCAATAAATGCAGCGGGAGAACGTATTTAAGGTAGAAAAAAACATTTAGTACTTTTCAAAATGGCTGATGTTTAAAAAGATAGAGAAAGGCAAAATAAAACGTCGGCAACACAATACCCAAGGTTCAAACATTCAGATTTGTTTTTAGATTTGCGGTGTAGACGAATTCAAATAGGCACTTTGTCAAAAACTCTGTCTCTGTGGTCATTATTTTATAAATTTTAGTTAGCATTTTTCTTTTTGTATATTTTTTCTAAGCATCTCTATAGTAATGCAAACAAACTCAGTTTTAGTTTTTGTTTCATGTGTTCTTGCGTAACATATTTTTTCCGAACACCCCCGGCTCTGTAGCCATTATTTTATAAATTTTAATTAGCTTTTTTTTTTTTTTTTTTACAAATTTTTCCAAAAATTTCTATAGTAATGTAAACAAGAAACTCAATTTTAGTTTTTGTTTTATGTCTTCTAGCGTGATACAATTTTTTTTCCTATAGCCATATTTTATCAATTTTAATTGGCGTTTTTCTTTTTACAAATTCCTCCAAACATTTCAATAGTAATGTGAACATGAAACGCTGTAGTCATTATTTTGTAAATTTTAATTAGCGTTTTTTTTCTTTTTACAAATTTTTACAAACATTTCTATGTAAACGAGAAACTCAATTTGTTTAATGTCTTCTTGCGTGACGTAATTTTTACCAGAGACCTCGTCCTCGTAGCCATTATTTTATAAATTTTAATTTTTACAATTTTTAAGCATATCTATAGTAATATAAACAAGAAACTTAATTTTAGTTTTTGTACAATGTCTTCTTGCATAACATAATTTTGCCAAAGAAGAAACTCAATTTTAATTTTTGTTTAACGTCTTGACCTTGCATAAATATCACACATTTATTTATTTATTTGTTTATTTAGTTGTTTGCTCGTTCAATTATGGGCAGGTTAACCTAAATACGTGATAGAAGCGCAAAGCAAATGTTTGCGAAATCGATTATGATTATCACTGCTGTGAAGAATCCATTATTGATAACCCAATAAGTCTGCATGAGAACAGAAATTGAGACCCTCCGCCTTGTTAAAAGCGCTGCGGATTCCTTCCACATACTGACTGGAGTGACTGACACGTCATGTCGTCTTCGTAACAGACCAGAGATTGCATAGGAACAGTTTTAATTTCTGGCTTTTACCCCAGACGAGTGGCGGACCATGAACGAAGTTACATAATTGGAAAGTGGAAAATGTAACAAAAATATAATACTCTATTATATACTGACGCATTCCTGGAATTTCTCTTTCGTTTTGACATCGTTATCTAATTCGCACAAATTACTGTCAAATCTTATACTTCGCGGACCTATTGGGGTTAAGTTGTGTCTTGATGAATAGTGCCCACTCCGTTGAATTGCTACCATGTTTTGAATTTAACATTTATGTAACGCGCATCCAAGCGTGGCATTACTGTATCGCATTATCATTAACGTAAAAAGAAGCAATAGAAAGGATACGAAAGTCATTAACGCTGGCATAGAGTAGTAAAAAATAGGACATCTGTTCGCATAATTTGAGTTGCAGAAGAAATAGGTGTATCGAGTTTATGGTATGCAAGTTAGAAAAAATCATATTAGTTGACTTCTTGCAATGGCTTAAATCTTGCCGAGACATGCGATAAGATTAGGAAACGGTTTGTTGAAAGGAAATATTTGTATACAGTAAGCAGAGTAATCTTTTGTGCTTTTGATCCATCTGTTTCTCGGAAACGGTTCATCGTGGAAAAATACTGTAAACCTATATTTGAGAGAAAATGTAAACTTCCCCCCCCCCCCCGACTTCTTTACTTCCTCTTTAGAGAATGTATTGTGATGGTACAAAAATTACATTACGAGATATTCGCGGAAATAATGTTTTCAGCAAACTAATGCCGATGCGAAATATCCCAAACTCTTCGGATATTGCTCATATTCAGTAGATATAAGTAAATTTTATACGGAATAATGCGTACGAAATACATTTACTAAAAATTATTATTTTTAATCAGAAAACAAAAAGCACATAAGGACCAACTCGAAATCCGCTAAACGATTTTTATTTATTTATTTTTTTCCTTGCATGAGATGAAATAACAGCTGTAAGAACGTAATAGCTTTTGTTTTGTTATAAAGAAATTGTCATTTAATGTCATATTATTGTGTTGCTGAATACGTCTTGAATTTTCCAAATTTTAAGTAAGTTTGTATTAATTATGAGTTAAGTAAAATGTAGTGTCTTCTTCTTATCATGTATTAAGCCTGGTGGCCTGTTACGGTCTCACTCCATCGTTTCAGTGGACGGCCCAAAGATCTTGTTCCTAAAGGGCGGTAATTTAGTGTTTGGCATGGTATCCTTCTTATAGGCATCCTAAGTATATGAGATTTCCATTTCTGTCTATAATTTTTAATTTTCTCTAAAATTGGGTCAATAATTAATTCTTTCAAATAGTATAGCCAGCAGTTCTTCTTAAAAACTTCATTTCATTGGCAGTGATTCAGTGTTCATCACATTTACGTATGGTCCAAGCGTCACTTCCATACATGAGAACAGGTCTCGCCAATGATTATTTATAAGCTTTAATTCTAGTATTTTTTTGGACAAGAGAAGGTTTGAAAATGTTATTAATGATATTAAGTAGGGAAAAACGAGCATTTCCAATATATTATGTTGTTTGAGTTATTCCGAGCAGTAACGGCATTGTAGGCTACTAGAACTATTTCTGCCGTTTACGGAGAGAACGCCATTGGGTAAAGCACTGCACAAAAATGGTTTTCTTGTTTTAAATTGGGCGATTTTGACTTAAATGATTTTCAGTGTTCAGAAAGAAGGTCCGACTGTTTTGAAAACCGTCCAAACTCTTTTAATTCGCGATGATCCACGTCAGTCACCTTGGGAATTGGCCAGTATGATGAATTATGACTCCAGTCAACCATCGTATATTTGCATTCCATGGGCGAAGTTAAAATATTGGATGTATAGGTACTTTACGTTTTGAGGGAAAGCAACAAAATCAGCGTGTCACCATTTGTTATTTAGTTTTATGTTATGAAAAATAGTTTCCCTATAAACAAATTTCTGTGTGAGAATTCTTACTTTCAAGGCCTAACAACAATAGCTGTAAATACAACAAGAAACACGATCGTGAAAAAAAAATAGGTTTGCATATTGCAATTTCTCGTCTTGCAGGTCAACACATTAGAAGTTCGGTGATATCTTCTGGTTTTGAGTAAAATTATGGTTGTTTCACGATCTTACAGACATTTGTATTTTTTTTAATGGGGTTAATTACTGGTATTGTAATGAGGAGGGAGTCGCAAACGTCTCACTCAAAAGTGGGTGGCACCTTCAAAAAGTTTGGGAACCACTGCTATATACATATATTATTTTTCATCATCGTCGTCTCCGCCATCTCGTCGACACCGAAGTAAAAGTGTGTTAGATATTAAGCCACTAACAACATTTTAATGATCCAAAACTACGCTACATGAAAGCGCACCGTATACAGTAAATTGATGTTATTAAAGCTTAATGTAGATCTTTGAGAGGCACCTGCGAGTTGGCCCAAAACTGCAATCGCCAACCGTTAGTGCTCTACTTACATAATTACGTTGACAGAGTGGTCGCAAGTACAGTATGTGTAAACTTGTAGGATATCACTTCAGAGAGCCTTCAGCTCATTTAGTAAGATCGGACGTTTGTTATACATCCATGTCATTTATCACACACAATATTGCTTTGACAGTTGACGCATTCTCATCATATATAAAATTATCCCACATCAATTCTGTAGTGCTCGGGAAAAGTGACACAAGTCAGTTTCCACAAACCTTTTTTGACAATTTATTGACAACTTACGGAACATCTATTCACTTGGAAAAAAAATACATTCCTCCCATTACAATAATTCATACAAATCGACATAAACCAGTCTAAGTTGTCAATAAAGTATCAAAAAAGGTTTGTGAAAACTGACTTATGTCACTTTTCCCAAACACGGCAGAATTGTAGGTCGGGAAGATGTAATACAAGACAAGTAGTTGAAGCTGTTCTGTTTCTTTGCTACGTATAAATAACATTCAATAATAAAAAAAAGTATCAGTCAATTTAAGGGTTGGCAAAAAGTAGTCGGGTCATGTTGGTCATTAAGCAACCAACATGTTATGACGGGATATTAGGTTTGCATTGCGTTGTGAAACGGTCTAATAAAGTATTTATACGTTATGTAAACACAAATAAAAATGTTTCTAATCCAGAACAGCTCGTAACTACCTACTGGATGGTGTATTTTTGCATCACAAAATGAATACGTTATCCAGGTCCGTAGCGAATGCTCTACTGTTCATTGTCAACACATGTTGGACAGGAGGCCGGCTGTATTTGTAAAAAGAAAAAAATAATAATAACGTGCTACAATTAGGGACATTGTTTATTTTTCAGAAATTTAAAATCGTAAATGGTCATTTATATTCTTTTTTCATTCGCAGTATGTGGGTGCAATTTCGCGTCCAGCGTCTACATTAGGGATTGATAAAAGCCAAATATTTTAGCATTAATGCAATAAATCGTGGATTAAATGGGAAAGTGGGTTTCTGTATGACTGTGTATGTAATAATAGCGAATGTAGCAATATTTCTTCCTTAAATTTCCGAATAAAAGATGTTTTGCAGCAAAATAATTCATTTTTGGGGAGAAAAAAAAATACAAAATTATTCTAACACTGGTCTACCAAAAAAAAAAAAACATTTTGTCTCTTACTGAGGAAATATCACGTGCTCTACACTGAAATTGATGCGCTGATTCCAGATCAGTAATCAGATTTATCATAGCATGACAGGTGTTTGAGTTATGGGACTGTAACATTAATTCTAAATCTTACTATTCAGTACATACCTGTACCGTAAAGTCAGAGATATGAATTAAAATTAAGCTTAGTTTATATATTCTTTCTAAATTGTTATATTACATTATTATAAATACATTTATAAGAAGATATACACTTACAATATGTAGTAAGTACCGAAAACTGTGTTAGAAGTGCTTGAGACCTTTGCTTTTCCGCTTATGTTGGATGTAGTTGATCGCTATAGGAACCAGCAGAAATCACCCATCATGGTCTGACCGTATTGACCCTGGTACCAGGATTTCATCGTTGATATGTCCTGACGGAACCTCTCACCATGTTCGGCACTTACAGCGCCGAGATTTGATGGAAAAAAGTCGATGTGTGAAAACCTACTTGACACTCTACAAATGTGTCCCAAGCTTCGAGTTCAAGAGCACTTAGATTTGACTTGAACGTAGTGTCACATATCATAATTAAAATTTTTAAATATTATTTGAAAATTGTGACGTACTAGAAAAACGGACTTCAGATCTATAATCAGCACACTCAAATTAGGATTGATACACTTGTTAAACGGACTTCAGATCTGTAATCAGCACACTCAAATTAGGATTGATACACTTGTTAAACGGACTTCAGATCTGTAATCATCACACTCAAATTAGGATTGATACACTTGTTAAACGGACTTCAGATCTGTAATCAGCACACTCAAATTAGGATTGATACACTTGTTAAACGGACTTCAGATCTGTAATCAGCACACTCAAATTAGGATTGATACACTTGTTAAACGGACTTCAGATCTGTAATCAGCACACTCAAATTAGGATTGATACACTTGTTAAACGGACTTCAGATCTGTAATCAGCACACTCAAATTAGGATTGATACACTTGTTAAACGGACTTCAGATCTGTAATCAGCACACTCAAATTAGGATTGATACACTTGTTAAACGGACTTCAGATCTGTAATCAGCACACTCAAATTAGGATTGATACACTTGTTAAACGGACTTCAGATCTGTAATCAGCACACTCAAATTAGGATTGATACACTTGTTAAACGGACTTCAGATCTGTAATCAGCACACTCAAATTAGGATTGATACACTTGTTAAACGGACTTCAGATCTGTAATCAGCACACTCAAATTAGGATTGATACACTTGTTAAACGGACTTCAGATCTGTAATCAGCACACTCAAATTAGGATTGATACACTTGTTAAACGGACTTCAGATCTGTAATCAGCACACTCAAATTAGGATTGATACACTTGTTAAACGGACTTCAGATCTGTAATCAGCACACTCAAATTAGGATTGATACACTTGTTAAACGGACTTCAGATCTGTAATCAGCACACTCAAATTAGGATTGATACACTTGTTAAACGGACTTCAGATCTGTAATCAGCACACTCAAATTAGGATTGATACACTTGTTAAACGGACTTCAGATCTGTAATCAGCACACTCAAATTAGGATTGATACACTTGTTAAACGGACTTCAGATCTGTAATCAGCACACTCAAATTAGGATTGATACACTTGTTAAACGGACTTCAGATCTGTAATCAGCACACTCAAATTAGGATTGATACACTTGTTAAACGGACTTCAGATCTGTAATCAGCACACTCAAATTAGGATTGATACACTTGTTAAACGGACTTCAGATCTGTAATCAGCACACTCAAATTAGGATTGATACACTTGTTAAACGGACTTCAGATCTGTAATCAGCACACTCAAATTAGGATTGATACACTTGTTAAACGGACTTCAGATCTGTAATCAGCACACTCAAATTAGGATTGATACACTTGTTAAACGGACTTCAGATCTGTAATCAGCACACTCAAATTAGGATTGATACACTTGTTAAACGGACTTCAGATCTGTAATCAGCACACTCAAATTAGGATTGATACACTTGTTAAACGGACTTCAGATCTGTAATCAGCACACTCAAATTAGGATTGATACACTTGTTAAACGGACTTCAGATCTGTAATCAGCACACTCAAATTAGGATTGATACACTTGTTAAACGGACTTCAGATCTGTAATCAGCACACTCAAATTAGGATTGATACACTTGTTAAACGGACTTCAGATCTGTAATCAGCACACTCAAATTAGGATTGATACACTTGTTAAACGGACTTCAGATCTGTAATCAGCACACTCAAATTAGGATTGATACACTTGTTAAACGGACTTCAGATCTGTAATCAGCACACTCAAATTAGGATTGATACACTTGTTAAACGGACTTCAGATCTGTAATCAGCACACTCAAATTAGGATTGATACACTTGTTAAACGGACTTCAGATCTGTAATCAGCACACTCAAATTAGGATTGATACACTTGTTAAACGGATTTCAGATCTGTAATCAGCACACTCAAATTAGGATTGATACACTTGTTAAACGGACTTCAGATCTGTAATCAGCACACTCAAATTAGGATTGATACACTTGTTAAACGGATTTCAGATCTGTAATCAGCACACTCAAATTAGGATTGATACACTTGTTAAACGGACTTCAGATCTGTAATCAGCACACTCAAATTAGGTTGGTACACTTGTTTTTGTTCAGTAGCAAAATCACAATAAAATAAATAAAATGGATCTAAATGTATTAAAATTTGTAAAAATTAAAATTTTATTATTTTAAAATTGTGATGCGATAGAAAAAAGCGGATTTCAGATCTGAAATCAGCACACTCAAATTAGGATTGATACACTTGTTTTTGTTCAGTAGCAAAATCACAGTAAAATAAATAAAATGGATTTAAATGTATTAAAGAAAATGTAAACATTTAAAATTAAAGTTTTATTATTTTAAAATTGTGACGTGATAGAAAAAACGGACTTCAGATCTGTAATCAGCACACTCAAATTAGGTTGGTACACTTGTTTTTGTTCAGTAGCAAAATCACAATAAAATAAATAAAATGGATCTAAATGTATTAAAAATGTAAAAATTAAAATTTTATTATTTTAAAATTGTGACGTGATAGAAAAAAAACGGTCTTCAGATCTGTAATCAGCACACTCAAATTAGGTTGGTACACTTGTTTTGGTCAGTAGCAAAATTACAATAAAATAAATAAAATGGATCTAAATGTATTAAAAATGTAAAAATTAAAATTTTATTATTTTAAAATTGTGATGCGATGGAAAAAAAGCGGATTTCAGATCTGTAATCAGCACACTCAAATTAGGATTGATACACTTGTTTTTGTTCAGTAGCAAAATCACAGTAAAATAAATAAAATGGCTCTAAATGTATTAAAAATGTAAAAATTAAAATTTTATTATTTTAAAATTGTGACGTGATAGAAAAAAACGGACTTCAGATCTGTAATCAGCACACTCAAATTAGGTTGGTACACTTGTTTTGTTCAGTAGCAAAATCACAATAAAATAAATAAAATGGATCTAAATGTATTAAAAATGTAAAAATTAAAATTTTATTATTTTAAAATTGTGATGCGATGGAAAAAAGCGGATTTCAGATCTGTAATCAGCACACTCAAATTAGGATTGATACACTTGTTTTTGTTCAGTAGCAAAATCACAGTAAAATAAATAAAATGGCTCTAAATGTATTAAAAATGTAAAAATTAAAATTTTATTATTTTAAAATTGTGACGTGATAGAAAAAAACGGACTTCAGATCTGTAATCAGCACACTCAAATTAGGGTTGGTACACTTGTTTTTGTTCAGTAGCAAAATCACTGTAGACCAGTGTAATCACATATCATTTTTCTTGGCATTGTGGAAAGTATCTAGCCTTCCTTAGCATGTGAAAACTGGAATTGAAAATTAAAAAAGGATTTGACAGCCCACCTATTCTATCAAACATTCTCAATTGTAAGTAACACTTACAATGTACTTAGGAGAGAGGAATGAGAATGCTGTATAATGCGTGACTTGTTCGTACACCCCTGCTTTGACTTTGCGAACCCCTGCATTAATCTTCACTCACTCGAGCAAATGACTCCTCTCGCTGCTCAAGTGCTCGTCTTGCATTCATAACGCTGCAGGACTAATAACCCTCTCTTCCTGTCTGCCCATTAAGAAATCATCAGGTGAACTACAAACTGAAAGTTAAATTGCGCAATCAATTCCAAGACCTTTGCACTGAATGTGTAGGTAGGCCTATGTGAGAATTGTTTCCGCAAAAAAGAAAGTCGTAAACGTGCTCCTAACCTTCTTTTGCTCTTATGAATATTCCAACCTGTTTTGGCACAAATATTGTTCATTTTAAAATACTATAGGCCTACATGTAACTTGCCTCCGTCTTCAAATTGAGCGAACAGTGGGTATCTCATAGTGTAGATCAAGAATGTCATAGTTTTCTTTCGTTCCTCTCATCGTTTTCTGGAAACAGCATTTATAAATAAATGATGTCATTTCTATAAGTACTGAATGTTGGGGAGCACGAAATGGAAATATAAAAATTGGAAATTTATCCTTTGAAAAGATGGAAAAAATTATAATACCTTGGAGCAACAATAAGAAATGAAGAATCCACTGCAAGAATGATGGATGTCATTTGGAACACATTTTGCAGGAGACGCAATTGAAAGTTTGAAATGCTTAGCGCTCAAAGCTTAACTGAGATTTTCCGATCATTACTGGACAATGACTATCAGTGTTAATGTCATATAACTCTCTATGTGCATTTTATGTGTCTTAAGCTATGCATTGACAGTCTGGTTCATTTTCGACAAGAAAGTGACATACATCATTCTTGCAGTGGACTCTTCAAATATAAATTATACTCGAGAGGAAATTAAACGCAGAATAAATATGGGAAATGCCTGTTATTCGGTTGGGAAGCTTTTGTCATCTAGTTTGCTTTCAAAAAAGCTGAAAGTTAGAATTTGTAAAATAGTTATGTTATCGGTTGTTCTGTATGGTTGTGAAACTAGGACTCTCACTTTGAGAGAGAAACTGAAGTTAAGGGTATTCGAGAATAAGGTGCTTAGGGAAGTATCTGGGGCTATGAGGGATGAAGTTACAGGAGAATGGAGAAAGTTACACAACGCAGAACTGCACGCATTGTATTCTTCACCTGACATAATTAGGAGCATTAAATCCAGACGTTTGAGATGGGCAGGGGTTGTAGCACGTATGGGTGAAACCAGAAATGCATACAGAATATTGGTTGGAAGACCTGAGGGAAAACGATCTTTGGGGAAGCCGAGACGTAGATGGGAGGATAATATTAAAATGTATTTGAGGAGCCACCGGCATGGCTCAGTCGGTTAAGGCGCTTGCCTGCCGGTCTGAAGTTGCGTTCGGGCGCGGGTTCGATCCCCGCTTGAGCTGATTACCTGGTTGGGTTTTTTCCGAGGTTTTCCCCAACCGTAATGTGAATGCAAGCTAATCTATGGCGAATCCTTAGATTTCACGGCGCTTCTTCCGACGGCCTTCACATGCTTTGTCATCGAACTACAGATGACAGCGTCTTGCCACCCTAACGGCAAACACCAGCCATCTCCTCCTCGCCCCGTTCCGTGATCACTTGATCAAATCTCAGTCCCTCTCGCGTATGTGGTTCCTAAGAGGTTACGTCCAATTTCGGCTTCCCCTTCAACATTTTCTAGAGCTCCTTCAGTGGAGCAGCGTAACCCGGAGTGAGACTAGTGGCCAACAGGCTTGGAGCTCACATACTTAGTTTTGTACAGCCCCCAACCCCTTGCAAGGACGCGTTTTGCGTACCTTTTAAATTTGTCCTCCCAATTCTCTTTTGATTTTTCGGCGAATCCTCGGCCTCATGTCGCCAAATATCATCTCGCTATCACCAATCTCATCGACGCTAAATAACCTAGTAGTTGATACAGCGTCGTTAAATAACCAATTAAAAAATGTATTTGAGGGAGGTGGGATATGATGGTAGAGACTAGATTAATGTTGCTCAGGATAGGGACCGATAGCGGGCTTATGTGGGGGCGGAAATGAACCTCCGGATTCCTTAAAAGCCATTTGTAAGTAAGTACTGTATGTTGGGGAAGTTTATTTACTGTCATGTGGAGTAGAGCGTAGACCTACAGTAGATGAAGAATTGCATAGTTTTCGTATGTTCCTTCATCTGTTTTCTCGAAACGACATTTATGAATAAATGATGTCATTGCACTTACAGTGTTCACCAGGGAAACGGGCGATTTTAAAGTACGCGCTACAGAAATATTGTAGGCGATAGGAGATGGGCCTACTGTTATCTGTTATGTTACCGAAACTATGCCTTTTATTCAGCGTTACATGATCAGTCGCCATGGAACATCGGAACGGTGCACAACTTGCATATGCAATCAAAGCTTTTTACAAAAACGACAGTGACGAGGCTGCTAGACGAGATTTCCGTACACATGTCAATATCGGACGTCATGATCCTGTGCCTAGCGCACATGCGATCAAATTATGGATTACAGATTTCGAGCTTTCTGTAGCTTCTACTGAGAAGAACTTGAGTTTGATCCCTTTTAAGTCTTGTGGAATTTGTATTGAATAAAGTTACTGTGTGACAGGCTTATTTAGAATATTTCGGTTTCTGTAGTCGTTTTCGTTTCACCATTGTTAGTTTTGACATGTCACATGACAGAACTTAACGTTGGCCAGTCAGAGTCGATCCCGGAAGTTGACGTTGCGAAATCTTGCAAATAGAGCACGTGGGATTCGTTTATATTGCGAGTTCAAATTTCCTTCTTCAGCAACAATTTCAAAGCTTGGGCATAACTTCAAACAGTTGTATGTATAGGTAAACCTCACATTATGGTGTACAAACATATAGGCATAATCATAATAATAATAATAATAATAATAATAATAATAATATTGCTCTTATTAAAGTATAAAGTGAACAACAGAATTGTAGTACTATGTAAATATGTGTATGCACATATTTTGGAAGATGTTTAACTTAAACTGCATGAAACTGTACACATTACACGACTATAATTGTTGACATTAAATATATCATATCATATCATATGTTACTAGTCAGCGATGTATGAAATGGAGGGGGAAAGGAACTGACAACCCTATCCTTATTGGTGTCATTTATGAGGTTCAAATCTGTCTTAGGACAGTTAACTGAACAACAAAACAATAAATGTATTCAAATAAAGTAAATGGATACAATCCTTCCAATTCTCCATAACAAACAATATACAGTATATGCATTTCGCCTGGAATAACCTTCCTCAATCCGATATCTGAACTGGGAAAAGGCTCTTTGAGATACAAGAACACGTGCAGTGTCTATTGAACGGTCCGGTTTGTGAAAGGCCATTTAGACTGGATCGATCTCACTGTGTTGCAAGTGTCGTGAAATCACCTCCTATAGAATAGAATATTGGCTTTGTCCAGAAGATGTGACCGAAATAAATGTTCCGCCGGCCGCTCAGAATTCATGTCCGTACTTCCGGAGGTCACTTTCTTTCCAGAGAGCACTTCATGACGGACGTAATAGGTACCGATTCCTTTCAGCTCAAATGACACTGCAACACTTGTAATAAACCCGTGCAGACCATGGAACGTGAAATTACAGCATTCATGCACGACAGGGTCCTCAGATATGAATGAAAGTGTTTAATTCCTCTGACACGAGAGCAGAATTTGCTTTGCTCCAACTTTCCCGTGTAGCAGAGAATTTTGGAAACAGCGTGACGACGGCCGTGGCCGGATATCGAGACCTATAGCCCCGGGCAGCGGAAGATGTTGACTTGGGGCAGCCTGGACTAGCCAGTTCCATTACGTCATTTCCTGCCAGTCTTCCGCTGAACTCTCACCACGGACTGCAGATACCTTGCCCTAATGTCGTTGCAGGCGGAGAGGAATTGTTGTCCCCTGCAGCACTACAGATAAAGACACTTTCATATTTCTAGATCCATTGTTGCGGTATTCGGCCACTTATTGCACCGAGAACTGAGTTTTAAGTAATTAACATTTTGTCGTCATCATCACCACCACCACCATTATTATTATAATCATGGCTTCATCCGGGAGGAAAGTAAAGCTGTGGGTCCCGTTTAGTAGATTACGGCACTTAAATGAGCCATGTTCCTGATAGAGGGCTCCAGGCAAAATTTGTTGGTCATTTCTCTCCCACGTATTTATTTATTTATTTATTTATTTATTTATTTATTTATTTATTTATTTATTTATTTATTTATTTATTTGTATTAGCCTACATAGACTAAATGCCCATAAAAGTACCTAATTCACATAAATATAAATTAACAATAAAATTTAACTTACAATTGAATCAGGGATTGCAGAAACAGCACATGTAACTATTTGCACATTATACCTTCCCATCGCACCTCCTCATACTCATCCTCTTTCACAATAGCCCTGCCAAGACTCTGGAATTCGCTACCTGCTAGCATCAGGGACTGTCGAAATAAAATTGAATTCAAACGCAAACTTACTAGGCACTTGGTCAGTAATTGATTTCTTGTAAATAGTTTCCTTAATCTATCACAAAATATTTCAATATCCAGTAATTTCATCACTATACAATTTTGTTATTCTACGTTTAATTTGTAATTCAGTAAATATAAAATATTCTTTGTTTTTCTATGATAAATTATCTAGCTTTAATTAGTCAGGTAATCTTTTCGTGCTTTCATTTTTATTGTAATTGTAAATTTAATACTAATTGTAATTTTATTTGTAATTGTAAATTTAATACTAGTTGTAATTTTATTGTTCATATTATAGTTGGAATCTCCTGGTAGAGGGGCAGAGAAGGCCTGACGGCCTTATCTCTACTAAATCCGATATACTAATACTATTACTATTTGTGGCGAAATGAATAAATAAATAAATACTACTAATACTATTACTATTTGTGGCGAAATGAGTTTATTCGAGTTTTATGGACTGTTGATATAGGACTATCATTCCATGCAGAAACCACGTATGTCAGTGTAGCCGTCTCACATTTGGAGACCTGTGAAATCCTGGAAGCGCGCAGAAACAACTTATGTCAAAGACATGTGCCGATACATTGGTTTCGATTCCAGACAGCAGACATCTACGACACAAGAATACAAAAATTGAGCCCACTGAATGACAAATGTCTCAATTCTGGTGGCGAATACGTTAAAAATAACTCAACACTTGCTATATGTATTCCAATAAAACTTTCCATGAAATTTTGTTCTCTTTCTGTAAACGGCCCCAGGGAAACTTATTTTTACGGCCTTCGTAATTGCGTTCGAGTGGCCAAAATTTGTGTCAGCACTTCTTTTGACATTATTAAAATTATGGAAGAAAAAAGATTAATTTTTTATCTGCCCCCATGAGAATGTTAGCCTGTAAGTACAAAGGAGAATACCATATTTACCTTCTTCATTTGCATATACAGACAAATTCGTGCCAATTCAAAGAGAGAAGCTTGACGATATACGCAAACTAATGCGTTACATACCACATGAATATAGAAGAATTTTGCAATAATATTCTTCAGTGGACTATTGTGGAAAAATAAGTTCATTATGTGCTGAACTTATGTATTAAGTACACAGTAGGCCTATGCATATATTATATCCTTAATTTGACAAATAAACTTTAGTTGAACTGAAATTATTATACTACAATTTTGATTCCTTGCAGAAACAGCACATGTCAAGTTAATATATATTGCAAATCAAGATTTCAGGTATAACTCCCTGTAAAGTTGATTTGAATAATTTCGAGGGAAAAATTGTTCCGGAGCCGGGTATCGAACCCGGGACCTTTGGTTTAACGTACCAACGCTCTACCACTGAGCTACTCGGGAACTCTAACCGACACCGATCCAATTTTTCCCTCTATATCCACAGACCTCAAAGTGGGCTGACAACCGTCAAGCAACCAACTTCGAGTGCACACTAACTCCGTGTGACTTAAATTGTGGTTTTCTGTTAACAAACAGTGACGTGTATTATGCAAATCAAGATTTCAGGTATAACTCCCTGTAAAGTTGATTTGAATAATTTCGAGGGAAAAATTGTTCCGGAGCCGGGTATCGAACCCGGGACCTTTGGTTTAACGTACCAACGCTCTACCACTGAGCTACTCGGGAACTCTAACCGACACCGATCCAATTTTTCCCTCTATATCCACAGACCTCAAAGTGGGCTGACAACCGTCAAGCAACCAATATATTGATTTATTTCATTAAAAATTCACTTAGATTCCAATAAATTTGATATAAAACGACACATTAGGCTTCTGTCTGAAGAAACCAGTACTATAACCAATGATGTGATCTACCACCAGTAATACCGTTTTTTGTGTCTACTGAAAAATTTAGTTTTCATGACATGCTGTTTCTGCAATCCCCGATTAATTATAGATGATGTATATGAGCGACAGTTGTAAAATAGAAAATATGCAACTCATTAACAATAGAAGTAAAGGAAATGAGAACAAACCAGAGATGTGTAGTTTCTCTTGACCATATAATCCGAGCTTTGATCAGTTCCTTGATACTGAGTTTCTGACAACCATAATGGCGTGCTTCCGAGTTTTTACAAAGCCTTAGTCGCTTGTTGACTATTGTTCGATCAGGCACATAATATATCTGCGATTGAAAAGCCATCTTATTTTAATCTGATACCACAATATCAGAGACCTTTCTTAGTTCCGTGTGGTGTCCAACTTTCTAACAAAGACTACCGTGTATGGTAAAAGCTATTTCTTCTAATGGTTGTAGTGATCTTATTTAATATCGTTTCTATACATTTGGCCTATCATAATTTCACCACTATAAATTACGTATGTACTAGGTGGTATTTCTATAAGTGTAACACAGAATCACAGATGTCGCGTATGACATTCTTTCTAATGTCGTCAGTGCATACAAATGCTCTTAATTGGTTCTGTGATATTTGCAGTATTTTTCTTTACTTATTACAGTGCTTTATTGACCTTTAAGAGCTACATATGTGTTGAAGTCTTGTCCTCTTGATGTCCAGATGTGAATTTAACAACTGTTTCACTCTTGAACTATTAGTGCCGTATATGTGTAGGCCTATACATCAAGAGTACTGGAAAGACCGAGTTTCACCTTTGAATATATTGCCTTGTTTCACTCCTCTACACAATAGTAATATGCGTTACAAGAGCGGTATGTTGAAGTTTTCATGTTCGAGGAAAAGATTGAAAAAGCGAAACGTAGTTGAGAATTGAAAGAAAACATACCGCTCGTGTATCGTACATTATTTTGTGCGAAGATCGTTTATTACATACCTGAAAGAGGAATTTCTAATTACTTGCAATGAAATCTCCATCTTGGCTTCTGTTCAATGACGGCAAATTTGCAAAACAAAAATATCTATCTTCAACATTGTTGCTTTAAAATTTTTTCTGTGTTTACTATACTCCAGCAGGCCGTGATATACGTCTGTCTTTTTTTTCCCCCAGTCTATGATGAGTCTGGAATCTTGTAGATTTTTCCACGGCTTCCTTAATGTTACTTGCATCACGAATGCAGTAACTTTAGTGGAGTTGTAGAGTTTACTTAATTTTTGCAAATATTAAAAAAAAATAATTAACAGTGCAATTTAGGTGAAATTGCAGTGGTAAGTTTCTAATTTATAATTATTACTATATTGAACGTCTCTAAAAATAATATGTTAAAAGCCTAAAGCAGTAAAATCAATATGTCACTTAAGCGGTAAGAAGAGGGAAATTGTTATGTGTGTTAGGTTGGGAATACTGAATGTGGAATTTTAGACTTTCCGCGGATTGGTTTTGTGCGGAAGCCAAGCAAATACGCACGATCTCGCACAAAACTTATTTCAGCACTAAATAACTTCCAGTTCTGTTTTTAAATTTAGCTGATGATGTGCAGAAGTTGCTCAGAACCCTTTCATCTCCCTCTATATAATTTTCTCATCAAGTGACGCCATACAAATGACCATTGTGCAACTTTGCTTTTAGTGCTGTTCAACATGCTTGGAATTAGCTAATATTTTGCTTAAATTTAATAACGTCAGCACGTGTTCCAAGGCTGATGACAGAAATGTTGTAGGTTGCACGTGACACTTTACACTGTAAATTTGTGGAGATCACTTTTCTAGAGACCTTCGATGCAAAGAAATGCATGATCATTATTAGAAGTAGACCTTGGACATCTTCATTCTGTTACCTACTAAACAAGAAGCACAATGCATATTTCACTGCAGGCTGTTTGTCGAAATGATTACAGACTTTTAATGTAGTTAATACTTAGAATACAACTTTTGTTTTGTCTGTTTTTTAATCCCGCGTTATAACAAATGATTTGATGACTAGGTCACGTATAGCTTGTCCCTCGTTACGTATGAAACATTATTTGACGCTGTGCACACGTATTAAGCAACTTTGCTGTAGCCAGACTACAGTGTGTCTCACAAAGAAAGTCAATTGAGAAAAAATGTTTTATTCGTTTAAAATGCGAATGTTTTAATAGATTAGTTTAACGACACCTTATCAACTACTCCATTATCTAACCACCATGTATAAGAAAGAAAGGTGGATCTAAAATCTACCAAATATGTACTTAAAGCGAGGCTAGGTTAGCCTGGCCTTGAAACGAGCGGGCCCGGGTTCAAATCCTGGTTGGGACAAGTTACCTAGTTGAGGTTTTTCCGGGGTTTTCCCTCAACCCATTAAGAGCAAATGCTGTATAACGTTTGGTGCTGAACTCTGGACTCATTTCGCCGGCATTATCACCTTCATCTCACTCAGACGCTAGATAACTAAAGCAGTTGATAAAATGTCGTAAAATAACAAAAAAAGAGCAAGGCTTATGAATTCTGAGTTATTTTAGGGACAGAATTTTAACCGTTCTTTTTACTTTTTTACAGCGAACTGAGTAATGATTTCGAACAAGTCACTTTTCTCCAAAACGTTGCCTCCCCTAACATTTGCAGCTCTAGAATTTAGCCTACATAGTCTGTTGGTAAATCTGCCTTTGAATATGGCAAACTTACAAAATAGGAAATATAAACATACGAGGGAGAGTCAAAAAGTAACCTTAATAATTGTTTTATTAATTTATTGAATATGTACAATAAGACTACAAACACTTCATCACTTTTCAATATAGTCCCCACTACGTTCAATGCAAGTGTTCCTGTTATACTATGTTGAAAAGTGATGAAGTGTTTGTAGTCTTATTGTACATATTCAATTAATAAAACAATTATGACTCTCCCTTGTATATGGAATTGGTAACAGCGAGATGAGTTCCAGAATTCGTAATGAAATTACCTGATATTCGCCTCGGAAACCCATCTATATTTATGATTAAATTAAGGAATATAAATAAATTATTATAGACAAATCGGGTTTAATGGATGGATTTGTTTGTGAAACTGCCCCCTAACATTAATGTGTTACAAACAAGTAATATATATATATATATATATATATATATATATATATATATATATATATATATTTATCGGATCAGATTTCTGCATATTTAAAGCACAAAACTAAAATTCTTTAAATCATTTATTATCATGATACACTGCTCTATTAAATTGACTGAGCATATTGGGAATTAAATCAATGGCTTTCCCAAAACACGTTCCGTAATGTTTTATATGAAACAATTTTTATCTCGAAAAGAAAGCAAAAACGAACAAAATTGTATTAAACTTTTTGGTTTGAAATATCTCAAAGAGTAACCCTCTGAAATTAATGACATCTTAGGTGCATCCTATATAGTGCCATCTGTAGTTAGCCATATAGGTTTAGGGTTTCGATGAGTCTCATTAGATCGACCTTCCACCCCCCCTCCCGAAAGCGTACCATCTGTATGTCAGTTCACAATAAATACATCTCACGCCTCATTGTTTTAGTGAATACTGTTTAATTAATGATTATAAATATTATGTTAATGGCGGCGGTGGAATGATGAAGGGAAACGGGAAATCCCGAGAAAAACACCCTCAGGAGCCTTGGCTTTATCCACCATAAATAGGACTCCGCCATCCGAACCCGGGTCCGCAGTCATCTTAAGCCGGTACTCTGCCGACCGAGCTCTCAAAGCAGCTCCACCCACTGTAAATTTATTGAAGGCAGCATATCAGGAAGTAACCAGGAGTTGTCTTCACCTTGGAATTTAATGTAGAATATATCATAGAATTAATTTGTAATTCATAATGACATTCGAACTTATAAAGGCGTTGAATATTTGTGCATTCCCCTGGAATTCGGTTAGTTTGTTCATCGGTAAACCAGTTGATGGATGCAATACTGAGTCGAAGTGCGAAGTTTCTCGTAGAAGAAAGTTGAGAACAGAAATAGTTTTCAGCTATAAAAATTGTCTACAAGCTAAAAGCTGTAACCCCGATGTTGATGCTGATAGTAAATACTACTAATCCGTTTTATGTTAATATAGAAATTAATAACATGAAACTGCAATTTGCAAGAGTAATGGTAGTGCTCTGAAAAGGAAAGTAATAAGTTGTGTTGCTCGTTTCTCTCTTGGCCTTCAGTTGTCTTGAAAGTCTCAAATATCGTACTTGAAACTATAAATATTGTCAATTGCAAATAAAAGTGCCTAACAAGATCCTCGTACTGTAATTTTATGGCAGTCCTTAATAGCATCCTTTTATATGTAGCTGGTTGCTTATGACTTGCAGGCACGAATTACAAATTAATTTCTGAGTCAATGTGTGAGCGGGTACAGAACTGGTCTGACAACAAATTTAATTTGCATAATCTGCGAGAACTGAATGAAGAAATTAAGTGTAGACGAAAAGAAACCAACATTGTTTTGTTAATGCTACTACTATTTTAACGCTACAGAAAACGGTTGGACAAAGACATTGTTAAATAGTAAATATGTATGTATGTATGTATGTATGTATGTATGTATGTATGTATGTACGTAGGTACGTATGTAATACTTGTGCTCTTTGAAGCCTCTGTAGCTTCTTGTGATGAAAATTTACATTCATTCTTTCGTTGTTTTCTGCTCAAGGGCAGGTCTTTCACTACAAACCCAGCATTCTCCAATCTTTTTCCATCTTTTCTGTCTTTCTCTTAGTCTCGGCATACGATCCACATATCTTAATGTTATAATAATAATAATAATAATAATAATAATAATAATAATAATAATAATTTATTTTGGCTGGCAGAGTTAAGGCCGTAAGGCCTTCTCTTCCACTCAACCAGCAAAAAGTATACATACATATGTATCAACTTACAAAGAATTCAACAATTTGATTTAGATATGAGCTACATGTATACAAGAGTTATTTACGAATTAAACAACAAAATACTATGAACTATTAATTAAACACTGAAATACAAACTATGTAGCAGAATTAAGCTAAAATACATAGAATGTTAATATATTTCAAATAATGTTAGATAATAGAAAGAGATTATTATGAGACAATTTTGAAAATACAGCACTATCAGGATGCATGTCTAAAGGAAGGAGTAACAATGTAGACAGTGATAGTTTAAGTCAGTATGATTGGAGTGAAATGCTAAGATGATTATCTTTTAAGCTGTTTTTTAAATGTTGTCTATCATCTGATATCTTATTCTGCCCCGAACTTTTCTTCTGTTCACCATTCCTTCCAGTGCATCTTTCAGTAGACAATTCCTTCTTATTCATTGTCCCAGCCAATTTCTTATTCTCTTCCTGATGAATTTCAGCATTATTCTTTCTTCACCCATTTTTCTCTATGTACATATTTCAAATGTTACTAGTCGTTTCTTTTCACTTTGTCGTAATGTCCATGTTTCTGTCCCCGTACAGTGCCACACTTCACTAGTCTCTGCATTAGTCCTTTCTCCTTCAGAGATCCGCAGAAGATGCTCATCTTCTTATGAAAAGCTTCCTTTGCCATTTCTATCCTTTTAAACTTCCTGGCAACCATTGTTATTAGAAGAGAAAAATTCGCTCCGGCGCCGGAGATCGAACCCTAGTCTTTAGTTCTACGTACCAAGCGCTCTAACAACTGAGCTACGCCGGAGTTCAATCCACAGCAAACAGCATTGACAGACAAATTCTGTAGGACCAAAAATTAATCTTTACGTAGATTCCTGGCAGCAGCTCATGTTACTGCTTACATTACACCCCAAGTATTTGAAGCTGTCCACTTGTTCCACTGCCTCCTTTCGAATTCGCACGTTTACCTTCTTTATTTTTCTTCCGATAAACATGTTCTTTGTCTTGTTTGCGTTTATCTTCATCCCATACTGCTCACAGCTGAATTAATAAACGTTAGTTCCTTTTTCGTTAACAGCTGCCAGTGTTCAAAATTTAAAATTTAGCGATGAATATAGACTAATAATACACAGTGAAAATTGTTTAGATCCCAAAAGTTGTAAATGTCCATCATTGAAAGAAGCGACGTATGTCAAATATCTGGGTATCATTATTGATCAGAATTTAAAATGGCCTCATCACATTACTTATCTTTGTAAGAGGCTTCGTAAAACAATTTATAAATTCGTTAATCTTCCATGCTACTTACCCATTAAGAGTTCTACGAAATGTTTATTTGACCATTATTCAGTCTATCATTCAATATGGTATAATTGTTTGGGGTGGAAGTACAAAAATTAATCTTAGTCCGTTAAATTTACTACAAAAACGAATAATTAAAATTTGTTTGAAGAAACGTTTCGATTATCGAACTAAATTAATTTATTCTGAATTTAATGTATTTAATATTGAACAAATTTATAAGTATACGCTGTTAAAATTTTATCATAAAAATCGTAATAAGTTTGTATTACAGACACATAATTATGACACAAGACGAAATATTAATTCAACATTAGTAGAACCTAAATGTCTCACATCTGCTGGTCTAAAGCATAGCATTAATTTTGGCCCTCGGTTGTACAATGCTTTAACTAAATTACATCCAGAACTTCTAACATGTAACCCACTAACATATAACAAGAAAATTAGAAACGTGTTAATATCTTCAATTTGATTAAATAAATTTATAGCCTATGTGTATGAATTAATCTACCTATATTATATTTGTATTCTATAATTTTGAAATATATATATTCCTACTTTTCACGTACGATATTATTCTTCTCTAGTGTTAATGTTATATTATATAATTCCATTGCCGCTGTAATTTAAATTTTAGTTCCTATTTTATTTTACTTATGTATTATTATTAGTTTTTTATTTTCTATATTTCTCTTATATTAATATTGTATTATATAATTTCTGTAACTGTAATTTTAATTTTATTTCCTATTTTATTTTATATTCTCTTATAGGCCTATTAATATTATATCTGAACTGCGACCGAACACGAGCGCTGCTCATTCGGTCTCATATTTTGTTAATACTACTGTATCTCCTTTTTTATATTGATTGCATTATTTTATTTCTATTTCTCTTGTTTGTAATTATATTCTTTATTCTGTATATTTAAATTTAAATAAATAAATAAATAATGTAATAATTTGGCTCTGGAAAATTGAAATAAAAAGTCTGGATTACAGCAGTGAATTAAGCTATATCTTTGTGGTTTTCCGCATATCCAGAAGCACGTTGAAACACTTTACATTTATAGATGATATATTAAGTGTCCCATTGCTGGCCATTTGGCCAGTTGACCTAACCAGGTAGCTGTACCCAAAGTCCACGTGTTCAAGCCATGTGGTGTATGTGCGCTAGGACAATGACTCTTCTGCATAACATTAAAGTGGACATGAGAGAGTATTGCACAACTAGGTCACTACTTCTCTTACTTATATGACAGAATTGGAGTTGCGCCCACGAGCAGAACAGGTTGGGTGTGGCAAACTGATTGGGAATGATTGCAGCCAACGAGTGTTCCACAAGTCAGTGGCCTTTGTATTCAGAATTATTTCCGCAGCTTCTGCTCTTTGTTAGCGCAATTAAGAGCATATTGAGAGAGGGCATTTAATGAAATAGTCTGCATAGATAGACATATTGTGATGTACTATATATTGATCTGCAAACATTTATTGAATTCAGTCTGTTTTCTGCCGCTGCTCTTATATAAGCTCGCCGTAGATCTTGTCGTGAAACGGCTTAAAAAAAATCAAACATTGCATGTCGCCTTCATTAGAGTAATTAATATTACATTGCCAAGTACTTTGGTCTTCCTAGTAGTTTTTTTTTTATTTTGAAGTAAAACTAACACGCATATCATGTCATTTCTAGCAACTCATATCGGTAAGTACAGGGTAGATAATATTAATTCTGCTTTTTCTCGAATACTACCGCTTTAAACTTTGTAATTTAATATAATATACCATAAGATTTTTCATTAGTAACGCATAATTGTAATCATTGTCCTATTTAGGGGAGAGGGCTTCCGGACTTAGCCCCGTCCCCCGAAATTAGGGACTGTAAGCCCCTTTTTTCTGATACAACAAATTGCACAAAATTATTGCATAGCCCCTCACGAAACGAACTCGTAAACACGACACTGATTGAAATTAACATCAAATGAAGGGATTTTGGACAAAAACACTCAGACACGTTAAACCCTTTATTTAGGAAGGAATATTTTTATCGAAATAAAATATTTTTGCCACTGTTTTTGTGCTAGTTATGACTTCATCGGGAATAATTTTAACTAACACTGTAATATTTTTATTTATTTATTTATTTATTTATTTATTTATTTATTTATTTATTTATTTATTTATTTATTTCGCTATGCAATACTTCATTTTTTATACAGAAGCACTATGGTTATGGTTACTACGGTAACAATTTAATTGTTGTCAACATACAGCAAGAATAATGAGATATGTTTAACATAAAGCGAGAAAATTAAAATATGTTCTTACAGTTGACCGAAAAATACGTGGCTGATTTGGATGAGCTTCTTCTGTCACCAAATCCTATCATCAGTAATTTAATTCTTTACCTTTCTGTTAATATTTGTATGTCAATTTTATCAATGAAACTCTTTCATAACTCAAAGACTAACAAAATGTATCAACAATTAAAAAATGTTAACCTTAGTAATCAGAATCATAATACTTCTGCATAAAACAAATGAAGTATTGCATAGCGATACAAAAAAAGCCCTTTAAGATGATATTATTTTTATTTATTTACTAGAGCTTCCTCAAATTAGAGGCTGCCATTAGACAAAGCATACAAAACAATACAAGAACAAATAGATGATTAAAGATAACAGAGTAAGGAAAAAAGTAAACAAGTACACAAACAAACAAACAAACAATGGCAGTATGTTACAAGTAAAGAAGCGATGAAAGCTAATAAGAGAAAGAAAAATGATAATGGTGCGTCAGTTTTTTCAGTACACTGAATTAGAATCCATATAGATGGTTCCATAAAAGTTTGACTGACTCTCTAATTATGAGGAGGGTCAGTTCATTCAGAAACAATTTGCGCAGTCGTAGGATCTTACAGAATTGAGAAGACTGTAGGTGCCATTTAAAATGTCCTCGATAATGTCATAACTCGCATAACGATAGTCAAATAATATTTTCTTTTCCATAAAAATATTAACTTTGTAAATATACAGGGTGTTTCAAAAATACGGGGCATAATTTCAGGTATGTATTTCCCACATGTAGACAATCAAAATAGTTCATTACAACATGTGTCCGGAAATGCTTTATTTCCGAGTTATGGCCTTCACAACATTGAAATTCACCGGAACGTTTTTCTTTCCGCAGGTCGTTGCCGTCAAAGGAGACATTAAGAGGGCACTCTGACAGTTCATTCCGAGGCGAAGGTTACATTCAGTGTTGTGTAGGCGTTAGACTGTGCGACATGTATTCAAATCAAGAGCTGACAGAGATACACTTCATGTACGGTAAGGCGGACGGCAATGCTGCGCTGGCTCGTCGTTTGTACCAGGAGAGCCCATTTAAAATCATTGGTTTATTCGTCTCCGGTGCCTCATTTGGAATCCCTTCGGAATCGAATTGTGGCATGTTCTGAGGACATACGCAATACTCCTGGAGTTTGGGATCGTGTTCGCAGGTCAATGAGACATCGATGTGAGGTCCGTATTCAAGCAGGAGGTGGACATTTTGAACATCTTCTGTAATGACAACGACCTGCGGAAAGAAAAACGTTAAGGTGAATTTCAATGTTGTGAAGGCCATAACTCGGAAATGAAGCATTTCCAGACACATGTTGTAATGAACTATTTTGATTGTCTACATGTGGGAAATACATACCTGAAATTATGCCCCGTGTTTTTGGAACACCCTGTAGAGTTTGTCGTGTCGTGTATCTGCAAATGATGTGCTTTGTACCGTTATTTGAAAACACATATTTAAATGAATGTAAGTCGTACTTGAATAGAAAACAATCAGGTCTAAAGAAGAAATCTGAATGGCAGAGGTATCGAGGAAATATCGTAATAAATTTAACAAATTGAGGGGCTTGTATTTTAAGGAAGTTAATTCTCTTTGTTTCAGAAAATCTTGCCCCGGCAGAGTTGAAGAAGCTGCGCAATAAACAGCGTAAGGCCCGCCGGAAGGCCGAACTGGAGCGTCAGCAGGCGGCCCAGGCTCAGGAAAAGCGAGAACAGCACAACAAATCAAGGCAGCAGGGTGACGCTGAGCCTGACGCCCCTCAGCAGGATGAACTCGTGCCCGAGAAACTTGCCAGGGTGTGTACCTAATCTTCATATGCTCGTATGCTGTTAAGTTGTGCTCTCAAACTTCACTCTTTAGTTTTTAGCAGTGGCGTAGCGTCAGTGTAAGCTAAAAAGCTCAGCTTCCCCAGTTAATAATTTCATAATAAACCTGCAGTCTATGGACAAAATTATTTATTAATTTTAATAGAATTGATATTTACGCGTTAAATATTGTGATGCGGCAGCTCAGGATGATTTGTGATGCAGCACACACCAGCTTCCATTCTTCTGTGTAACCCACCCCGCAGATTTTCCATCCCTTTCTAACTTAACTATCCTGGTCGCAAGGCTCGCAAGAAGCTAGCTTTGACATTGAAAATAAGTAGTTTCCGAGTTATCCCTTTTCGTCAGTTGTGTTCAGTTGAAGTGTTAGTGTGCACTGTGGCTGATATAATAAATAATGAGTGAAATAACAGTTCCTGACACCAATTTACTTGAATTTTTTTTAGGACAATTCTATTATCAAGACTGACTTCTATACGAACAAAAGTGTGATCTAAAAAACAAATGACCGACTCCCTTGCTGTCAATGAAGGACACAACCAAAAGACAGATGCATACTTACGTAATGATACTAATACTGTAGCTATTGACCGTTAATATTGTGATCTCTCTAACTATGACAGGGAGTGAGCTAATGTTATACATGAGGAGTCCTATTCATAGACATTCCGCTAGCCCGCGCTACGAACGTACTAAACTAGCCCCGGCTATCGACTGATTACTTGTACAGGATTCATATCATATTATATCGCTAACACTGGTTTATGAACACGAAAAACATTAGTTCGCTGATCATTCACCGGAAGTCCACGCTAAGAATATCTATGAATATGGCCCATAGTGTCTATTTGTTAGAGATATGTGTAAACCGTGAAATCATATTTTACTACGTACCATTTGAGGTCATGCCTTATTGGTGTTACTTACGAGGTTCCAACCAATCTTCGACTGCTGACTTGTTATTGACTACTATTTATTTTAAGACTATATTTTTATAATACGTTTTCTCATATTGCATGAAAGACAACTTGAATTAGCTTCCCCTGCTCAAAATCTCATGCTACGCCACTGGTTTTTAGGATGTTCTAAGTAGCTTTGTGATCATCTTTTGGGCCTTTAGGGTTTACAGTACACATCCATGTCGCGTCTTTCTTATATCATACAGATCAGTACCAATTTTATTCTGGAACGCAAGAAAAAATGAAAAATTAAAAAGATACGTACTATTTCATACGTTTCATGCTTTTCGCAAAATATAGTTCCTTGTCATCTTACTCGTACAAATGCTATTATTGTTTACAGTATATTTTCTTGAACTATTATTCGAAACACACACATAAAAGATATATATATATATATATATATATATATATATATATATATATATATATATATATATATCTCGACGGTTCAGAATGACAAGGTTCTATTTAGTGTTTAGTAAATTTTTCAGGAGAGCATTTTAAAAGTTTGGTTGTTAATAAAATCAATGCAGATGAGAACCTTTTCAAACTAACTTTATCACGAAAAATTATTGAGATATCAACATATGAGCCATTCAGAGCAAAAGTAGTGTAAGTCAAAATTGGGTAATGAGGTTTAAAGTAAAAATTCTGTAAAATACAGTGCAAAGTAGCAATTAATATGTCCTTCGTGCTATTCGCTGACTACTAATAGTTTAAATAAATTGAATATTAATTGCTACTTTGCACTGTATTTTACAGAATTTTCACTTTAACCCTCATTCCTAATTTTTGACTTACACCACTCTTGCTCTGAACGGCTCATATAATTTATATGGTAGATAGCTATGAAGTAGCAGAATTAAAGAATTAAATGCAACAAAAATCTCAGTTTTGCTAACAATGTCAGATAGAACCTCGTCATTCTGAGCCCGCGATATCTATTATTTAATATGGACCCAAATAAAATGAACTTCAGTTTTCTGGATTGCGCATGATGCCATTGGTTAACCGACATGGAAGTAATATGTTAATGACAAGAGATGCTAATCCTATAACATTAGGTTTACTTAGCAACTCCTCACTAAGGGCAGTGCAACTATACCTCTGATAGCCTGAGAACTTCTAGGACTCTGACAAAATTCGAAACAAATGTAGAAATAGTTATGCATAAATTATTTCTTCGGAACATAATAGTTAGGACACAGCTCATTCCATGTATCTCTTAATCGTATGCAAGGTACAGAATTTAAGACAGTCTCGTTGGAATTGATTTCAAATCATAGCCATTTTGTGTTTGTGTAATTTCAAACCAAGAATTGAAGGGTTCAGAACCATAGTGGGGCCAAGCGCCATTTACTAAAACCGTAGAAAACAAGGGTTAAAATGAAGTAATCACTTTGGGTGCTATTTATAGACATTTCGCTAGCCCGCGCTACGAGCGTGCTAAACTAGCCCCGGCTATCGACTGATTTCTTGTACAGGATTCACATCATATCATATTGTTAACACTGGTTTATGAATACGAAAAACGTTAGTTCGCTGATCATCCACCGGTAGCCAGCGCTAAGAATGTCTATGAATATGGCTCTTTATGTTTTATTAATGATAATAGAAAGATTTTAAAAGTTAAAATAAACTTTTTTTTTTCGTTTGCAGAAATGCGTGATGTTAATATAAAATTACCTCAAGAACTTAATTTTAGATTAACTTGTAAATTTAATTCACCGATATCATAATTTTCTAGACAAGTATGTATACTCGTATTTCATAAAAGATCATAAGTTGGGGGGGGGGGGGGTGTTGATGATGATGATGATGACGATGACGATGACGATGACGACGACGACGACGACAACCACCTCCACCATCACTTAGAAGAGTGAAGACTAGTTCACTCTAGTGGCGATTATTGAACATCTGACGTTAGTCTGCACTCTGGTGTGAAAGTTAGGAATTACAACGCAATAGAATCTTCATACTGTAATTTATCCATTCATCAAGCGTCTTGGCCAATATGATGCAAACACAGAACACCAAAATCTTTTTTAAGTGAATAACATGCACTTTTCCACAACCTCAGACTTCCTAACATCTACATGAATGTCTCCGTGCCCAATTGTTTTGACAGCTGGACGTGAACAATACTTGTGCATTATTATTTGAATTTACACTAAATATGAAAAGACAGAAAACATATTTGCTTTGGTACTTTATCAATAAATTGCTGAACGTGAAAAAAAAAAAAACTGTAATAACTTGAATTTTTCATTACATTTGGGCAACATTTTTTATAAAGATATAATTTATTTCGTCATTGTTGTCATCCTTATGTGTAAGTTAATAAGCATATTTATAACTACCGTTTATAAAACATTAATGTAGGATTATTATTGTGTGATTATTTTATACAGTTTAAATACTAATTACGAGTATGCTTTAAAATCATTTCAGTACTAGCAACGCAAAAAATTGATCATGCTAACTTTTTTTTTTCACGACACTAGAGCCAGAAATGCGTGATGTTAATATAAAATTACCTCAAGAACTTCATTTTAGATTAACTTGTAAATTTAATTCACCGATATCATAATTTTCTAGACAAGTATGTATACTCGTATTTCATATATACATGATGCATGATTAGGATTGCCCATTTAATTGTCGAAATTTCTTATGTTTTTAGGTGGAAGATCCATTGGAACAAGCCATCCGATTTCTTCAACCACTGCAAACTTTGGCCGCGAAGAGAATAGAGACTCACCTTATGGCCTTTGAAATTTATTCTAGGAAAAGTAAGATATTGATAAATATATTTGAAGATACGATAACATGTGATTAGAAACTCCTCTTTTTTTTTCTTTTCTTTTCTTTTTTTCGTGAACTTCGCATTTCCTTCTCAGATAAGCAAATAGGAGTACATTTTTAATTGAACATAGATTGTTTTGTTTTATTAGCTTTTCTATATTATTATCACAGTCTAGTATACACAGTCACGAAGCTCAATACGTAATAAATATGCATCCATGGATAGTTGCTAACGACTAGGATCGTTACTGTCGTCTCATTACAGACAATGCGAAATAGTACCGGCACAGTCTATTGTTCCTAGCACCCTCACAACTCAAGCTTCGTGATTGTATATACTAGACTGTGTTATTATGTGATTCCAACGACTAGATCGTCATTGAACATTCACCACAAAATATAGCTGTTTCTGATCATGTTATCAGTACAGAGTAATAGCCACCCTCATAGCGTGTTTGCCTGCTAATACAGAGTCGATCTTGGGCGTGGGTTCGGTTCAGCTTGAACTGATTACTTGGTTGGGTTTTTCCCATTGTAAGACAAATGTCAGGTAATCACATGGCTAATCCTCGGCCTCATCTTACACGAAATACCATTTCGATCACCACTTCTGTCAGCGGCAAATAATTTAGTAGTTGATACAGCGTCGTTAAATAATTTTAAAAGTATAGAGTAAGGATATTTAGTAATAGTGCAGGTATATGGTCATATTCAGTCCAGGATTGAACCACATCCTCAATGAGTTAATGTTTTAAAGGACAAATTTGTTGTTAGGTCATCACATATTCCCCATCCTCCATCATCTGTTCTGTTTTCTAATGGGATTTTCTTTTTATTGCAACAGAGAAGCCCCTACTTATGCTGCAATCAATCAAGAGAGCACATCGTTTAGACCCAAACAACCCAAAGCTTCACCCTTGTCTCATTCTGTGCCATGGCTATTTGGCTCGATGGCAAGGGAATTTGGAGACACCAGTGGCCACTGTTCTCAAGCAGGAGATGGAACCAATCTTCAGAGGAAGAGATGCACACCAAATGAATGCAGAGTTCCTAGCAGCAAATTCGAAATCTCTTGAGGCTCTATTTGAAAGTAAGTGTAACTGCATTTTAATAACCTTGCAAGAATTATAAGAGTAGTTGAGTCATTTTACTCATCACAATGACGACACAAATCTAATTCTATAACATGTTGTTAATGTGCAATTTAATATTTAGAATAGGCTATCCTTAGTTTGAAGAACTTTTAGACGAAATAAAAATATAAGATTGCCATGCAAGTGTTGTACAGTTTGCAGGAAATAAACATATACGAGGGTCGTTCCGAAAGTAATACTTTCTATTTTTTTGTGTTGACCTGTAATGTCTGAGTCAGATGTTAGTGGCGTTGTAGTAAAGGTTGAACTTTCACGCTAATGTCTTGTTAGTTTGGTTGTCATACGACAGATAGTGGCAGCAGGGCAGTCTACCAAAATTGCATCTGACATAGAGGTGCGTAAGAAACAGAGAATTCCTCACTGCTGAACAAATTGCACCCATTGACATCCATCGATGTTTACTGAAGGTGTACGGAGACCGTACAGTAGATGCAAGCACAGTAAGGCTGTGAGTAGTGTATTTCAACAGTGGCGAAAATGACAGTCTTCTGGGATAGACGGGATGTGATTCTTTTGGATGCCCTGGAGCCTGGAAAAACTGTCAATTCTGGCTAAGCTGAAATTTCCAGAGTCAGGCCAGAGAAAAAAACTTTTGCTTGCAACATGATATGGCCAGGCTTCACACCAGCTTCGCGAACACTGAACACATTGCAAAATTTGGATGGACTGTCCTGTCACATCCACTGCATAGTCTGGACTTAATACCTTCAGACTTCCATCTCTTTGAGCCTATGAAAGATGGCAGCAACATTTTCCAGACAAGAATGCTGTCATCACAACTGTAACAAAGTGGCTTGCCTCTCCTGGTTCAGATTTTTACGAGTGTGGCATGCAGATTCTTGTTCATCATTGGCAAAAATGCATAACAAATGGTGATGACTATATGAAAAAATAACTGTATGTACACCAGGGACAGAGCATCTAGAGGCTTGGAGACCGTTACTTTTAAGCGGTCCGATCACCCCCTCCTCCCGCACTAGCAGGTACGGTATCATTCATCTGCAAAACATTTTCTGAACAGAAGTTACTGTATTGTGAGAGCACAACTGGATCAGTGAAAGTAAGTGGTCAGTGTTTTCAGTTAGTAGTGCAACAAACAATTCTGCAGTGTGCGGACTCTTCCACAGTGACGTCACTGAAGCCTCTAATTGTTCTGTCTCCAGTATAGCTAAACCTTGCTCTATTTAATTGTATCTATTGTAGTTTCCATGGAAACAAATAGGAGGCATTACTTGTGGAATGACCCTCGTGTATTGAAAACATCTGTTGCTTCTTAAAGAATTTGTAATAGATAAATAAGGTCTGATATCTAAAATCTAAATGAATAAATAAACACAGAAAAACATTTGTAAAAATTTTATAGACTACAGTTACACCTCCCTGCTAACCTGTCTGCACATCCAAAGGGAAAATACACCTCACAGGTTATTATTATCGTCGTCATCTTCCTAACAAGTATTAGGCCAAGTGGCCTGTTATGGTCTCAAACTAGAATTTTCAGCCCATCTCTTCTTCGGAAGATCTAGAGATCTTTTGCCATGCGGATGGTAATGTAACAGTGCTTTTGGAATTCTGCATCAATCCATTCGTTCGAGATGACCCTTCCACTGAAGTTGATATTTGCTGATGAACTGCATAATGAGTTCTATTTGAAGTTCTTGCATTATGTCCTCATAGGTTATTATTATTATTACTTACTTACTTTTAAGGAACCCGGAGGTTCATTGCCGCCCTCACATAAGCCCGCCATTGGTCCCTATCCTGCGCAAGATTACTCCATTCTCTATCATTATATCCCACTTCCCTCAAATCCATTATAATATTATCTTCCCATCTAGTCTCAGCCTCCCTAAAGGTCTTTTTCCCTCTGGCCTCCCAACTAACACACTATATGCATTTCTGCGTGCTACATGCCCAGCCCATCTCAAACGTCTGGATTTAATGTTCCTACTTATGTCAGGTGAAGAATGCGTGCAGTTCTGTGTTGTGTAACTTTCTCCATTCTCCTGTAACTTCATCCCTCTTAGCCCCAAATATTTTCCTAAGCACCTTATTCTCAAACACCCTTAACCTATGTTCCTCTCTCAGAATGAGAGTCCAAGTTTCACAACCATAAAGAACAACCGGTAATATAACTGTTTTATAAATTCTAACTTTCAGATTTTTTGACAGCAGACTGGATGATAGAAGCTTCTCAACCGAATAATAACAGGCATTTCCCATATTTATTCTGTGTTTAATTTCCTCCCGAGTAGATTTTTTGACAGCAGACTGGATGATAGAAGCTTCTCAACCAAATAATAACAGGCATTTCCCATATTTATTCTGTGTTTAATTTCCTCCCGAGTAGATTTTTTGACAGCAGACTGGATGATAGAAGCTTCTCAACTGAACAATAACAGGCATTTCCCATATTTATACTGTGTTTAATTTCCTCCCGAGTAGATTTTTTGACAGCAGACTGGATGATAGAAGCTTCTCAACCGAACAATAACAGGCATTTCCCATATTTATTCTGTGTTTAATTTCCTCCCGAGTAGATTTTTTGACAGCAGACTGGATGATAGAAGCTTCTCAACCGAATAATAACAGGCATTTTCCATATTTATTCTGTGTTTAATTTCCTCCCGAGTAGATTTTTTGACAGCAGACTGGATGATAAAAGCTTCTCAACCGAATAATAACAGGCATTTTCCATATTTATTCTGTGTTTAATTTCCTCCCGAGTAGATTTTTTGACAGCAGACTGGATGATAGAAGCTTCTCAACCGAATAATAACAGGCATTTTCCATATTTATTCTGTGTTTAATTTCCTCCCGAGTAGATTTTTTGACAGCAGACTGGATGATAAAAGCTTCTCAACCGAATAATAACAGGCATTTCCCATATTTATTCTGTGTTTAATTTCCTCCCGAGTAGATTTTTTGACAGCAGACTGGATGATAAAAGCTTCTCAACCGAATAATAACAGGCATTTTCCATATTTATTCTGTGTTTAATTTCCTCCCGAGTAGATTTTTTTGACAGCAGACTGGATGATAAAAGCTTCTCAACCGAATAATAACAGGCATTTCCCATATTTATTCTGTGTTTAATTTCCTCCCGAGTAGATTTTTTGACAGCAGACTGGATGATAGAAGCTTCTCAACCGAATAATAACAGGCATTTTCCATATTTATTCTGTGTTTAATTTCCTCCCGAGTAGATTTTTTGACAGCACACTGGATGATAAAAGCTTCTCAACCGAATAATAACAGGCATTTCCCATATTTATTCTGTGTTTAATTTCCTCCCGAGTAGATTTTTTGACAGCAGACTGGATGATAAAAGCTTCTCAACCGAATAATAACAGGCATTTCCCATATTTATTCTGTGTTTAATTTCCTCCCGAGTAGATTTTTTGACAGCAGACTGGATGATAAAAGCTTCTCAACCGAATAATAACAGGCATTTCCCATATTTATTCTGTGTTTAATTTCCTCCCGAGTAGATTTTTTGACAGCAGACTGGATGATAGAAGCTTCTCAAGCGAATAATAACAGGCATTTCCCATATTTATTCTGTGTTTAATTTCCTCCCGAGTAGATTTTTTGACAGCAGACTGGATGATAAAAGCTTCTCAAGCGAATAATAACAGGCATTTCCCATATTTATTCTGTGTTTAATTTCCTCCCGAGTGTCATTTATATTTTACATTCCTAAATTACAGTAGCCCTACTGTACAAGGTGTATGTTAGAGTTCTAGGTTGTAGAGAATAATTACAATAACTTAAATGACAGTTTAAGGAATATTTATTAATTCGAAATGCTATTTAATTGAAATGTTACAGATTGCTTTCTTAAAAAACTAATGATGAAAAAATTATTTCAGGTGCTCGAATGATGTATCATCTTGATCCATCTAAGCAGGAGACTGCTATCAAACTGGCTACTACTTTGGACAAAGATATTGAAGGAGTCAATTTACAGGTAAAAGTGAATTCATAGAATGGCATGCCAGTCCAATGTTTTCTTCCTTGCATGCGTATTACTACTTACATAATCTGTTTTCGATCATCACATGCAGGAGGAGAAAGTTATATATTGTGTTCGATTTTTTATGTAGGCCTATAATGGTTAAAATGGAACATTTCAGTTTCAGTTCGACAGGTTTAGTTAAAATTAAGTAGATTGATGAGTATATCTGTTTAGAAATATTTCGACTAATTATTGGGAGACTCACTTGTGGCCGAATGGTAAGTCTCTCTACCTTCCACCGTGGCGACCTGGGTTTGGTTCCTCTGTAGGTCATGAAGGAATTTGTGGTGGACAAAGCTAGTGTGAGGGGTTTTTCTCTGGATTCTCCTGTTTCCCCCTCGCCATTATGTCATCATTTCGCCAATACTCCACCATGACCTTCACTCTGCGAGTTCCTGAGCCAGACCTCCAGAACAAGTTGTTGTTGTTGTTTTCTAATGCCAGGCGTTTGACAATAAAGTCATTTGACCTCTTGCACTCCAATACTTTTCAGAGATATTATCATGGTCAGCCACTGAAGCACAGATTTTGAGGTGTTCCGAATCCATTTCTTGGTTTGAGTTGCACAATGGGCAGTTAGGGGACTGATCTATTCCAATTCTGTGCAGGTGTTTAGCCAAACAATCATGGCCTGTTGCCAATCTAAATGCAGCTACAGACGATTTTCGTGGTAAATCGGGAATTAACTGTGAATTTTGATGCAGAGAGTTCCATTTTTTCCCTTGGGATTGTGTTATCAAATTTTGTTTGTTGAAGTCTAAGTATGTAGATTTAATAACAAGTAAAAAGTGGCTGAATGTTGTACCCATTTGTGTTTTAATAAAGACTTATTCCAAACTGGGACAATCATTCCTGAAATACCTCACTTGGTGTTCATTTTTAAGTAATCATCAGATGTAATATATATATATATATATATATATATATATATATATATATATATATATATATATAAATTATCATTGAAGACATAAGTTACACCAGTATTTTTGTTCAAATGGCTTGTAGTCGTGTAAAGTGAGAGTAATGTAGTTCCTGATACACACAGCAGATCTCTCTGCACATGTGTACCACGCCACTGAAGATGTCCACCGGAGTAGTGGATGAAACGTTTGGTTGTATTACTGACAGACCATGGCCCTCTAGCCTGGAAAATACGCATCCTATCAACGCTGGCCATGAAAGTCTACATTGTAATATATATTATTTTAATGTACTGAAGTACATATGATATTTCCATGCAGATATTCTGCGTCATCATACGATGAAAGAGTAATGGAACGGAGAAAAATTCTCTCCGGCGCCGGGATTTGAACCCGGGTTTTCAGCCCTACGTGCTGATGCTTTTATCCACTAAGCCACACCGGATACCCACCCCGGCGTCGGACAGAATCGTCTCAGATTAAGTTCCAACTCTTGGGTTCCCTCTAGTGGCCGGCCTCTGCACTACGTCATAGATGTCTATGAACGTAGGACCGAAGTCCACACATGTGCTGAGGTGCACTCGTCATGAGTGACTAGTTGGCCGGGATCCGACGGAATGAGCGCCGCCTTAAATCACGACGCTGGAGTGGGTATCCGATGTGGCTTAGTGGATAAAGCATCAGCACATAGAGCTGAAAACCCAGGTTCAAATCCCGACGCCGGAGAGAATTTTTCTCCATTCCATTACTCTTTCATCGTCTACATTGTAAGATTAATGTAGAACTGTTAAACTTTGGTGTCTGAAACGGTATATAGCATATTATACATGAAGCACTTTATGGAAATTTTATGAAGTCAAATTAAGAAAGTGAGGGACAAATAAAGGTTATTGATCATCATTATCATAGACATAGTGGATTGGACTCTTCAATCTCTTCATCTCCATATTCAAAATTGCTCCTGCCAACATTTTCGTGAGCCATTGGCGTGGCTCAGCTGGTTAAGGCCTGCCGATCTGAAGTTGCGCTCGGGCGCGGGTTCGATCCCCGCTTGGTCTGATTGCCTGGTTGGGTTTTTTCCGTGGTTTTTGCCAACCGTAAGGTGAATGTCAGGTAATCTATGACGAATCCTTGGGCTCATCTCGCCAAACACCATTTCACTATCACCAATCTCATCGACGCTAAATAACCTCGTAGTTGATACAGCGTTGTTAAATAACCAACTAAAAAAAAAAACATTTTCGTGCTCTACCATATTTCTCTTGTAAGCTTTAAGTGGAATATGACTTTCTTGCATTATTCCATAATACATGTTATTATTGTTTGTTTTTACATAAAGGAAAACTTTCTGCCAAGAATTTTAGAACTTTCGTTTAATCAGACATTGACATACTCTCAAATTCTTGCAATTTCCTTAAATCCAGCCAGATAAAATGTTCCAAAAACATGTTATCTACCAAATTCAGTATATTGGTATCTCTTAGTTATAACCTGCCCTATGAGACTAATATCACGAGGTAATCAACACTGAGTTATAACTACGGAAATATCGGTGTATCCATAGGGAAGCATGCAACTCTTATTTAATACACTATTTGTACATATATAACGAAATTTGTAATATATTCTTCAGTTTATGACTGTTGATGCTGTCATGCAATTCACAATGTTGCATGGATTGAGAAGTATTTTTATTTCAGCTCTTTTCCGTCTGCCCCTCTTTGCTTCTTTGGATAATATCAGCGTCTTTCTTTTTGTTGTCTGCTATTAATCATACATTGCACACGACCATTTCTTCTGCTTGCTATTCTATATTTCTTGTAATCTATTATTATTATTATTATTATTATTATTATTATATCATTTTTAGTAGCATCAGACTAATTGTACAAGTTGAAGAAAGTACATACACAATAATATAGTTTATGCTCGACCATGCCGAAATGTAGTAATTATACACCTGGTAGTAGCCCTTTAATGCACCTCATTAAATTACACCTATTCACTATAATTCAGTTGTTCAGCCAATGAGAAATCCATTGTACTGATTGTACCATTATAAAACCGCAAGTATCGATTATTCTCGAAAGACAATTAGCGAAAAGTCATAGAGGCTGGAAATCCAATAAGTTACTGTCGCAGAAGGTTATGTTCTGTTACTGTAATAATTAGTGTTAATTTTAAATAATATTCAAATAAATTCAATTCTAAATCAATTTCCAGGTTATATCAAGCCTAATCTTCATGTTATTCTCTAGATTATATCAAGGTCAATGACATTCGTGTTTCGGAAAAAATCAATACTTTCGCGTCTGCGCACATCTCACAATTTACGAGCTATGCACAAGGTCACTTCCGCTCTTCAGTCACATAAGAATAAAATGAATACTTCTGAATAATTTCAAATTAGAAATATGGTCGAGCATAAAAAGTCGTATGAAACTTGACTATAATGGTAACTATAATTGCGCTCGTTTCATAAACATACTCGCGACTTAATTACTACCATTATAGGCTTGTTGCATAATGTACTATTGCTTATGTTCATTACAAACTCATCATACATAATAATGATACATAATTGATGGACTGTTACTGTTTCCATTTTTCAGAACTGCACTAAAGTTCTTCAGGCTCTCAGGAATGAAGACTTTGGCTCATGTCCATTGCAAGTGGCAGACTATGAGGCACGTTGTCACGTCCAGTTCCCATATGCTCAAGTCTTCCGCCCACCCTCTACCACGTGCCAGTCGTCTCCAAACGTCGAATCTAATCATATTTCTGATGGAAAGGAGAACTGCATCAGCAACTGATGTTGGCCTTCCCCAGCTAGGTGGCCCTCCTCACATCATCACTGTTTTGCCGGCATGCACACTTCGGGCTGGCACATTGATCTGTAGCAAGTGACGAGAACACTCGCAAGGGGATGCGCAAGCAGTGTGAAGTTACGTGCATGTTGACTAATTTGCTACAAGCCTAATAATAAAATGAAGAACTCGATTATAGGAATGAATTGGTTAATGTTATTTTACGAGTATTCTTAACAAAATCGCATTGAAATTCTGAAGGAATCTTAAAAGTGAATATTCCGAGAAATTTAAGTTAAACAGACTTTACAGATGAATCTGGCAATGGGGCCAGGTATTACTAAGCGATGAAGTTCTCGAGTTTACCAGACATAAGAAGTCTACTAAAAATGAAGTTATATATAAATATCCCTATGATATATTATGCAAATTTAATAAGATTCCCTTAGTAATTTCTACGTTGAGGTAGGTGTTAAAGAATGCTCTTTGTAGTAGCAAGATGTACCACGGGAACTTGAACACATGTCACAGTGCAGTGGCACAAAGGACAACTTTAGTCTTGAAAAATCAAAGAAAGAATTGTAAGTATAGAATCACAGTCGAAATGCTGTTGCTTCTCCTGAGCAATTTGTTGCCTGAGCTGTACAAAGTGTATCATAATAGATGCAAGTTAATCATTGAAAGCAGCAGACTCCATACTAGTGTTGTGGAACAAGTGGAAGTACCTACAGCAAGGACAGTGGACCTAGAAGCTGATAAAATTAGAGCAGTGGATGACTACCAAGTGCATCTCCTAGGTGATCTTAACTCAGGTCGTTGGTTGTCTTGATAATTTCACTGTTGTCGTTGACGGCAGGACAAGTATGGCTATCACGAACAATCTTCTCACTGTTCAGAGACTGTGAGTGCTTATCTGTCCGTGTGCTCCTAACTTGTCGATGTGTAAACAAGTGATACTGATCAGGTCGCAGCAAAGAAACTGGAGGAAATTGTTACCGAGCTCTATCTTGTGGTGATTCTGCAAAGCCAGCCATTTTCTGTTGCCATATGTGTGCTCTGCTTGAGAGCATGATATTTTTCACATATTCCTTAACTTGCTAAGAAAACGAATTTTCGACTCTATTGTTTCTAGAACAATTTATCTGTGAAAAAAAATGTCTTTGGTGAAAATGATCAGTAGAGTTTCTGTATCAGAAATATCTATTGAAATGTAAGTGAACTTTTTGAAATGCTGTTTATTTTTCTATAAGCTGTCCTGCTATTTACACCAGTTGGCTTGAAACTCTTTCCATAAGGTAGAGTTCCGTGCGTCTCACTTGTATCAAAGAGGGGAGCGATGGAGATAGCAGCACCTCGTCCATTTGAATCATAATTCAACTCTCTTTGCTTTTCTATTCATTGTTAAGGCAACATTTAGAGGAAGGGAAAACAAAGTATAACGTAATTGTACCCCAAAGCTTTTTAACAAAAGAGTAACTGTAGCAACACCTAGGACATAATTGATAAATTATATCAGAGAGAGCCTTTCCGTACTTGAAAGGTGATCGGCTCCCATACATTTCAGAGAATCTCTCGGAAGCTCACTTTCTTGCCATTGTGAAGCAAGATGGCATTTCGTGGATGAAGGTGCGTGAAGAGTCAATTTAAAAAAAAAATGGTGCGAAATCTATGAAAAACTACATCTCTTTCTCTCTCATACACAGTCACGTAGATAATCCTATGCCATTTCCAAGTGTTGCGATTCCATAGATTTCCTTGCATCATGGAAAAAAAATTGAAATTGTGATTCCCTAATGTGAAGTCCTTCTCAGTCGAGGGATGTTTAATTTTGCTGTAGAGAATTATTAGAAATGGTAGGCAACGCAATGTTTGAATTTTTTCTAACATTATTATTTATTTGAAATGAATGAAGTGCATAATAGAAAATTGATTGTAATTAGTAATTCAATAGATGAATGAATGTCAGAGGATACGGAACTGATTCCACAAAGGAAATTTACTGGAGACTGAGGTCCATCTTGTATCTCTTTTGCTCCGTGTTTTTTAATGACTGTACATTGTATTTTATTTCCTACTACTAAATAAACATGTGTTTCAGGAAATGGAGGTAAGCAAAGGAAGGTAGTGTGTATTTAATATCAAGATCAAATAACAATGAAAATATTAAAGCATTTTGAAATTTAAAACTAATGGTGGAAAACATACAAATTGATACCAAACTTTGAAAATACAGTCCATTAAAATCCTCCACACATCACTTGTGTATTTACTCCTCATTAGCATAATAATGACTAAAGAAAATGAGATCCAGTATGTCATGGTGCATTGCAAGATTGCTGACATACTACACTTTAATGAAGAAGATTGAAGAAGTGTGAGGGCATTATTTTTACTTCTTAAGTTTCATGCTTACTGCTTTTGAGTTGTTGCAATGTTGCACAAGAATGAGTTGATGATAGAAAATGCAAAAATAAGTATGACTATAGTCCCGATGCTGTTATTTCCGGCGTGACTCCGCCTCTTTGCTTACGTCGTAGAAAGTGAAGGCTCTATAAAGTCTAGGTAGGTAGTATCATTAGCCATTTTTGTTCTTACGTTCCCGAGCTACCATGCTAGGTAGGTAGTATCATTAGCCATTTTTGTTCTTACGTTCCCGAGCTACCATGCGAGGGATCTATTTGCCACACTGTTAAACATTATCATGTCGTAGCTCCTATGATAATAAATCAAACGCAATGTAATTCAGCAAATAATTGAGCGGCAAATAACGTCCTCGTGTGCTTTCTGCGAACGCCAACAAAAGACCTAAAATGGTGGGCGATTATATTAAGTATTTATCGAGCCTTAAGAAATGAATCAGCGAATCACAAGACGCACATGTTTAAATGTAGCTGACCTGCAACGCGATTGGCTGCCGGAAATTAGAGCGACGGGACTATAGTTCATTCATTTATAGAGTTCTGCCCAAGGACAGCTCTTTCATTGCAAACCCAGTATTCTCCAATCCTTCCTATTTTCGCCTTCCTCTTACAAGCAAATATTCTCATGGGGGCAGATAAAAAATTTATTTTTTTTCTTCCTCCATGTTAATAAAGTCAAAAACAATTGCCTATACAAATTTTTACTACTCGAGGGCAACTACAAGGCTGTCCAGAAAGTAAGCTTCCCTGGAGTCCTTTATGGAAAGATTTATTGGAACAGATTCAACAATTGTTGAGCCATTTTCAACATATTCCCCACCAGAATTGAGACATTTTTCATACTATGGTATCAACTTTTGTATCCCTGTGTCATAGAGGTCTGCCACCTGGAATGGGAACCAGTGTGTGACAGCCATCTCCAACTCTCTGTTGATACAATGGTATGACAAATGTCTCAATTGCAGTGGGCAATATTTTTTTTTTTTTCGTCGTTGGTAACTCTATAGCATCTATTAGATGCTTTATGGTTGTGCTAACAGATGGAGTTACTTGTGAACAATGTGCCGCTGAAACTTGTGTTCAGGTTACTGCCCAGCGACAGTCCTGACGTATTTTTATATTGTGATGATTGGTTAATTTATAAGTGGGCAATATGTTGAAAAATAGTTCAACAATTGCTTTGTCTGTTCCATTAAATCTTTCCAAAATATTGTGTTTTCTTTCTGTAAACGCCTCCAGGGAACTTACTTTCGGGACGGCCATTGTAATCGCGCTCGAGTGGTCAAAATTTGTATAAGCACTTGGTTTGACGTTATTAACGTGGTGAAAGAAAAAAAAAATAACTTTTTTGTCTGCTCCTATGAGAAAGTTTGCTTGTTAGTCTCCATATATGATTCATATGTCTTAATATTGTTTATCATCTGATATCTTCTTCTGTCCCAAACTCTTCTCCCATTCACCATTCCTTCCAGTGCATCCTTCAGTAAGCAGTTTCTTCTTAGCCCATGACCCAACACTTTCTTTTTCTCTTCTTGATCAATTTCAACATTATTCTTTCTTCACCCACTTTTTCCAACGCATCTTCATTTCTTATTCTGTCTGTCCATTTCACACACCCCATTCTTTTCCATATTCACATTTCAAATGCTTCCAATCGTGTCTGTTTGCTTCATCATAATGTCCATGTTTCTACCCCATACAATGCCACACTCCACACAAAGCACTTCACTAGACTCTTCCTTAGTTTTTTTTCCAAAGGTCCACACTAGATGCTGCTTTCTTTATTATATGCTTCCTTTGACATTGCTATCCTCCTTCCTGGCAGCAGCTCATGTTACAATATGGTACATTGCAAGTATTTGAAACTGTCCACTTGTACTGCCTTATTTGACCAGTAAAACCTGTAAAAGAAACCCAGAACTGTGATAAGGTGAATGTGCCAAATGTCTACTTCCTCTTTTAACATCTTCAGTAATTTTATTTATACAGTACTACCTTTTCGAAATCTAATTTGATCACTTTAGAACTAACAAGAGCATTATTAATGAGCTCATTCTTTCATGATCTCATCCTTTCATCTACTCCTTGGTCTTCCTGGAGATCTTTTTTTTTTGGGGGGAGAGGGAGGGGAAGTGTTTGAATATACCATCTTTACGCTTAAGTATCACCTATGTCAACGATGACCAACTCGTGTTGTGCAAGAACATTCTTTGCTGCACATGTGCAGTATGCAAGAGCAGATAGTTTCACTCAAACTGTTAACATCTGCAAACCAGGCGGCTTGCTTGCATTGCCAACATTTCTCTTCTTTGCTCGTGTGTGCAGCTGAGTTGGTCACCATTGATCTATGTGCATCACACGTGAATGACAATACTAAAAATATGTTTAAGCAAAATAGAAGTAATAACTCATAAAATATTTTTTTTTAATCCAATGCCACCAGGTTGTCTTTTCGACATTTCTGGTCTTCTCTCCTGGCCGTGGCTTAATTGTAACCCACTTCAGAGGTTGGGGCGCCTGGAAGGCGGAGTTACATTACCCCGATGATGTGATAGGATGATTATGATAATGTGGTGCCAGGAGAGGTCTTAAATCTAAACTTAACCTAAATTCCAGACCATGGACGAACACAGGAATAATCCCCTTTAAGGAAAAATTCCTGTGCTCTAACCGGAATCGAATCCGGGACCTCATGAACTATAGCCAGAAGCTCTGACCACTAGACCATGATGCTACTTCCATCACGAGGTGTGTGTCATGGATTCATTAGAGGTAGTGGCGTGCGGTGCTATTTCTTGATGGGGAACAGGACAGAAACAACCCTAATAATAATAATAATAATAATAATAATAATAATAATAATAATATGTATTATGATTTAGCAACATTACCAATTCCTTCTTTTTTTACTTCAGTTACAACTTAATCAGAAAAAGAATATATTAATGATATATTGATATTATTATTAAGCCTAAATATATAATACCGTTAACTAAAAATAAATAAATAAAAATTAAACCTACAATTTACCGCTTGACGAGCACCCAGTTGACCATTTCACAGAATTAAGTAACTACTTTCAAAATGTCTTGTATAAGATTCTGTTTTAGTTTTAAGTTCTGTAAGGAGAGGAGTAGGTTTGCCATTCAAAATAACCGCGCTTTTCTCAGCAAAATTGATCGAACTAAACGCTCTCGACTTCAGCTGATCAATAACACAACACTCGCTGTCTTAGTTTGCATCAGGGCGCTTGCGCTCGGTCTCGTTGAAGTTGGAACAGGCAGGAGTCACCTGTTCCATTGCCATTATTTCGTCAGATTTAACTCAGGCCGGCGAATGCGTAAATCGTACGGATTTTTTAAGATCTATTGTATCATTTCACACAGAATATAATATCACACGAAAAACTCTTCGAACTTAATTGTTTTCCGAATTATCACTATATAAATAAACTAGCTTGACAAAACAGTGTATTTCACACTTCGCAATACTCTGCGAGGGAAGAGGTAACTTCTACAGCTTCCAGCGATACTCGGGTAAGTTCGTGTCCGTTCGAGCCTGCTTCGGAGAAAACATTGCTTGAGACCCCCACTCACATCATCACGCACTGTACACGGGAAGGGCTCGCTCGAGTCGTTTTCACTTCACTGCAAGTAGGCCTATCCTTTAGAATGAAGTATATCTCACAATCTCAGTTAACGGAACGAACAGGTGAAATTACTAAATCTTACAGTTTTCATTTTTTTTCTCAAAGACCAAGGACACTAGAATAAAATTATGTGACACGTTTCCTTATTAAGATAAAATAAATGGCAGGAATTTTTTTCAACGTAATTTTCTTTCATTTTCGACGTGTGGAACCATTTATATATTAATTAATTAAATTAATATATAAATGGTTCCACACATCGAAAATTAAAGAAAATCACATTGAAAAAATTCCTGCCATTTATTTTATCTTAATAAGGAAACGTGTCACATAATTTTATTCTAGTGTCCTTGGTCTTTGAGAAGAAAAAAAATGAAAACTGCAAGATTTAGTAATTTCACCTATTCATTCCCTTAAGGGGGCAGGGAGGAAGGGAACATCCTGTTCCCTCTGTTCCATGGAGGAACCGCCACTGATTAGAGGTTCTCATGTGTGGAGCCATCCTTTTGAAAATATCCCTGCGTAAGTTTGATGTCAGCTGCTCCACGAAGTGTGTAAAAGTGTTCTTATACACGTCAGTATTTACACTTCCTTCAAAGGAAATTGGTTCAATGATTCTGTAACCGGATATTGCACACCACATTCAAACTTTTTCTGAATGAAGTGATGTCTCATGGTACACATGAGGATTTTTTGACGTCCATAAGCTTGTGTTTTGAGAATTTACATAGCCTGAGAGATGAATGGTTATGTGACAACAACCAACATTATAATAATTAGGGTTAGGATTTTGATGAAATTGCATCTTTTTTTCTAGTAAGCCAGAAACATGGCTGCTTTAGTATATTTTATATGTTATGTGATAAACTAAATGTTTTAAGACATATTTTTAGGGCATTTTTTGCCTTTTTCAACTCATAAGAGCATTTTTTGTTTTATTCAGTCATTTTTTTTAGGCATTTTCATTTAATTTTGGCCATAAATCTCCATTATTAATGTAAAATAATGTTTATTTCCTTTGATATTTTCTCTACGTATTTTGTCCATTAATACCCATTATTTTGTATAATATTTTAATCGTTTCTCTACACAAATATTGCCATTTTAACGTAGTACATCCCATGTAATGGACCAGTCCAACCATCCCTTCAATATAGACTCCTCTATACCTGCTAGTTCCGGATAAGAGTGGCCTTGTGGTGGACTACATGGAAAGTACATCTGGTAAAATAATTAATTAAAGTGTACTACTTCGAAAAAATTATGTAAAATTAAATAAACTTAAATGTTGGTACTAGAATTTAATTTAATTACTAGTCTAAATATTAAGTACAGGGACATCATTTTATTTTTACTTCAATTTTTAATGTACCTGTGTTTTTTAATGTACTTCACTCCCACCCCTTCTACTAATCAAGTTAAACCACCCTCCACACAGATCCAAGACCGCATATACAGTCGTAGTAGCTTTACGTTCAGTTCCAAAAATATGTTCGCGTTTTCCAGTGACGAAAGAGCTTTCAATATTGAATCATTTTCGCACAGGTACTGTCGTCCATTTTCCTACGTCGCATCCCGGTTTCCCCTACCTGCTTCTATTCGCCTTTCTGTAAAGGCTAGTGGCTGGGCTATCTTAGCTCTTTTCTGAGAACATTAATTTCTGTTAGGAATTGGACGTCTACGTAATATTATACCCATACAATTGTTTAAAATAACTTAAATAAAAGGGCCTCGTTAAGTAATTAAATGTCACGTGATTTCCTCCTTTTCTACGACCCTGCGATACAACCACTTGGACGGACAGTAGATAGCATGTCTGAGTAATTTTATCTTTTCGGATCGGCCAGAAATGAAGATTGAATTTACAGTACGTAAGGTACTCTTTTATGGAGTAGGTACAGAATTATTTCAACATGAGTTACTAGTACGAAGGACGAAAGTGGTAATTGGGATTATGTACAATAGTCTATAGTGCGATAATATGCACATTAGAACTGAAGCCTGTATCGAAATGAACGGCCGCTATTTTAAAAAAATGTGCTTAAATATCCATGTTATGATTATTTTTAAATTTAACTTCATTCTCTATAGTGTACGCTGATGTGCTCTAGACAGTATAATATACATTGCATAATGAATACGTCCACATGGATAGCTCAGTTCGTGAGTAAAAACACTCATTGTTAATACTGTACTGTATTTTGATTAAACAAAAACCTAATGAAAATTATCGAAGTCAAAAGCGTGATATTTCCTAGTTTACGTAAATGGATGTACTACTTTTCTTCCCTCCTATACCTAGTAAAGTGATATGTTTGTATTTTACGCCAGTATCATCGAACTCTAGTTGTGGAAGGGAGTAGGCAAACGGTATTTGCGGTTCTAATCTTGATCCAAAGGTATAGGCAGGTTAATATTAAAAATGTTAGTAAAAATAAAATGATGTCCCTGTAGTACGAAACCTCTTTTCCTACTAAGCCAATTACGTAAGATGAATATTTAGGGCATTTTTAAGAGCATTTTTGAAAGATTTTTAGGTCATAAATTCATTGTTTTAAGACATTTTTTCATGATTTATACGTCATCAGAATCCTAGCCCTAATAATAATGTATCGAAGGCAATCTGCCATCTGCTGGTATCCATTGAAACCTCTGATTTCGTGCATCATTTCAACGTACTTACAATTTAAAAGTTACCTGTGGACACAGAGTTATAGGTAATTAAAAAGTGGGATAGCCCACTGAAAGACTTTGTACTTTTTACTGTGATTTGAGACAGTTTATACATCCTCTTCGCATGTATAAAGCATTCCTCATTCTTGATGTATTACGATTATGTGTTTGAGATGAATTCTCATTTTTATTTATTTATTTACTCTGGTGGAGTTATGGCAGCAGAGTCCGTATAGACCAGTTTCTATCTAATGCATTTCCAATTCACCGCGGGCTAAAGCAAGGAGATGCACTACCACCTTTACTTTTTAACTTTGCTCTAGAATGTGCCATTAGGAAAGTCCAGGATAACAGACAGAGTTTGAAATTGAACAGGTTACATCAGCTTCTTGTCTATGCGGATGATGTGAATATGTATTTTCACCTGGTGAACTTTCGTATGCAGAATGACTAAACTTTTGTCTGTTAGAACTGCGGATTCTCATAGGAATCATTACCTTGATTTCAAATTTTTTTTCGAAATGCTTCCATTGCTTAAAATTTTCAAGTTAATCGTGAGTTTTGAAATTTAAGAAAAATAATTATATTACATAAGTAACATTCATGTTGATTAAACATAGCATGACATACTTTGATATTCAGGAAAATGAAAATAATGTCAGTAGTCTTTATATTTATTATTGGTATTACTGTCACTATTATTATTATTCTTACTAATTATTATTATTATTATTATTATTATTATTATTATTATAAATAATCCATGGCGCCACAGCTCGTGAAGGCCTAGACTGACCAGCCAGCTGCCCACATTCCGAAGCAGAGGTGGACAATCATCCAACCAGACTGGAGGAATTGTGTGGTTAGCACAATGATCCCTCCAGCCGTTATAGCTGGCATTCGCAACCGGATTTCACTACCTATCGTAACTCCCCAAGTGCATCACGATGCTGAGTGGGCACTGATCCCATACACTGGCCGAAATTTCATGAGAAAATTTCTTTCCCCATGAGGACTTGAACCAGCGCGCATTCCGTAATGCAAGTCCTAGACAGGATGCCTTAGACCACGCGGGACTAATTATTATTATTATTATTATTATTATTATTATTATTATTATTATTATTATTATTATTATATGGATTGAGCCATTCCACTTCAAACCTATCAAGATTTCATATTGCTGTCTCAGATTGTTTTTAATTCTTTGGACACTTTTAACTCGAAAATACATTTTATCCATGTATATGTACAAATCTATTTTCGGCAGATATTAAATTTTCGAAAAATCATCTCTACCAATTCCTTGGATCTATCTATCTCTGGTTCTAATCATTCATATTATTTAGTCTTGTGCTCACATGAAAGGTAAAAATCTCAGTGAAATAATGAGATATTCTACATATCAGGATTTGTGGCTTGTCCCCTTCTTTCACTGGACCCCTCAACTTCAGAGGAGACTTATATTTAAGTTATTGACATTACAAACGAACATGCTGAGTATTTATTATATAAAATATGCTTATTTGAATGCATACGTGAACATTGTGTGCTTCATTAAACTATTATTGTTGTATTCCACTATCAAGTTATGTAATTTCTGGAACAAACGAAACCCTGTCATTGGATTACTGCATACTCTCCAGCACTATGGTTGCACTAGAATGCTTGCAGGTAATTCACATTATAATAAAATTATATCTGCAACATAGGTGACGAGCAACGAGATACTTCAATAACGTATAGCATCATGTGAAATGCACCCAAGTGGACGACTAACCTCTTTACTTACCGACATGAACACTTTGTATGTAAATGTCTATCTGCATTAGAGACGCTACCCCGAGGGTACACTGTGCTGATGACTGCTGTTATAAGGAATAGTTTGTGTAATCAGTTCAACTAATATTTTTCATTGATTCTAGTTCACGTTAACAATTTGTTAAAAACATAAAATTGTTTAGTCACACGTTAAAAAGTGTTAACATTTTTTTTTTTAAAGGTTTTATACCTTGTACAGACGGCCTGTTTCAACACGATGTTGCATCGAAACGGGCCGTCTGTCCAAGGTATAAAACCTTTTTAAAAAAATTTTAACACTTTTTAACGTGTGACTAAACAATTTTATGTAATATTTTTCTCTTCACAATTTCTAGAACACCTACTGTGTACCTCCTACCAAATGAGTACTGGCATCTTCTAGTAGAACAGCTGACACTTATAATACTGACTACTCACCTTTTCGGGGTGGTGAGGTTATTAGAAGTGTGAACCTTTTTGTTCCTGCCCTCCATGCCTGTTTCTTCCATGCACTAGTACACCTTTACCAGTAGACACCTCTGTCTTCAAAGTTAGTTTAATGTTGAAATATATAAAATATAGAAAATACATAGTGACACTACATCTCTTCAATCCACCAGGAATATTTACTGAACGTTACTAACAAGGTTAGTTCTGTGTATCTCATTTTTCAACTGGTATTGTACTCAATAAAAGAAGCCTGATTAGCAGAGCCAGGTATTTATGGATATCGCGAAAATCACGACATAATAGATATACAAAAGATTCTTACTAATCTTTACTAATTAAGTAATTCTGATTAATAATATACGGATAAACAATCTCGAAATAGAGTTCTAATAGCGAAATATGAACACATTCGCGAATTATTACTATTGCATTGTTTTATAGCGAATTTCATATTCCGAGTTTTTTTTTTTTTTTCACTTGAATTTGTTATATATCCAAGCAGGCTACATTACATGGTATTCCAGGTGTTGATTACATTAGTGAACTCAAAAGACGGAGAATTCAACATTTCATTAATAATTTGAAAGTGTTAATTTGAGGGGCTGCAAGTTTTTTTCGTTTTTAATGAATGTGTGTTAAATACAGCCTCAATCCAACAAATATTGTTTATTGGCCATACTGCACCTTTACCAGAATCCAACGAACCTTTAATGTTAATTATTTGGAAAGTAATATTCATACTGAGTTAATACTCCAATAAATTCCAAAAAATTGTATATTCCATTAATTTCTGCCAAGAGTACAAATCAATCTCCAACAATCTCTGCAGACACCAAAAATAAAAAACACAAATGATAAAATTAATCTCCATAAATACCTGCCCCTGCTGATTAGTAAGGTTACCAGAATCTCCATTTCCCAGGTAGTCTCCAAATTTTGCTTTTGGTCCCTGGTAAAATTCGTCTCCGATATAATAATTTGTTTCCAATTATCCCCACACTTTTGGTTTCAACTATTATAATTTTATGAAGCTATTGAATATGTCAATGCCTGGCATATTCATTCACAGGATAAGCTATCTGGAATGTATACTGCTGAGATCTCCAGAAAGAGATAGTTCAGTATTTTTCTTCAAATCTAGATGGATTTGATCTGGATGAAGATAATTGATTTTATTACATTTCTAGCTTGAAGAAATAATGACTTCAGAGAAGATATCAGAGTGAAATTAAAAAATGCTACTCTTTGCTCAAAATGGAGTGAATCGATGTGACTTGGAATTACTGTGAAGAATTTATATCTTATAAATATGTTCGGTTAAATCCTGTTTCTTGTTCTTTTAGTTCCTGTTTTAATTAAAATGCCTGATCTTCTGGACATTCAATTACAAGTTATGCCTTTTAAGAATTCAGTTATATAATTACTTTGAATAATTTGATTTTATCAATATGTTCGGTTAAATGTTTTTTGTTCCTTTCAGTCCATATTTTAAAACAAATGCCTGATTTTCTGGACTCTAATAAACTTAAGGTTTTATATTTGAGAATGTGTTTAAATTCACATGTAATTCACGTCGAAAAGTGGTATTCATTGAAAATTTCAGGAATATGACAGGATTTAGGCATTTATCCAAACATGCAAATAAAACAATTATTCTTGAAATAATACATCTTTGTTTATTTCAAGCACATAATGCTCACACTTTCTTTGGCATAAGTTACAAATTCAGATTTATACTAAAAGATAAAAAAATGCCATCATAAAGCCCTGAAAATGTTTATCATGCACCAATGTATAGCATTTATTTGACTACATTTTACAAATTGCTTAAAATCTAACCTTAATGTCAGTGGCCTCAACTGCACACATCAAATGCATTAGCTCATCATTTCCTCATACAGTAAATTTCTGTTGTATTTAGAGGTTTTGTTCCTAGAATGATGATAGTAAAGCCATCATAACAGTTGACGCATATTTAATTGCAAATTGATTCTCATTAACATACAGTATAACCCCGATTATCCGTCATCCTATTAACCGATCGATGGATTATCCGACTGCCTTTCTCTCGCTCTTTATTTTCTCTTTTTTTTTGCTGCAGAAAAAAATGTAGTACTATACCTCATATTATTAGCTATTTTTCTAGAGTGTATTATTAAAAGCCTTTATCCTTACACAGTATTCCTTCTGGCAGTAAGAACAGTTACCTGAAGGTGTTTTTCCCAACTTGTAAAATAGTCACTATTTGCTTTCAAAGAAATGATCCCACTTCCGCACAATTTATAGCAAACCCGTGCCGCATTCAGTCCTCCTACTGTTCAAGTGTCCGTATTTTATATTTTCTATGCAACTGCATCTTCCACGGGTGTCAAAAGTATTTTGCTAGCTATCGAAATAAAAATGCAAATAATTGAGAGCTTTGGGAAAAGAGTAACCGTGGTTCATTTCGCATAAGAATACGAGATTGGCGTTAATACTGTGGGCGATTTAATGAACAACTAGGATAAAGTGTATAAAGTATGTAAATCTACAACAGGAGACCTCTACAATTCCCACTTTTCCGCGTAAAAAACATCACAAGGAATTTCCTTGTCCTTCATAAACTCATCATTGACAAATTAATGAACTTCTGGTCCACTATCTAGAATGTCAAACACAACATTACGGAGGAAATTACAAACTGTAATAGTCTTTGTACTTAATTCATGAAAATATATTATGATACGGATTATCCGATTTTTTCAATTAACCGTCAAGTCCACCCCCTTCATTACCACGGATAATAGAGGTTCTACTGTACATGAATTTCTGATTTAAAAAAATGTGATATAAAAATTATACCTTGAGGTTATTTAAAATGCTGGTATATTTTACATTATTCTTCTAATGGCTCCCTGTATCTCAACATAGCATATTAAGATTCTGCCTGAGACAATAAAGAACAGTATAGATGTTGCACTATATCTCTGCTGGTGAATGACTGTTCAATTTCAAAGTGGCTTATCTTGGTTGTAGGCGACAGAATAGCCTACTAAAAAGCAAAACAAAAGACATCTGCTTGTCTTCATTTCAATGCTCTGATCACTCTTGCTTGGGTGTAAGGTGAGAGTTTAGACATACTTTTTCTTACAGATCAGCACAACCTTTTGCTATCTCTCTTCCCCCTCACCGCAACTGTGATGTTGCACAGAAGCAGAGTTGTAACACAGTCTAGTATATACAGTCGCGAATCTCAATACGTAGTAAATATGCAAACATTAGATAGTTGCTCACCACTAGGATCACTAATATCGCCTCATTACAGGCAATGCAAAATATTACCGTCACAGTCTATTGTTTCTAGCACCCTCAGAACTCAAGCTTCGTGACTGTATATAGTAGACTGTGGTTATAATAAAAGATCATTACATTCAGAAGCTGTACTGTGTCACTTTACTCTTTATATTTAGACTTATCTGCAATCAGAAATATATCATGGAACAAAAATGTACTCCTATAGGCTATATACACACACTGGGTAAGTTACCTTCTCCTTCATACGAAGTTATGCAATCCCACACATTCATTTAAGTATCTCAATATCAATTTTATTTGTGCTAATGTCCCATGGTCACACAATAAAGTGCATAGTTGCATATTTTCATTATGGAAAGCACAGATAATTCATCCTAGAGATATAGAAGTTTCATGCCCAATCTTATCTTGGAACTATTGCAGAAACAGCGCAATTTTGAAAACACACAGAGTTGCATAAAACTGAAGAGTAGCCAGTGAATCGATAGTGATTTATCGATATATTCGTATGTTAAAATCGGATTTACAAGTATATCGTCGCCTGAATGCAAGAACTAGGTAACTTGATTTTTCATATTTTGTGACATTGCCTATTTACTTATTTATTGCACTAAGGAATATGTCTCGTTTTCTTTTACCTATTTGTTATATTGGAAAATAGATGTCGCTGGTATTGTTCGATCAGTTACCTAGATCCTGGATTACATTTTGTGCGATTTTTGCTATGCTATAAAAGAGGTAACTAAAAACCGCAAATTTCTAGTTACCTAGTTCTTGCATTCTGGCGACGATATTATTTATGCTATCAGTCACTTTTAGGCTAAATAATTAGTGAGGGAACAAAGACAAAAAACATGTGTTCACCTTATGAAAGATTGGTATTAAATTACAAAGGAAATTATCTAAAAATTTCTTCTGCACAAGCATTGTTGTGATCATGTCATGTTTGAATTTCCAACCACTCTTAACAATCAGATCAATAAAATGTGAGATTCGTTCTTGAGAAAATAATTCACTCCAATAAATTAATTTAGAGTCTCTTGAAAGGCATTTTTGCAAGGCTTACTCTCGTCTCTCTTACACATGATCGTGAATTTACTGTTCATTCCATATTCTCTCAATTATTTCTGTCCTTAGTCTACATTACAATTTTAAATGGTTCCAAAATGTTTTTACACAATATCCTTATGAATTTATTTTTAATACTTAAAGGAGCAGTCTGCGATAAAACTCTAAATTTGGATTATATTATGGGGTGTTTACTTAAGTAATCTTGGGTTAACAGCGTTTGTCGCATCTCTCTTCGCCTATTAGTTTGCAAAATATTAAAGGTCTTACTGCAAGCTCTGACGTCATATACTGTAATAACAATAATAATAATAATAATTTACCCAAAGTCTATTCCAGTTTAAATACCGTGTACAACCCATTGTTCCGGAAATACTGTTATAATTTTATTCACCACACATGAAGATATAACCACTCTGTTCCTCCTTCCAATTGCTGTCCATGAATTTATGCAAGCAACAAACAGCTTATAAGCAACACATCGCCATGTTTTGTTCGTTGGATTGTCTTTTGTACGTACTTTATAAAATGTCTTGCTGATGAAACATAGTTGTAACTTTTTAAAGTATAAGTCTGTGCCCGGGAAGAAAAAGGTCTTAAGTAAAAATTTTATACTTTTCAGGAGAGCAGTAGAAAGATTGAAATTGATGTCAATTATAGATTTCTTTTAATTAAGAGGTTTTTCCTGGATATTATTTGTTTATATTTCTGCCAAAATAACAATTTTCTTGATTATTTCCAAAAATAGCCGCACTTAAGCCCTTTTAAGACTACAACCCAAACTGAGAAGAAGGGACTATTTAAACATAAGACTGTAAATTATTAGGAATGCAAAATGTTGTTGTTGTTTTCTAATGCCAGGCGTTTGACAATAAAGTCATTTGACCTCTTGCACTCCAATATTTTTCAAAGATATTATCATGGCCAGCCACTGAAGCACAGATTTTGAGGTGTTCCGAATCCATTTCTTGGTTTGAGTTGCACAATGGGCAGTTAGGGGACTGATATATTCCAATTCTATGCAGGTGTTTGGCCAAACAATCATGGCCTGTTGCCAATCTAAATGCAGCTACAGACGATTTTCGTGGTAAATCGGGAATTAACTGTGGATTTTGATGCAGAGAGTTCCATTTTTTCCCTTGGGATTGAGTTATCAAATTTTGTTTGTTGAAGTCTAAGTATGTAGATTTAATAAATCTCTTCACAGAGTAATACGTAGATTTAGTAACAGGTCTGTAAGTAGCAGTGCTGCCCTTCTTTGCTAAAGCATCCGCATTCTCGTTTCCCAGGATTCCACAATGGGATGGTATCCATTGGAAAACAATTCTTTTATTGAGTAATATTAATTGAGAGAGCATTTTAGTTATTTCTGCTGTTTGAGATGAAGGTGTGTGTTTAGAAACGATTGACAGAATAGCTGCTTTGGAGTCTGACAATATAACTGCATTCCTAAATTTATTAATGTGGCATAGAAGATTTCTGAGACATTCACTTATTGCAATGATTTCACCATCAAAACTTGTTGTTCCATATCCAAGAGATCTATAAAGTGAGAAGAGACAGCACGTAACACCTGCACCGGCACCTTGTTCTCTGGAGAACAGTTTTGTGGAGGGTACCTAATATTAATTGTCTCTAAAGACAATTGTTTCAGTATTTCAGTTTTTACTTCTGATTTCAGTATTTCTTCTGTTAAATTTAGATTATATTCAATTATATATATGAATGCAAAATAGGTCTTAAACAATATAGGACTGTTTACCTGCTGCTTGAAGTTTTAAAAGGAAAGGACATCAGTATGAGATAAAATAGCTAAAATACAAGTTAGACCTTTTTAATAGGGCAGCATGGAAAGTAAACATGTGATGGTTTGTAAGGAATAAAGTATTAAATATTCTTAAGTCCTTTATTTTGTGTGTGCTCGATTCAAAAAGTACTTAGGACATTTGGTAACACTCTATAATTCCAGTCAGGAGTCTTATTTGACTTAACCGTTTTACCAGATTGTAGAGAATTGTTTCCGCTTTCAGAATGTATAGAAATCTCTTTTCACAAAAAATTGACTTAAGACCTTTTTCCTCCCGGCCACAGAAGTACAAGTATAACACAGAACTCTCTGCTATGCTTCCTATGGGGCTTTTATTGTACCTTGGTTCGGACTCCCGCTCCGAATTGTCGGCATTCTGGCACACTGAATTAACTTTCACAAATGTTCCCATTGTTTTTACCGAAATATTTGTAACAGGGGAATGACATATATTACAGAAGCGAAACAAAATTTAATTAATATAAGAATTTAATTCAGTCAATACTTAACAGTGAGAAATACATAAAATTAATGTTATACCAAAAGTAACATTACATATATTTAACGACAAACGTTTTCACCAATTATATTGGCATCTTCAGGTTGAATATACCATGTTAACAAAATGAACACTTGGTCTTAACTAGTTAAAACAATGTTAAAAGTAGGATATAAATTAAAACAATTAATAAAATTGAGTGATGCAGCCACCAGGTTGTATGTAGGAAATGATGTATAGTAGAAAGCAAGACGGCAAGACCTCTTCTAGTATTGTGGTAACAGTTTCGGAATCAGATTAAGGATGCTACAAATAGGGCGGTCGTGTTGCCAAGTAATGGTGACAGGATAAAGCCCTGTAATTAGCAAAGGATGGTATGAACAAAATTGTTTGAAAATATTGTTTAAGATCATATAGAACATTACTTACAAGAAGTTGAAAGAGTTGGCTGGGATAAATAAAAATTTGCCGCACATCTCATCAACCAAAATCATGATCTCACGAGCATAGAAGATGCTTTGCAGGTTTTAAAATCACAATCACATGAATGCTGCTGAAGAATTATATATCATCACTCACTCTAATAGTAACAATAGCCACTTGCTTAACGAACAATATCCAAATTCAAATAACCCGCTGTTTAAGATTATACAGAATTAACTTCCGATCATCTACTAGTCTTGTCAGGTATGCAGTTTTCTTTGTAAGCTACTTCTTAATGTAAAGGTCAGTCGTGCCGCCGCTCTCATGAACTCCAGCCAACTCTTTCAACTTCTTGTAAGTAACGTTTTATACAATCTTAAATAATACTTTCAAACAATTTTGTTCATACCATCCTTTGCCAATTACAGGGCTTTATCCTGTCACCATTACTCGGCAACACGACCGCCCTATTTGTAGCATCTTTAATCTGATTCCGAAACTGTTACCGCAATACTAGAAGAGGTCTTGCCGTCCCCCTCGTCATACATGCTTTCTACTATACATCATTTCCTACATACAACCTGGTGGCTGCATCACTCGATTTTATTAATTGTTTTAATTTATATCCTACTTTTAACATTGTTTTAACTAGTTAAGACCAAGTGTTCATTTTGTTAACATGTTATATTCGACCTGAAGATGCCAATATAATTGGCGAAAACGTTTGTCGTTAACCCTTTCTAACCCAAATTAAATTTACAAGCAATCCATGTTGAAACAAATAGCTGTATTAGGACCAATTCAGTGACCAAGTTACGGGAGTAGCAACATTTGAAACAAAACTATATTGATGAAAATGTATTGAAATAGAAGTTATCCAGCAAAATTTATCTTCATATGTAACACACAAGTATATAAATGCTATAAAGTTAATTTTTGCCATATGGTATCTATAGTTAAGAAAGGGTTAAATATATGTAATGTTACTTTTGGTATACAGAGGTGTGAAAATTATTAGAATAATCTTAATTTTAAAGGTTTTTTAATAGTTCCTTCACAAATATTCATTGAATTGATGAATATTGGTATATAATATTACTATACTGATATAGGATATATTTACTACTAACAATGCCGGAAAGCATTGTTGTACATTGGTATTTTTCTTATTTTACAATTGTTATGGGAATTCAGAAATTATTATATTATGTTGGCGGAATTGGAAACATCAAAAATTAATTAAGAAATGCTTTAAAGACGGCCTCCAGATATGGAGGGTAGCTGCGAATATATTGAATAAGCAGTCGTGGACAGCCGATAAGGGGTGGTCCTCCAGCTTGGGGGTTGGGCGAAGGGCTAACAACCCATCACCGTAAAAAACAGCTTGTTACGTATCCCTATAATAAGCCTCGGAATAGGACTGATTCTCTGGCACGACCACAGCAAAGGAATAAGGTTTTGAGATTTGGCACTTGGAACGTAACTAGTCTTTATAGAACAGGAGGGGTAACATTAGTAGCAAAAGAACTAGCTAGATATAGAATAGACTTCGTAGGCGTACAAGAGGTTAGGTTAGATGGGAATGGCATATCACAAATAGGAGATTATAGAGACAGGATTAATCTTGCACAGGATAGGGACCGCTGGCGGGCTTATGTGAGGGCGGCAATGAACCTTCGGGTTCCTTAAAAGCCATTTGTAAGTAAGTACGTAAGTTAAACAAATTGTTCTTTGCGTTTACATTGTTGTGAAGGTTCAAATGAACGTATACATCTGTTTTGTGCATATAATTTTTTATGTTTCCAATTCCGCCAACATAATATAATAATTTCTGAATTCCCATAACAATTGTAAAATAAGAAAAATACCAATGTACAACAATGCTTTCCGGCATTGTTAGTAGCAAATATATCCTACATCAGTATAGTAATATATACCAATATTCATTAATTCAATTAATATTTGTGAAGGAACTATTAAAAAACCTTTAATATTAAGATTATTCTAATAATTTTCACACCTCTGTAACATAAATTTTATGTATTTCTCACTGTTAAGTATTGACTGAATTAAATTCTTATATTAATTGATATTGTACTTAACGGACCAATATGCCTTTGAAATTAAAGAAACAAAATTTGTAATGCTGACCAGGAGAAAAAAAAAAAACTTTTTGGGTCCTTATATTACTTTCTGTTTCAGCATCCTCGGAACCTGATGAATTAGAATTTGAAGTTTCTACTTCTATTTGAAAAGACGTGTCTGTCAGTTTCTGACTCACTCACATCAGATTCACCACACACATTTCTTAGCGTCTCACACCCTATCTGACACTGCACAGCTTTGTTTATATTAGGTTCCTGTGAATTATTTTCAGCTATAGGTGCATCACTGCAACTTGCTATTGCTTCTTCGATAAGCTTCTTTCGTTTATTACCACAGGAGCGCTTAGTATCAGAACTGTCTTGGGGAGATTCTCCTTTCAAAAATAAGGAAGGAACAGCAGTTTTCTTCAGTTTCATACGAGTTCTATTGCCTTTCATTAAACGTCTTTTTAGTAGAGACGATTCTTCGAAATCAGTTTCATGGAAATGATTGGAACACACAACAGCAGTTTTCGATGGTGCAAAACCTTTTCTGTTGATTTTCTTCACCCATGCTTTAAATCTCTGCGGTGACTTTTCTCTGTTCGGAAATACATGAAATGATACGTCTTCTCTATGTTCTGCTTTCGCTGTTCCTTCTGAACACGAAAAAACACAACACCACGGCATTTTAAACTGTATTATGACACAATTTCTTCTGTTTAGTCTACTGTAGTTTAAAATCGTTCATCTAAAGGAAAATAAGTCTACATAAAACCACAATATTGGTATTTGCTGTTTTACGATTAAATGAAAAGCAAAATATGACTCCACACAATCACAACTAAGTTCGAAATTCTGTTCACGTTTACTACGGCACGAGAAGATACAAAGCACTGCACTCAGCGATGTTCTCAGTCTACTACGCAATCACACCAGTTCAGTGGCTATGATATCATAAGTATTTGTGCGGAGTCAGTAATTCAAGAACCACGCCTCGCATTGACATGCGGTAAAGTATATTCTACTAAGACTTAAAAACGTGTTTGATTAAAGCCAACTTAATTTTATCATGGACTGTTCCTTTAACAAGCGTTTAAGCTTTCTTGAATAAATTAGTAGAACCCTAGTGTAAAATATATTCATGCCAGTAAAATTACTGGAAATTCATTTTAGAATATCTCTGTACCACAATCAGTAAATAAGAACAATTTTTTACGTAGTATACATGAAATTTTATTTATGCTTCTTTGGTAAAAAAAAGGGGGGGGTAACGAAAAACTGTAAACAATTGACAGTTTTAATTGTATTGCATTCATACTAAAGTTTCCATACTTCTGTAAAATTATGCACTTCACATTTAAATTAAAAAGTTCTAGTTATCTACTGAAATGTTGAAGAGTAACTGTATAATAGTAAATCTGGAAAATGTTTCAACATCAATATTCCACTCCATCACAGTCTCCATATTTCCATTCACTACCAGAATTCCTTTGTAAATTATCTTCATTAAGGTACTTTCGTTAACAGTTAACCAGAAGTTTATCACTTGTCTTTATACCCTGTATAATTATTTACGACTTTCTTCTTTGGAAGGCGAATGTGGTACTTGAGACATGTTATACCAATCGATTTCCGAGAAGTCTATCACTATCTGCCGACTCTTCGGTATGTACTGCCTGCAATTAGAATATTCAACAAGTTATAAAACAACAATAATGCAATATTAACAAATCTACTGACATGAGCCTGTCGCATTTAAGCATAGCCTACTTAAATGCCATCGACCTTGTTCGGGATCGAATCCACAACCTCGTATAAAATTGAATATTCCGTGCTGATTATTTACTTGGAAAGTTTCTATACTCTACTACAATATGATACATGTGTCTTCACTGAGTAATGCTGTCTACTGATATAACATGAGCAAAACACGAGATGTGACACAAATCAGGTTTAGTTTTGTATTGTATTTTAACATTCCATGGTATTCATACATACTTACAGCTAGAATATGGAACAAAAAACTTAATATTATTATAAAATCTTAATTTATAGTCACAGTCTAGATGAAATATATACAGACGAGATTTACAATATAGTCTACTAGTACAACACAAAGTTTTAGTATCAATTTCATGAAGTATTATTGAATGTCATTAATTCACCTACAGAATAAAAGGCGTGAGAAATTAGGTACTTCTTTAATTTGGCCCTAAATAATTTTATGTTTTGAGTTTCATTTTTTATATCGATAGGGAGGCTATTAAAAATTTTTACTGCCATATAACGCACTCCTTTTTGATAGCACGATAGACTTGCCGATGGAGTATGAAAGTCGATTTTGACGTGTATTTATGCTATGAACTGTCGAATTAGTTACAAAGTTTTCACAATTACATACGAGGAAGATTATTAATGAAAAGATATACTGACAAGCCATGGGCATTATTTGTAGTTTTTTTAAAATAGTCCTACACGATTCCCTAGATTTGGCACCTACTATTATTCTAATTACTCTTTTTTGTAGTAGAATATATTGTTACTATCTGTGGAATTTCTCCAGAATATTATTCCAAAACTCATTACCGAGTGGAAGTATGCAAAGTATATTGTTTTTAAGGTATTGATATTTACTATCTTTTGCATAGATCTAATAGCAAAACAAGCTGAATTTAGTTTGGGGGTAATTTCTTTAATATGATTTTTCCAATTTAACACATTATCGATTTTTAAGCCAAGAAATTTGGTTGTTGTTGTTTCTAATAGGGATCTATTATTAAATTATTGCGCTAGTTACTTCTTATGCTGAAGTATAAGCATACACTAGACTCTTGCTAATGCAGCCTCCTTCTGGTGTACTTCCTATCCCTTCTACAGTAAGTTTTTTAGGAATTCGTAATGTGTTGTATTGTATTACTTATACATATACTTCTTCAAACAACTCAGGAATTTAGTGGAAAGCCTGTAACTTAAAAAAAAAAAACAAAATTATGAGGGTATATTAGTCTGAATTTGCATTAATTGTTACTGCAACTGATATTAATTAGTAACTGCAGTGGCATAGAAGAGGCCAGGTTACTCATCCTTGTGACATCACAAATTATGAGGTACACTACGCTGGTCATATGTGAAATATTCTAGTTTTGATTTAGAAATGCAAGTGCAGTGGCAGCTTGTAATGTTAAATTTAATGAAGAATTAAACAACATTTTTTTATGCATTCTCACTAATCTGACACCCTGTTGTGTAAGCAAAGAATGTCGGATTAGCAAGAGTGTAGGCCTACTATATAAGTTACATCAAAGTGACTACTGGTAAAATTAGTACATAGCACTGAATTTAACTACTAATATCGTGATTTTATCAATATACCAATACATATAGGCCTACATGCACTCAACCAATTGCCTTCTTGTGTTCATCCCAATTAGGCCTAACATTAGAAATGACGTGACTGAGATTTTAAAAATCATTTTCCCATTATACAATGACCTTTCGGGTCATTCCATTGTAACGGGTGTTACATCCACAAAGCTAAAAACTGAACACTTTGAATGCAGCCTTAATAGAATCAAAATTTATTTATTAAAACTATTTCCCCTATATTTTCTGAACATTTTGATATAATATAATCCTAAGTTTATTTTAACGAAGTTGAATAACAAGTAAAAAACATGGTGTAACGGGTATTACAGAATTTAGACATGAACTTTTGCATAATTATTGAAAGATGTAAAATTCTGTGAGTTTAATGCACACAAATTAACATCCTTTTACATGGATATATATTAAACATTGACAAAATCAAATATGTTCTCAGTTTTCCTTTCTGCTTAAAAGATTTAATTTTTTTCAAGAAAAGCTTCTGTAACAGGTGTTACATGACTTGTAACGGGTGTTACACTGTGCAAATATTTCTACTTTACTGAAATGATTAATGACACTCTTTCTGTTTTTCATTAAAACAACGCTATTAAAATTTAATATAACGAAATTTCTGCGTAATAACAATTTCATTTTATGTAGATAATTAAATTATCTTTTTTAAAATTCTCAGAGCACAGTCTATTTATTAAATAGCCTGGAATGGAACAAATAGATTAATTGAGGAACATTCAAATTATGGTTGTTTTACAGATATTTTAGTGCATGTGTAATTAATTTTAAACATCTTTTTTCATCTACACTGTCACTGAATTCATAATACAGTCTGTTTCCTTGAGACTTGACATCAGGTGTTGGTAACTTCCTGACCAGTTGACTAAATTTTACAAAATAAATATCATTTTCATCAGATTTGAAGATTTTTTTGCTCTGCCCAGAAACTTTCAGGAACATAATTTTAATGTCCTCTTCATTGTCAGCTTGGTTCTGGCATATTCCAATGTATCGGAACTTTTTTTCACCCTTTGATGACCTGGGTTTCTTGTTTTCACTTAAAAACTCTACCAAAACAAACATGCCAGACTTAACTTCAGATCTATCAATGCTGTACACTGGCATGGGAATCACTTGTGTTTCACTTGTCAGTATCCCATGTTCAGAATCCCAAAACCTGTGGAATCATCATCTTATGGTGCTAAAGGAAGTCCAGACTGCATACTTGTTCTGTGATAAATCACTACTTATTATGGCATAGGATTTCACTGTATCATTAGAACCCAAATGCAACATGTTTTTTTCATCCGATTGTTTACAGGAGCCATTTCTTGAAATAAGCACATTGAAGTGCATTAGATCGTGGTAGAGCAAACAAATATTTTATACAGAATGGACTCTTTGCAGCTTTAACTACTTAAGAGATAGTTACAAGCTATTTTTTATTGTAATAGGTTACAGCAGGCAAGTACAACATTTTGTAACTGGTATTACATCAATAATGTAACACCCGTTACTTAAAGAATTGTAACACCCGTTAACACCGTTTCTGGGTAAAATAAATTAAATATTAATTAAAAAATGTTATGATCTCAACAAGCAACCTTATAATCTCACTTTCACTGCAGGATATTGTGAACAAATATTTCATAAGATCATAATTAAAACTTATTGCATATTTTGTGTAACGGGTGTTACATGCTACAGCAATTTTTAATATGATGTAATTAATTACTGAATTTGATCTTACCTTGAATTGTAATATATGCTTGAACTTCGAAAGCTTCATACATTTCCCTCCAAAAGTGCAAGATCAACAACATGGTGTTTTATGACAACAGCAGGATCTTAAACTTAAGCATGCGAAATAACATATTTACTATTCAAAGAACCTACCAACAAACATAAACAAAACTGCAAAAATATTACATACAAGCCAAGTTTTCTTTAAGGGCAGTGTAATTCATACTTTTAACAGTTGATATATCAAAGTACCATACACTTTATTAATAAATGAAAAAATCACTCAGAGGCTCAGTTGGCATGGAATGGCCCTTTCAAGTAAATTTTTTAATGCTTACCAGTACTTTATTCCTGCCGAATCAAACATCCGTTTAGCTGCAATTGTCTGCACTTTGCTTGCATACTTGTCCGACATGTAGACAACCTCTTTGATTCCAGATTGGATTATAATCTTGGCACACTCATTGCATGGGAATAACGCCACGTACATGGTACAGTTCTTAACGTCTGCAGAGTTCTTGTTCAGAATTGCGTTCACTTCGGCATGGCACACTGAAATACGATTCATTCTTTTTGTTAGTAATTATTTAAGAAAATAAGAGTTCATCTCTGTATTAAGGAAGTAGAAGTACATTGTTAGCAGCAAATATTGCGATTATGCGCAACGGTACAAAAACAAATGACCTAAAAGTACAAACTAAAGCATTCTTTCTTCAAACTGTTGGATGTAGCGACTTCCAAATCATATAATAGGCAAATAAGCAATGAAACCAGCATTTGCACACAGTCATTTTCATTGTAATATTCTGTAGCCTAATGACAAACACTAAAAAAAGATTCATCCGTCTCAAATTAATAACACTTATTTACTTATCACTAAAAGAACTAATTAAAACTCTTTCATACAAGTCTTACCGTATAAATATTTAGTGTCAAGTAAATTATCTGTCCGTTTCCCCCATGGAAATACATCATCACTGCAACCAATAGGCATACCATTATAACCAACGCCTACTATTTTCTTGTCTTCGTTTACAATACATGCACCAACTTGAGAACATGGATCTTTACTTCTTTTAGCAGCCAGAAATGCTGTGGCCATGAAATAGTCTGTCCAACTCAGATAACCATTCCGTTTGTTGTTAATATCGCTGTAAAATAACAGTAGTAATTACGGATAAATTTCAGAACACGGATTACCTTCCTTTCCCTCTTACTCCAAAATCATTATAATGGTAGTTTATTAAAATTTAAAATTACTGACTACCTTGATTTCTCCTTTGCGGATAATGCCTCGCTCGATTGACCAAGCTTCATTTGCGAAAGCTGTTCTTCCATTATTTCTACAGTTCTGTAAAAAAATTACAAGTACTTAAACTCCGTGTATCTATTCAATAATAAAAGTATGTGGTTTTTCCTCTCACATAAAGCAATAACTGACTAAGCCTTTACTGTAACATACAAAGGGAATGGAGAGAAAGTCGAGTTCGAGTTCTATTGTAATCCACAGCTCCCGCCAAAATGTCTCTGCCTTTCGAATTGTCCATTCAGAAATATCGTAAAACGTAAAAGAAGAATAATGAGATAAAATTACTTTACTTACAGTGTTTGCAAAGTAGATGTTTATGACTGAATTCTCACGTTCGCTGAAAATATTATTTCTATTTCATGTTTATATTACCTTCACCGTTAAACTCCACACCTTGCCAGCTGTTCGCAACCCGCAGCTTACATTCAGTGTCACCAACATCAACATTGACAGGGCACTAGATTCATAACCAAAAACACTAGAAAAGCACCAGATAATTATGATTAACTTATTCATAAAGAAAACAATTTGCTATTTAAAAATGTCTTTATTTACACTTTTATTTAAAAAAATCTGCATCGTTATCGTCACTTATGAGCATCAAGCTACTATTTGCGACATTCTTTGAGCAAGATAGCGACTCCTGTGAAACATGATTCCATTGTTCTAATGTTTTTACATGAGGTCTTTCCCCTTCTTTTTCAGTCAAAATCTGACATTTTAGTACTGGATGTAATGTGCTAATGTTTATTCGGTTTCTTTGTATGGATTTTATTAGATTCGCCTAACTAAACAGCAAGGGCGCCCACAGGATCCAATCTCAGTGGTAGCCTAGATGTAGGGTGGTAGCAAGATGGTTAGAAAATTAGAGGAAATGGATGGACGAGGAGAGAGAAAACTGAACATGAAAAATAGTCAGTTCTGAAATCTAAATTACTTTGTGCACGCATTCATAGTTTAAAGTGCCCGCTTTTGTTGAATTGTTTGAGAAAACATGTATCGAACCATCAAGCACGTAGAAAAAAAAAAAGACTTAAAAATGAAAATCTCAGTGGTACCACTGGTTACCCCTTGTGGACGCCCTTACCAACAGTCCATAGTATAGAGAACATGTTCTCTATACTGTGAACAGTCTTTCAACTTCGGCGTTAGAATGGGGTACCGTAACGTAAGAATATTATTGATAGTACCACACAAAGTGTGTCCTTGCAAGGGTTTTCTCCGCTCGCATCCCTATATATGAGTTAATCTCGGCCCTAAACTACCCGGTATTTTAACGGATTTAAGAGATTCCCCTGGGGAATTGAACTGAATAGAATTTCGGGAGGGAGGATACTACAACCCAGCACTGCGACCTGACGATCTATTGCGCTAACGCTCAAGCTAGCCTCATTCCCAAACCCACACCGGCTAATCACACTAAGGTTCGCTGCGTACCCAGGTTTTGAACAGGCAACCCCATTATTACAGCTGTTTTCTTTTTCTTTTAAAGAAGGGACATGACTCAGCGCTGCGATCGGAAAAACAACTTAATACTATATAGCATGGATGGGCATCGTGCCTCACTTGAGAAATAATGCCTCACTGACCGTCACAGAGCTTATCGCTCTGAGTGACATCATCTTCACAGTCCCCGTTCCTCCCTCACGTAGCTCCTAAGCGTGGGCAGGTTCTATATCAGTTTCATAAGTAATATCAGTGGTGGCATAATGGCATTATCAAAGCAGTGTGTACGCGTTAGAAAACGATTATTTCATGGGAAATGGGAGGAAGAGTTTTTTTGCTGTTTAGAAGGGGAGAACATACGATGTATGTTATGCTCGAAAATCCTATTAGGCATTAATAAATTTAATATACAACGACATTACTCCTTATGTAATAAAGAACATGCTGAATTAGAAGGTAAGACAAATTAAATGTTATTTTTCGTACTATTCCGAAGAAAATTTATGATCTTAACATTTGCATAGTATACTAAATACGACATTATACCTTAAACACGCTGCATTAAAAGGTACGTGGAATTAAATTTTGTTTGTACGTATTATTTCCAAAAGAAATTTATATAAAAAAATATCAAATGTGCGTAGAAAACAAAATATGATTTTCTGAAATTATTTTAGGTCGACAACGTGCAAATCTATTAAGTAATCTTGATAAACGCTAGACTATTCAAGAAAATAAACGTAGACAACGTGATGGAATATTATTGGCTAGTTACGCAATTTATCGCCTGTGATTTAAATCAATTCAATGATGGAGAAATAGTAAAGAGGTTTATGATTAAAGCTGCCAAATTAATTTGCCAAATTGAATAAAAGTTTTCGAGTCTCTTACGTTAACCAAGCGCTTTCCTAATAATTCGCCACTGACCGCCTTAGCGATTACGATAAGGTGACGCAGGTCACAGCAGTTTATATTTCCCATGCTACTCTGCAGTCTCCTCTCCTAGTAAACAAACTATTTCAAATCGAGTGCCTCACGTAACCGAAAATTGTGCCCATGTATGCTATATAGCGTGGGAGGCCTGTTGCTATGATAACTAGGTTGAGTTGCCAAAGTTACGGTTCCCACTTGGTGAGTACTCAATAGCTCTCTTGGCGCCATTTGTTGTGCACACAATGTCAGCTATTAATGCTTTCCGTGTTTCATTCTCTGTCGATTTTTCTTTTATTTTTATAACTTCGCATCAATTGTCAACAAATGTTTTAAGGTGAGCCATCTAACGTCAACTGGTAGCTCGCATCAGCTGATCGCGTGGTCGCCCAAATTACTTCAAGCATTCCTGAAGGCTTGCGTTATGTCTGTGGAGAATCAAATTGGGTGAAAAGTTTTGTATCTTCAGTCCGAGAAATAGCAATTACTGATGTCGACATAGCGTAAAATAATGATCACCAACAACATCATAACCTGTAATATCCTTTATTGTAGACTTCACTGAGTACAATAGTAGGCCTACTAGTCGGAGTAAAATTGATGTGAAATGACATCGCTTTGAGCCGCCGACGCGGACGGAGCTCTGTGAGTTTGTCTGCTGATCCGATGCTCTGCTGTGGCGTGTTTGTAAATCACATAATTATAGAAATAAACCTTACAATATTTTAAAATGAAAAATCCACAAAGTCATCAGCAGGCTTCGAGACTTTGGACCCGATACAATAAGTTTACTGTGCATGCACTATGGGTTGTTGACTCGCTGCAGGTAGGTAGAGATGTGTGAGGTAACAACGTTGCTGTTTAGAGTAGAGTACGGTAGTATGGGGAAACACACATATGGACATTCTGAAAGTAAACATACATTACACAATGATAATGTCAAAAGAATATGAAAAGCATTTATTCTCCTGTCTTTTATAAGCATTTGTGTTTAATTATACACAGTGTTAATGGTGGAAATAAGCATGTAGCAATTTTAATTTTTTCATTTATCCTATTGGTCGTCATTAGGAAGTGCAGTTACAGTACCGAATTGCTGTGTACCTACTAAAAGATACATTCTCAGTGTCTCAAACGTAAATCTTTTTCGGTTATCTGCCAAAGTTTGTACTGTAGAAAGCTGCGCTCTACGTCGCATGACGTGATAGGAGCAAAACGAAAAAACCTAACATCATTGCAGTCTCTAAGACACAGTCCTTTATTCCCGGGTGACTCTATGTCCACTAATTTGCTGTTTATGTTACACAATGTTTCATATCCGTTATTTTTACATAAAATTGATTTCCACTTCTGATTTACACGTTCTCTAACCGGTGTACTTGGTGTCTCATTAATTCTCTGTGTCATTTTCTAAATTAATTTGAGGGCTCCCGGCATCTCATGCTCTGACTTTTCTAACCGTGTAATAGTTTCAGACACAGTTTGAAAATAGGTTTGTATGAAAACCAAATTATTCGTCAGAACCTTCAAATCCAGAGCGTTTTTCTTTGCGTATTTGTTGGCATTCATTCTACAGTACCCCCACCCACTGTACGCTTTACCACTATACTCAGTACGCCATTATACGGATTTCCCACTGAACTGCTCTATTGGGTCCGAAGTCTCGAAGCCTGGTCATCAGTATAGTTTGGTTACGGATTATTTCTCAGACTGTCTCCTTCATGAAGTTAGATCAGCTTTAATTTTGTCTTGTCTCTTTTCCTTCTCGTAGAGAGTTTTAACTTCAAATGGACGAAGTAGCATTTCTAAACAAGTGATACGGAAGGAATTCTGTTTCGTAATATTTTAATATCTCAGTCGATTCCAGTATCCAGTTATGTTCCAACATCGTGTACCTAATTGTAAGATTATTGCTGACAACTTGTGATCTCGTATTGGAGAAATGAACATATTATTAAAGTCGGACATGGGTACCCTGCTTCGCTATGTTAAATGAACACGGACATTCTGATACATAGTAAGAAAGAGCGGGTGGAGGTGTAGTGCCTGTACGCTTGCTAGAAACTTGCTGATCTTAAGTAGAGTCGGATGAAAATGTTATACGTATTTAAATTTACAAATTTAATAGGTTACTTCTAGTACGTAAAATACAATTTTATACAAAAACGTTCGTTTCATAAATTTACAGTTAGTGTGTGATTGTTACAAATATATGTACAAATTTATTATTTCTTAAACTTAAGCTCCTAGTTCACATTTAAATTTGGCTCATCTATCTTACTGTAATCATTACTATTCTTATATGTGTGTTATTCTGTGTTTTTGGCAACCCAGGATGCCTGGGCAGACTATTTCTTGAAATAAATTATATATACAATTTCTGTATATCACAACTTAAATTTAATTAACTTACTTGTTTTGTATTATACATATAGCTCAACTGATGAATGATCGTTTGCGTTTGTAAATTTAATAATCTGATTGGCTATGTATTGTATACTTTTAGTAGAGCCATCGATGTAGCTCAGTCGGCAGACTCGCTGGGCTGCTGATCCGGAGCTGCGTTCGGGCTTGGGTTGGATCCCCCTTTGGTCTTTGGTTTCTTCCGAGGTTTTCCACAGCCGTGGGTCTGAACCCGGATGGTCTATGGCGAGTCCTCGGCATCAACCCCTTTGATTAGATTACCCCCCTTTGATTTGATTACCTGGTTGGGTTTTTCCGAGGTTTTCCCCAAACCAAAAGGCAAATGCCGGGTAATATTTTGGCGAATCATCGGACCTCACCTTATCTCACTACATCTCGCCAAAATATTGTAAAAAATTGCACAGAATTGTAAAAATTGTAGAAAATTACTAAATTGTAAAACTATAAAAATTTGTAAAAATGGTAATTGTAATATTGTAAAATTTTGACTTATTCCACATCTTAAAGCTTCATTGCTCATGTAAGATCTATGGAATAAAATAAATGAATGAATGTAGGCACAAGTAGCGACGTTCTAAATGTTTTCATATGCTGCAAAACAAAACATAGAGTCCAGTAATTACAAAATTGAAGTACTATGTCACATTTCATACATCCATAGTTCCTTTAATATTCACTACAATGAATTAACGAAATATACATACATACATACATTCTAAGCGAATTAGAACTCAGCTATGTTACAATCTGATGTAGGTACTATAGCTATGTTCTTCCTCGTGTTACCATTTGGACATAAAATACACACAGAATATTCAGAGATTTTCTTAATGCTTATATGAGGCGTTTAGTTGAAACTCAGATATATCACTAAAACATAATTTTTCAGTATGAAGGATAAATGTTTACAAGGAACCAAGAATTTGCAACCAATACTATTTTTCATCATAAAAATCCATGTGATGTATCTGGCTTTGGAGCATAACAGTGCTATAGCAGTTGTAGAATCATGTGAAGATATGAAATATAACATTAACTCATAAAAAAAAGTGTTGTATCTGATTTTTCAACTACATGCCTCACATTGGCTACGTAGTTAGCTTTATTTACTATTTTTTATGTCAACGAGAATGTTCTACTAACAACAATAATTAATTACGCAAAAATATTGCCTCGTTCACGTAACAGCCATTACAGCATTTATGGTTTCATCCAGCGAAATCCGCATTTTCTCGTTTTCACAGCTGTTCCTATTCTATTAAGAGTAAGTTATATTCATAGGAAGATCTTAAGTAATATTATTTCTTTAGGGTTAGTTTTAAGTGAAATTTTATATGCGTCTCAACAAACTCTTTGACATACAGTACTTTTTTTTTTTTGTGTTTTGTTAATGCATTGACATGGAACAGAAGTCGCGAAAAAATTCAGTTTGACTATCTGAGGATTATCCGGAATTTGAAGGCATGTCTTAATAATTATTTTTATTGGACTTAACGTTGCCATTCTATATTATTATTATTATTATTATTATTATTATTATTATTATTATTATTATTATTATTAATATTATTATTATTATGCTTGGAGCAACAGTAACAAATATAAATGATACTCGGGAGGAAATTAAACGCAGAATAAATATGGGAAATGCCTGTTATTATTCGGTTGAAAAACTTTTATCATCCAGTCTGCCGTCAAAAAATCTGAAAGTTAGAATTTATAAAACAATTATATTACCGGTTGTTCTGTATGGTTGTGAAACTTGGACTCTCACGTTGAGAGAGGAACATAGGTTAAGGGTGTTTGAGAATAAGGTGCTTAGGAAAATATCTGGGGCTAAGAGGGATGAAGTTACAGGAGAATGGAGAAAGTTACACAACACAGAACTGCACGCATTGTATTCTTCACCTGACATAATTAGGAACATTAAATCCAGACGTTTGAGATGGGCAGGGCATGTAGCACGTATGGGTGAATCCAGAAATGCATATAGAGTGTTAGTTGGGAGGCCGGAGGGAAAAAGACCTCTAGGGAGGCCGAGACGTAAATGGGAAGATAATATAAAAATGGATTTAAGGGAGGTGGGATATGATGATAGACAATGGATTAATCTTGCACAGGATAGGGACCGAGGCGGGCTTATGTGAGGGCGGCAATGAACCTCCGGGTTCCTTAAAAGCCAGTAAGTCAGTATGTAAGTAAGTAAGTAAGTATTATGACTTTATTATTATTATTATTATTATTATTATTATTATGTTTGTGCTACTATTACAGACATGTTTTCTTTTATATAAATTTAATAAAAAATATAGGGAACCCATAGCAACTAAATTTTTTGTATAAAACATTTCATCCTAAAGGAATGCAATTGTCTCAAATTTATGAGCAGCAGCAATATGACATTACGAATTTATACAAAGAAAGAATGTGTAGTACACCCTGTAATACGTAGTAATTCCAGAGTGCGTTGCTGTCGAGTATGTTGTTCCAATATTTTATTAATTTAGGAAGTTTAACATAAATCTGTGTATCAAATAGTTATTATTTGCAATGTGAGATTATTAATAGCTTTAATTTACGATTAAACATTAAATAAGGTAATTAAAGTAATTTATATAAACACATGAAGAAATGGGATTGGTGAAGAATCACGTGACATGATAAAAATTGAACATCGAGTCCCGGAATAATGTCCAGGTGGACAGTGCCTTCCGTCGCATTCGTTCACTTCAGGTTCTGAACTCGCGGAGTTCAGTTCTGCAGCCAGTAGCAGCCACGAAGAACCAGCCAGCGAGCCACATGGGGACTTCAGCGTGAGATATATTTGCTGTCAGGGTATTTATTAGGTACTGCACAAAATCAGTCTGTGCTTGAAAGTTAAATTAAATTTTGTGGTACGTGAAATTCAAAATATTAGCGTGGAATTAGAACATTCGCGTTCAGTCTTCAATCTAGTTTTTCTGTTTTAATATGACACAGTAGGCCTACCTTAGTCATTCAGATTTTATATTTTAAAAATAAATTTGACTTCAAAAAGAAATATTGTCGAAATTTGTCTTTCACAGAATGAAGGTTAAAAATGCGTAAACGTTTAAATTTCGTAAATTGAGTAAAATGTGCAGGAGGTACAGTTAAGAGGAACCAGAATAAGAATTTTCAAATTTCGTGTGGATATTGTGAGCAGTTTTCAGCTTTTGGAAGTTCATAAATCTTGAAAGAATTTTCACTACAATGTAGACAATTGCACAAGCTGGCCGTTTTAAAAAGGCTATCAAGAGTAAATCTTAAATTCAACATTTTTGTAAATTCTAATGTTGAAGATAATTGAACTCCTTATTGTAACCGCTCTTAGATTTCATAAAACGAAACACTAGCTACGAATTTGCGAAGTTAACTTCACGTATGTATGTCCCAACTAAGTTCTCATTCGATAAATACATGATGAGAATTGTAACTCTGAAGTTTTGCTTTTGTCTCCTACGTAGCGATGAAATTTTCGCAATACGAATTTTGTATAACAGAATTTACACTAGTTTCAGCATTGATACCTTCATGGCTATTGCTATTTGTATATATTCAAACTGTTCCACTGGACGAGGCGTGTTCGAGTGATCATTAATTTATATTAGATGTCTATTTTTTTTTTTCCGCCACTGGATATTTGTGGCAAAATACTAAATCAGATTCGATGTTCATACTTCATTAAAAGACACATTTAGGGGGACTAATAACTTATACTTCCTTCGATTTGGTTGTTCTGGTTGTAATGTTGTGTAGTACTTTGTAGCTTTGTAGTACGTAGTTCCATAGGCTTAAGGTGGTTGGCTGATCTGTTCTCTATTATTACACACTGCAATTAACCTATTCAACACTCGGTTGCGGACATTTACATCGAATGAAGTATGACATTGAATGTGATGTTTTTAAAACGAGAACTTAGCTCTTTTCTTTAATTTCTCTAGCCTACGTGGGATTTTACTTGCAGAACAGTTGAATAGGTCAATATGAAACTTGTCATAAAAAATAGTAAATGTTTTAATAAGATGGCTCTTTGCAGTATTAAATGGATAAGTTTATATAAGAAACCCTTAACTTGCTAGATTGATATTTAAATCTTAACTTCCCTTGATCTAAGTATCATAGAATGATGCTTGATATTACTAATTCCTCTCTAAATTCATAAGATTCACTTTCTAAAATCTTCGTGAAATTGCATCCATCTTAGTTCGAATACAAAATATTAACTCCTGCGTACTGCGGAGAAAAATTGTCAAAGCTGTTTTTGTTTAAAAGTGCATTACGAAAAGCCAATATTGGTTATCTTAAATTTTATTAACACTTTCCTGAACTACGTTGAATTAAAACGATCGGAATCTAATCAATGGAGTTTTCGTGTAAAATAAATTCTACGAAAGGTAAAATTTAGTTCTCAACTCTTAATCAAATTCTGAGTAGAGATTAACAAAAATTAGGATATACGTGGTTTCATTTCTTGTCCAAAAATCTCATTAAAACTCCAGGTTCTAAGATGTTCATAGTTCATAAACACTGACGACAAATATATCCTAGGAGTCCCGAAAGCTAACGGATACCTGCATACTGAACAACATATAAAATGACTGAGGTAAGATATTACTGGTCAATGATGGGATTCATCAAATACAAAATAAGAAATGAATGTTTTAGTAATAGCTTCGATCGAATCTTTCCAGAATATGAATCCAGATTCTTGAACCTGAGACAGCCCGTTAACTTCCAAGGGGTGTATACTACAGATCCTAAACTGAAGGGAAACTGAAGAGGATTTCTCAAGTAAGTTTGGTCATATTTTTTTTCGAACAGTGTTATATTGCTTTATTGTACTCTTGGTAATTTCATAGAAGACGGGCACCTGGTTGGATGTACTAAGTATTACCAACCTTCTTACTTTAGAGTTAAATGTTAGTGATTTTTAGTGACTTCTATATGTTAGTTCTAGGTTTTTATACGAGGTGTCATTTTATGATTTTCCTTCGATTTGATTGGTTATAGTTGTCATCATGTGTTCTAGAATTTTCGTTAATTTTGAATGGATAATGACGTCAGTAAGTTGTTCTTGGTTGTTTGACGTGAGTGATGTTATATTGTCTGATGGGTAAACCTATTGAAAGTTTGTCATTTTATGATATTTGTGAAAGATGTGTGAACATAGAACAGAGCATTAAATTTTATGTCTATTTTGGTTCAGTTCTTTCGCTGGTGAATAAAAATTGTATCGATTGTTGAGAAAACTGTTCCTGTGTTTCCAAGGAATTGTTCATTGAATTCTCCGTACAAGTTAAGGTGAAATAAGAGTTCAAAGAGAATTTCATTTTGTGTAAATACATGGTTTAGTTATGTGAACTTGACTGTACGACAAAGTGGTGGTTTAGTTCTTTGTTGGCTGCATGCTTTAAGTTTAGATTGCCTTGAAGCCTGTGTCATAATGCAAGTGAAGTGGTTGTCTTTGAAGACGTCAATGAGGATTGAATTTTGTTTGATTAGGTGATAAATTATTGTTTTGTTTTGTGTTTTAGTGATTTGTAGGGGTAAAGTGAGGACGAAAACTGCCAGAAAAGTACTACCAACTATGAAGTTCAAATGCCACCAAACACCATAAAAATCAGAGGTGAAAAATTAAACATATTTTCATTTTTTGAAAGGCTTTTTCTTCCTTAAAAATATGAATATATGTTTGATTTTCCATTTTTGATTTTGTAATGTTTGGTGACATTTGAACTTCATAGTTGGCAGAACGTTTTGGTAGTTTTCGTCAGCCATGTTGGATTTTGCCCGTCTTCTAGGAAATTACCGTACTCTTTTATTATCGTTTTATTAAAATTCTCAAGATGTTTATTCAACTTTGTTTCTGAAACTAGTTTTAATTACAAAATTTTATTGGATACCGGTACTTAATGTAATATTTTTTTTAAATCCGCAGTATACATGGTCAACCAAGTAATGCCATTAATTTCAGTAGGTAATTGAGATTTTCAAACAAAGCTGAACACAATTTTGCTCGTTTGTGCTTCCTTTCCAGGATAAAAAGTTTTATATGAAGTATTTCATAGCGTGTTTTGGGAAAGCCATTGGTTTTATTTCCAACATGTTCAGTCAATCTAAGACAGCATTGTTTTATAGTAAATTATGGAAGAATTTTTGTCCTTTAAATGTGAAGAAATTTGATCCGAATTCGTGTAAATTTTCGTTCTGCAAAGGAACTTCAAAAGTTTAATTTTTTTCGGATCGAACTTCTGCACATTTAAGGGACAAAACTAAAATTTTCTCAATCACTTATCACAATGCACTAGTCTTCTAAAGTGGCCCAATATTTTGGAAAATTAAATAGGACTTTTCTAAACATGCTCTGAAAATGTTTCATATGAAACAATTATCTCGAAAGGAAGTAAGAAAAATTATTAAACGTTTATTTCAAATCAGTCGCTTTAAGAAAATTGGCTATCGTATAAATTAATGTGCGCATTTTTCTGGTTTCAGCATTCGCCTGCTGGATCAACTTTGGCCTGGGGTCTCAACTGGATCAACCACCACCCGAGCCACTTCAAATGCAGTCCAAGAGGAAACTTTACCTGATGAACCTCTACGAATAGTAGGGCTGAACATATTGTCCCTATTGTTGCTTTATGATCAGTAAGGGTCACTGGCTGAATCATTCTTTAGCTCGCGAACCACCCCTGGCAAGGTGGTTGTAGTTCCGTTTTAGGGTTTTAGTTCGTAAGCGTCAAGTTGGCTGGCCTGATTTAGAGATGTCACTGCATAATTAAGGGCGTAGTAGTGCATTAATCTGTTTCATTTTGTTGTTCTTTTTCAGGTTGTTAGGTTTTGAGATGTCAGGTTGATAGGTTTTGCGATGTCAGGTTGACAGGTTTTAAGATTTCATGTTGACAGGTTTTGCGATGTCAGGTTGTTAGTTGTATCACGTGCCAATGTGCTGGGTTGCATTGGTAGGGCAGTGCATCAACAGGCTGTATGAGACTTGACAACCGATTCAGTCAGAGGCGGACATAAAGTAACAAAGTGAAGAGGTCTGCAATTAATTCTTCCAAATTTTGTGAATTCCATATCAACTTCAGAAATTTATTAGAATCAAAAGCTTAACTTCAGTAGTATGCAATGTAATGAAATTGAATAGAACGATATTGTAAATTGAGTAACATCAGAAGATAAAAAAAAAATCTAATCAAATACTGTAATACTTTTAATCACGATTAATGGACGTAGGAGTAAAATATGGATGCGACCTCTTCACTGAATCTATCGGCATGCGTCAGGGTAGAGTTGATGTGCTGAAGCTCTTCATTCGATTTCGAGTGATGGGTAGGCATAAAACTCTCGCCTAACTAGTTCAATTAGAATAGCTGGATACCTTCTGGAAACATTCTCTTCATCTATACTTGGCAATAATTGGTTAATTTTCACACGAATTAATCAATTTCAAAGATTAATGCGATTTGGAACATGAATTTAAATTAGTGGCGGAAGGTATCCATACAGTCAAATTGACGCATGCAATGGATTCGTCCCCTAAAACTTGAGGAACAGCAAAATTGATCGTAAACATAATGGAGCACAATTAAATATTAAATATGAGTAAATGTAATGAAATAAGCTTTGATACTAATATGGAGATATTTTTAATATTCATGATTAAATAATAAATGCATTTTATGTTGATGTAATGAAGTAATTGAGAATGGATATATATGATATAATATATAAATACAATTTAATTATAATGTTACAGTAATGAAGCAGTTGTGTTAATGTTGAACAAATCAGTTTTGACAATTGAGGTGCATACTTATGTTTACGATGGTGTTGGGTTGTAGTGTTAGATTGCTGTGAATCTCGCCCGGCTGATTGGCTGCCGGAGGGGTGATCGGAGCGATCTTCCGATCTGGTTATGTGTGTGCTCACGTCTTACGTCGACTCGTTAATTAGCTATGAAGCCCCTGTAGGTAGTGAGGTTGGCGTGTGCAGATGCATATCCAGATGTGAGGAGATACTACGTGAGCCATGAATGCCAATTTCTTCCAAATTTATTAAAAAATACTATGAAGTAATGGCGGCCCTTTATTAACTTCCCCTTCATGATCCTGTGACTCAACGTGTCGAAGGGGTGGCAACAAGGAAATGTGCCGAGATTCAAATTGTGATGTAGATGATAATGTATGAAAAATTGCATGAAACTGAAATTAAATTTGGAAAGTCATATTGTTCAGGGTGTAACTGAATAAATTTAACCTATCCCCTTAGAACTAAATGTGATGCCTAGTGCAATAGATAGTCTCATAAGTAATGTGTTTTGTAGCAAATGGACTATTAGTCCATGGTCTTGAGTCTCCAATCACTGAGGTTTATCCCGTGGTGATAGTAACTGGTTTTTGATGTGGAGAATTGGGCGATAACTCATTGAAACGGCTTCCAGATTTTGGAAACTTCTTTGATGCTATAAATCGGTCATGGATAGAAAGATGGTACTCTGAAGGCTGTCAAGGCTATAGGCCTACATTAGGTGTGGTAGCATTTATATTCTTCCCAGTTCCAGAATCTTATTCAGAGAGGTACGAGGTCTCTTTGTTCCGTTGCAAGACAATTTTGTTCGTTTACTTACCGGTGGCTTTTTCTTCCTTTTCTTTTTCTTTCTGAAAACTAAATGGTCTTGTTCCAGCGGTTTGTGAATATAGATTGCGCAGACTGCACGTTCATTTGGAACAAACTTCCAGTGAATCGCTTTCACAATACCATCAAGCACACAGCGTTACTATGGTGTTCACTGAAATCTACCCGCATTGTACTGAGGTGTTACTTTTGCATACCTATTTCTTTTATCACAAGTGACAATTCTGACAAATCTAACATTCATGGGAGTAGAGATGAATTCAAAAGAGCCTGTATATTTTGTATTGTGTTAATTTTTGAAGTACCTACATATCTACAACTTTTGTAAGATTTTCGAAATGCTTTAATGTGATGAATCTTGAACAGCAAGTTTTTTTTTGAGAACACGTACTTTTGTGAATTTTCTTCCAGAATACACGCGGTCATGACTATTCCAGACCTGAGATTTTTCCAGGACATTCTTTCATTATTGAAACGCTGGAACCATCGTTATGTTTAGATTCCTTCACCCTCGACTTAATTTCTCAGTCGCGATAGTAGCTTTTGTTTCCAATAATGCTTTAGGACTCTAATCACAAACTTTACGTTTTTGTATTAACAATTAAAGATGGTTGCATGCACACATTACGCAATAGTTTTCTGTAAATTGCGTTGTCCCACTAAAGAAAACCATGGAAGTCTTACAAAACGCCAAACTTAACACAGGCATAACTTATGAGACTATCTAATAAGATTAAATGGTTGATGAGTTGTTGGTTCTAATGCAGATAACGGTGCGAATGCGTCCATAATGACTATTTCTACCACCATTTAATGTAAATGAGTAGGAACACTTGCGTGTTTTTCGTTAAAATGGCTTTTTTATCCGACATTTGGTCTGGTTTTTAATATGGTTAAAAAAAGAAATGATTTTTTTTCTCTAAACTTTTTTGAGGCACATTTTCTTGGCGAAACAGGATCGATCTAACAATTATTGTGAACTTTTATTGCAAAGCTAAGCCTTGTTTCGATATTATTTCAGATGTTTTTGGGAGACTGATGGTACGTTGTGCTGAAGGATGCTGTGAAACGTCAAGTGTGTGGAAACGCAGAACTACTCAACGGTGAAATACCGCTGGAAAGTTGGTTAGTAACACTTTTAATAATTACCTTCTTAAAATGTTGTGGAACACTAAATGTCTCATAAATTATAGAATATTCTACTGTTTTTACAGGAATATTGTCTGGCGACATTTCTGGTAACTGTCTAAAATCGTGTATATTGCTATAGCAGTTCATAGTTCAATATTGTAGATTAACATTAGTTATTTTATTGTAATATCACAGGATATTCGGCGTACAAAATACATGCATAGTATCAGATTGAGATTAGTCGTTTACTTTGGTGAGAAATTATAGTTCATCTTTCGTGAAATTCTTCAAATCTGATTGCGCTTTTATAATTAATTAAATAAATTTTCAACTACAGTTGAAATTCTGGTCAAAGTTCAGCCACTAGTAGTGCCCAATATGAAATTATTAATTTGACATAGACGAAGTCATTATAGGAAGATCTGAGTGATTTTCAGTTTCTTACAGAATTTCTATAATTGTTTTCTTTTAATTTATGTCCACTTTTTCTTTCGGTCTTCACTAAGAAAATGGTTACTAGCATTGCTCGAATCACTTTATGAATAATTTGTACTTGAAATAGCGAATAAGAATAGTTTGACCAATCTTTAAAAAGGAAAATAGAAACGATCTTAACAATTGTAAAGAAATAAGCGTGCTTAATATAGCTCATGAAAATATATGCGAAGATCACCAGACTATTAATCATAAGGTATTGATACTTAAAGAATGAGAGTTTAGAAAAGGGGGTTCATGTTCAAATTGTAAATTGGTACTATAGATACAAAAGGAATTTAATTCTATTCAATTGCGAAAAAGCTTTCGATGAGGTTATGCGGAACAAGTTATGGGAAATAATTCTGCAGTGCTTGGGAAAAGTGACACGTCAGTTTTCACAAAACGTTTTTGATAATTTGATAACTTACACTGGTTTATGTCGATTTGATTTTTTCTGTATGAATTATTGTAATGGGAGGAATACTTGTGTATTTTTTTCCCAAGCGAACAGATGTTCCGTAAGTTGTCAATAAATTATCAAAGAAGGTTTGTGGAAACTGACTTGTCACTTTTCCCGAGAACTACAGAATTAAAGATAAAGGAAACCCCTTGCGCTTCATCTAAAGCGATTTTATAGAAGCACAAAAAATAAGACAATGTCGTGAGGCTAGGAAAGGAGACAAACTAACGATATTAAACAGGAATGTCCTTGTCGCCAGTCTTATTTAGCATGAGTTACACATCGACGAAGCTACTGAAGTGGAAAAATGGTTTAAAGGATGAATTTTATTAAGTAAACGTAGTGGAAACTACCTTATTTGCAGACTACCAGATGAGTTTTGAAAAAAAAAACGGAAGATAGACTTCAGAATATTAAAGAATTTACGGAAACCTTTAATTTTATGATTTGATCTGCTAAAACAATCTGTGGCATTTGAGGGGAAAATGGACGATATAAAATAATTATGAACATTGAAATGATTGAACAAGTACTTTAGTTTTTATCTAAATTTTAATTTGTCATACTGAGCCGAAGAAGATCAAAGTATAGGATTGGACAAATTTAGCCAAATGCATATCCTAACAAGAACATTAAAAACAAGATTCTAAAAACAAAGCTAATGAAAGTTTACAAAGTCGGGGAAATGCCAATGCAAACCTATGGATGCGAGAATTGGGCTTTGAATAGAACCGATAACCGATAAAGAAAATAGAATTCGCTGAAGTGAGGTTCATGAGATCGGTAGCTGTATTTATTTCTTGGATAAAACTAAAAGCATACATCGTATGGAATTAATGTATAGTCTACAGTTTAAACACAATGGTGCGAACTTATATTAAGGATAAACGAAGAACTCCTACCTAAAGTATTACGAAAATGGTACTATAGACTTAAAGGATACAGAAGTGTAGACATACCGAAAAACAAGGTGACGAGACCCCTTTACAAGAGGATGGAATATGCCATTGAATCTAATCGTAGATAAATTTTTTGTTCTCGGGGAGAAGTTTTTCTCTTTCACAATCCGGACATTATGATCTGTTTTTCTGAGTGCTGAATTCTTAATCTCCTTAGCCACATTCTTAATTTTAATACTTTGGGACATTTTTAAGATTTGTTATAAGTTAGGTCTTAGTTTACTCGTTAGCCTTATTATTCACTTTGTATTTTGAAGTTTTGTTTTAAACTTCTTCAGGTGGTGTTTCTGGCTCGAAGTGAAAGCCCTACACTGACAAAGTACCAGCTAATTGAAAGAATCTTTGCTGTGGAAGAAGTATCAAGAAGACTTCTGCAGCAGAATGCAAGATTTCGGACACCATCTGAAATTCAGTTCTGGTATGAGAATTGTTTTATGTATTAGCATATTCGGTATATACGCAGTGGCAGTGATATATAACGTACAATAACGTTACAATAATTAAAGTTATAAAATAACGTTAACACTAATCCTAACTATAAATAAATGCAATAAATCTAGGACTATAAATCAAGACAATGCCATATATAACGCCTACTATAAGCAAAAGTGAACCTAACGTAAAGATAAACCTATTTCTATTAAACCTAACTATTGTCAACTTAATTCAGTCACTTTACATATCAACTTGGTTAATTACATGACAACTTGGATAATTACAATGTACCTAAATTACTTTTAAATTAAATCTGTGTGTACTTCATTTAGTTATTCCTAAACTGAGTTTGGGCACTTTATTGCAACAGTACGGTTATTCCAGAAATTGAGTATTTTGGCATTTCAACTTTGACAATAAAGTCCATACCACTCCAGATGGATTCCACTGTGATCTAGATGTCGTAATATTGCAGTCGTTCAGCAATAAAATTCAGGGGCGAATGCTGGTCACGAAAGTTAGGCTTGCTCTTTTATTGATGGGGGAAGATGGTAGGATATAATTCATCTGGTTTGCAGACTTTTCGTGTCTTGTAATAGACAATGTTAAAGTATTTAAATTGTCAAAGCCACTTTTACACCATACACCGTTATCTGTAGAAAATAACACACAGCCAACAAAACAGTTTATTCAGTTTTTTCGACCCTGCCAACCAATGCGTATTGTTGTATTTAGATGCACTGAACGAGCGCACATATTCTCTATTTTTCTCCTTATGCTGTTTTTTTTAAATCTGGGAGCCCTGGACATGGTCTGCCGTTCTTTATAATGTGTCTTCTCTTGAATAGTCCTCCGGGAAAATGGATTTGATAATAAAGTTTCAATAACACGCATTTCCGAACTCATTGCAACACTTCAAATTAACGTTTAAGAACTAACAATACACGCAGCAGCTAACATATGCATTCCGCTCATAAAATTACATTACACTCGCAAATCATAGCACATTTACTGGTAAAAACTGCTGCCAATCAGTGTTGCCAACTCGATTCTTAAACATCAGCTGTGAAGCCTTGCAGAAACCGCTAAATTGCTATATTGTCAATGTAAAATATTATTATTTTGCAGCTGTTAGTGCTAAAAATACCCGCTAAATCCCTCGATCAGCAATACAAGTTTCATAAATTATACCCGCAAAACTAACGCCGAAAAACGCTAGATCTAGCGGGAAAACCGCTGAATTGGCAACACTGCTGCTATCTGTGTAACGTTAAATAGTTGTTGTAGCTCTCGGACCAGAGCTTCATACAGCATAGAACAGAAGCATGTGCGACTGGGACGGATTAGGAGGAAGGCACTTGCGCGCGCATCATATTCTCGCTGTTTCTACGTCTTTCCTGTAGCTCCGAGAAACGAGCAAGCGTTGCGATCTTGCGGTGTGCAACCTGCGGATGGTATTACGCCTAGACATTATTACAAAAATCAAAAGAAATTTTAATGTACGTAATCCCATTTTGAGAAATACACATTCTACCAAAATATTGGGCTTGCGCAGCAAGCATAGCATGCCCTGAGAAATCGCCCCTGATAAAATTAGAGGGCTTAATTTGTAATGTTTTAATGTAGACTCTTCACTTCCTATTACCAGGACATTTCTGTTCATTATTAAGGCTAAGCAATGAACTCCAAAATTTGCACGATTAAACAAGTTACTAGTGTAGTACATAAATTGATGATTTTTTGTTTAAACTCTGTCTAAAAAAAAAAAAAAAAAAAAGTGAAATTACACTGTCTGCGAATAAGTGAATTAAATTTGAGAACCTCGTGTGTCACTATCTGCTAAGCTGAGCAGTTTTTTATAAGCATGGAAAGATTCCGCCACTCCTTTCAAACCGCAAGAACTCCCACTTTTAAGGCATTCGGCGATATAAGTTTAGAGACTGTTCTCTGTATGTTAGAGTAATTGAACTTACCAAAGCTGTGTTTTTACTAGTAATGAATCGTTCAATTTTGTAAATTATCGTGCACAATGGAAAGTGTAAAAATAGCAGGTTGATTTTAAATACGTGCAGCCAAGACTCTTATACTTTTGACAATTCGTTACGGCGTCTTACTATATCCCCACTGAACACTGCACATTGCGAACTTAAGATTCGCATTATCTTCCATAATTAAGAGTTAATTGAATATTAACAAATCATTTAAACCCGGAACGAAACATCTTTTTATAGACCAAAGACACCTTATCGCATTTTGATAGAATTTCAGGTGCAGTAACGGTGGGATCAATATTTTTTTCTTTTTCTTTTAGACTTTTCAGTTTTCGTCATTTTTCATTCAGTTATAAAGTGCAGGTTTGAATATCCCTAATTATTTGTGTTCTCTGTAGCACTTTCTCTGTGGAAGTCATAGTTTGAGTGCCTGGGCTTACCTATTCCGATTAAGTGTAGCCTATTCTAAAAATGACAAGTTTAAATTTTAAAATATGTTTCAATATTTGTAGCACTAAAGATTAAAACAAAATAATCTAAACTATTGCATTTTCTAAAACTAATTTCATATATGAACTTTAATTATTATTGTTTATAATAAACACGAGCAATATGAAAATAGCCACTGAACTGTGATACAATCCCTCTACGTATACAAGTTTAAGTGTAAGATTGCAGGGTAGAAATGCACTGATTTACCCTGTTCACAAGATCAGTGAAGTCTTCGGTGACACCCTACCCCTTTAAAACCATTGGCGGATTTTTCCATACTTACGAAAACTGTACTACTACTAGTCACATACTACAGACTTGGACAAATTATTAGCAAAACTGAAGATTTTTATTATGTATTTTTACAAAATATGATTCTTCAATTTAGACTACAGTTGACATTTTTGTGTATTTCCGAATTATTAGCAAAATTGAAGATTTGTATTTTATATTTTTTAAAATTTAACTCCTCAATTTGGACTACATTTGATATTTTTGCATATTTACAAATTATTAGCAAAACTGAAGGTTTTTATTGTATATTTTTTACAAAATTCGATTCTTCAATTTGGACCACAGTTGACATTTTGGATATTTCCAAATTATTAGCAAAATTGAAGATTTTTGTTTTATATTTTTACAAAATTTGACTTTTCAATGCAGTTGACATTTTTGCTAATTTACAAATTACAAATTTACAAATCAGCAAAATTAAAGATTTTTATTATATATTTTTAAAAAACCTGACTCTTCAATTTAAACTACAGTTGACTTTTTGCATATTTCTGTCTTCTGTAATGAAGGAAATATGCAAAATTGTCAACTGTAGTCTAAATTGAAAAGTCAAATTTTGTAAATAGAATTATCATAAAAAATAGTTAATTTTATTAATAATTTGTCCACGTCTGTAATATTGATGAGCCTAATGCACTTTCAAAACAATTCTTACTATAGTCGCGACGCTGTTATTACCGGCGTGACTCCTCCTCTTTGCTTACCGGTACGTCTTAGGAAGTGAAGGCTCTATAAAGCAGGTAGTATCGTTCGCCATTTTTGTTCTTTTGTTGCCGACCTACCATACGAGGAATCTATTTGCCACACCGTTAAAAATTATCATGTCGTAGCTCCTATGATAGTAAATCAAACGCACTGTAATTCAGCAAATAATTGAGCGGCAAATAACGTCTTCGTGTGCTTTCTGCGAACGCCAACGAAAGAGCCAAAATGGCGGGCGATTTTATTAAGTATTTTTCGAGCCTTAAGAAATGAATAACGTCTTCCTCAGCGAATCACAAGACGCACACGTTTAAATGTAGCCGACCTGCAACGCGATTGACTGCCGGAAATTAGAGCGACGGGACTACAATTTCTGTATGCTGCCTTCTAGAGACTGCAAAAGAAGTCTCGTTATAACCTCCGTAGCATGGAGTAATGCTTGCAGCTGTTAAATCTAGCGGTTGCTAAAAGTTAATTGTTCAGTGGCAAAGTGTAGCGGCAGATCTTTCACTTGCCGTTTTTAACATGGAATGGCCAATCTGTTATGTGATCAGGCTTATTCCCCAAAAGTTAATGTAGTGAAAGCAAATAAACTGGAAACTAATTAAAGCTAGTTATGAAATACATTGAGCATAGTTTTACCTTTAAACTGTCACTCCCATCTATAACCAATACTTAAGCTAATTACTAACAAAAAAAATCTTCGCTAGTCTGCAGTCATTTTAAGGCAGACGCGAATACACTTGCAATAGTTTCAGCCACAAATATATTTATGTGTAGGGATAAATTGAACGGGAGTTCCTAGAGGTATAGACTTTTCATAATGCAAGAGTCGGAAATAAATGTAAATTAGTCACAATGTCTATATATTAATGTAGTTTAGTTCCTTGGTCACTTCTAGCTGAATGTCCCTACTTCTGTTGTTTTACTTGTCTAAAACTAAAAAGACATTCATCAATAATCTTTAATTTCAGAACACATGCAGAGGTTCCAGGTTACTGAACAGTCGGACAATGTACTCGGGGAAATCGGTAGCTCACGTCAGCATGTGCATTATTCACGAAGATTGAAACAAGAGCAATGCGAGGTTACGTTCAGTGTGGAATTAAGTTGTGAAGTGGGAGCGCAGTGAACATGTGAACCGCAGAAAAAGTGTTCTATATTTTCATGTAGAGTTTATACATTGTAACATTAAGAAAATAAAGTTCGTGTTTAAATGTTGACTTTAGTTTTCTTTGAAGTATATTGAGATACAAAATGTGTTTGAGAGTTTCCAATGTTCCAGAATTTGTGCAAAAAAAAAAATACGGTCTGAAAAGCTCTGAACATTGTCTAGGAGGGTAATTTGAACGAAGCAAAATAAACTACCCACTTTTTAAATTCTAGAGAATAGAATTGCTCGAAAATGCAGGTGAACAAGATGGTTATTCTGCTTGACTAATTGCAGTCATAAAAAGTTTAGCTTTATCATTCTCTTTTCGCCTGAATAAAAAGATACAGCCAGTCTTCGAAATGCTGAGAATTCCTTATTCCAGGGATGGTGAACGGTCATTAAGAGCAGACAGCATCGGTATGTAACCTATAAAAGAACTGACGTAGTTTATAGAACTGCGGCGGCATGTAGATGTATTGTACAGCATCAAAATGAAAGTGAATCGGTATGTAGGGGCCTAAGAGTAAAATCGTGGAATATATCTATAATCTCTTTAGAATATCAAGCTTAAGGGGATTCTGTACTATAAATGGCATTTTCCCTTACCATTTTTGCAACCAAATTTTGAAAACCTGGCTATTTACTATGTAAAGGACTAACAAAATCCAAATTTTGAACTGCCAAATGTTTTTAGGTTTAGATTTTTTTTCTATCCTTTTAGAAATATTTTTAAACCAAAGTTTTTAGTTGATCTGTTTTTAAGCTTCATTTTTTTCTTTTTATTACATTCGTAAGACATAGAGAAAAATTTTTATGTATTCATTTTATGAAATCTCATTTATTCACTTTCAAATTTTTTAATTGTTAAATGTTTTCTCTATAATTCATGAAAAAAAAATATTAAACTAGCCGAATTTCTTATAAAATAAATGAAAAACGAGCAGCTACTTCATAAATACTAGCAGCAAAAATTTCACCCAGATTGGTAAATATATGGCATAAAAAAGTTGGTGTTGAATCAAGAAAAATAAACTTGGAAAAATGGATTTGAGAGTAACATGAATATTTACATAGCACATGCATGTTAAAATTCTCCTTTGCTACATTCATGCACCTTCAGGAAGCTAACTTTAGAACAAAGTTGTGCGATTTGTGATTAGAAATTTGTAAAAAAAAAAAAAAAAAAAAAAAAAAAAACTTTGAACAAAAATAATTTTGACAGCTCTTTAAATGACACCCCCTTACTACCTTAATTAAAAATAAAAATAAACTTATTTGTAATTAGAATTAAACTAAATCCATTTCGGGTATGAAAATATAGCCTACATTGTAAAAAAAAAGTGAAATATTTTTGGAAATTTTTAATTTTCAGTTGAGACTCCTCTTAGAATGAAATATTCAGTGCTGGTAATTTTATTTCACAGGTCGATGGTTAAGTGATACCTCGTATCTGTAAATTTGCAGGTGAATCGGAAAACTGTTTTAAAAATTTCTTTCAAAATGGATCAACTTTTTATATAAGCCTTTATTTCTGGTCACAGTTAAACTCAAAAGCACGGGGTCGTCTACGGTAGCTCAACCGGTAGAAGTATCTGATGTTCCCGGTCTAGAGCGATGAATTCTGAAGGGAGATAAAATTCCTAGAGGCGCTTCTTTGGGGAGAAAAGTAGAACTTTGGGTCTTGTATCGTAGATTCACGGCACTTAAAAGCATCCTGATCCTAGTAGAGGGGAGCTACATTTGTCAGCCATTTCTAGCCCACATTAATTTTTCAGTCTGAATAAACTTTTCATTTAAAAATGTTGTTAAATAAATGAATACTGTTGTGGCGAGAGCTAGGAAGAGCGACAGAACCCACTTTGTATTGACCCATAGAGAAAGCAGACAACCAGCGTTGACTCCTGATAATGCTTACGAATAAATGTGGCCGGAAATGGAAAGCTGAAGAGCTGGAACTGCATGTTTAAACGGTCACTAAGATAAACATTCTATTCTGGCTTAGGCCAAGACATAGTATAAATTTGTCTTATATTATCCTTAGTATTGAATCATAAATGATACCTGGGAATAATTAGTAAACAGAACTAAAATTGTAAACAACATAATACATTTTGTAGTATATGAACACATTTACACTGAGGGCTTAAGTTTCATTGGAGGAAACTCCATATGCAACTACCTCCTCGTGGTGAGTTGTGTATTATTTCAGTTCAGTGGAAGAAAAAAAGAAGCAAAAGCTGCATTTTACTCTTTTTTTCTAATCTATTTAATTTTGTTCGATAAAATAATATTGAATATCATTTAACTCGTGCTTTGCAGATTTTACATTGGGATTACAAACTTTTGCCTGAAAATTTTTAAACCACACTATTAAAACAATATTAACCCATATTCGACCATAAAGGTAATGGTTAAACCGATACTGTCACGGGATCGAAGCATGGAATCTCCGGAAGACAGGTGTAAGCAGACTTATAGCTTGCAAGGTAAGATTCATGCGTTGGCCAAGCAGCTACACAAAATGGAACAGGAAAAAAAATGTTTGTTCTAAAAGAACTCACAATATCACTAGTATTTGAGTACAGTAGAGAAGGTAAGACTTTTCCTGTGATTTTATGATTTGTCACCGTAATAATATACACTAACAACACACACAAAGCGACTTTGGCTTCATAATCCATTTCGGAAGAAAGCTTCCACTACTACGGCTGAGTGCTGCAAAACGCAAAAGAACTAGCTACAAATGTAGCTGGAATTATAGACCGCATTGAGTTAAATGGAAGCGGCCACACGGAGCAGTAAGTGTAGCAAGTTTGGCGCCGTCTGACATGTTATATCTATTCGTGACCAATAATTTTCCAGCCTAAACGAATTAACATTGTTGTTAGTTACTGGGAATTTCTTATTATGAAATCCATATTTTTTAAACTTTAAATTTATATTAATATTTATTTCCACGTTACTAATTCCCAGAGGAGGCTCAGTGAGTCAAAGAATATACATGTCAAAAGACTTTTATCTACTAACTGACAATAAATAAAGAATAAATATCATGCAAAAGAAAACAAAAAAATTGTAATAAAAGTACAAACAACCGTGTAAAATGAATGTTTATGCTTTAATTTTTTAGGAATGAGATAGAAAGCGAAAATCAAATGTCATGTAAAGGACACACAGATTAAGACTTTAAAAAGGGTGAAATAACAAATCAAAGTTATTCATTTTACAGTAGAGAATTACAATAATTTAGCGCAATGTAAATTTACAAATGCGTATGGATACACGCGTAAGCTAATTTTAAATACTATTTTCTTAATCTTATTTCTGTTTTTTTTGTTACTTCACCAGAAGTTACAGATTAGACATGCTCTTCCCTTTCCAATACATGAATTTCTGAAGCATCTCAAAGTAAAAAGGAGTTTTAAACATGACCCAAAACACAACTCAAAGAGGCAATCTGTAACATATTTGAGAGATGTCTTGTAAAAGAATTGTCTTTTTTTTTTTTTTTTTACCAAATGAAGTCGCTGTGAAGGGTTTACTGGTACGCTATTGTATAGATTTTATTATCGAAGGAAACCTTTGGTCGAAAATGAAAGAAAAAAAATGTGTACTTTAAAAGAACGGTATTTTGAAAAGAGTCTAAGTAAACACATCTATCATAAAAGTTCTTTTTCTTGGTTTTGCAGAATTCTTGTTGGACGTTGCGGCAATTTAAACTTGATCCTTATATCCCAAAATACAAATCAAAGTGGAAATGTCTTTATAACACAATAATATTTATAAACAATTCTGATTTGTGAGGTCTATCCTGCAAAAGAATTGTACGTTTTTTTTACCAAACAAATTGCTGTGAACGGCTTGCTAAAACGCTTTTGTATACATTTTATTATTGAAGAATTCTTTAGGTCGAAATTGAAAGAAGAAAAATGTATGTACTTTTTAAAGAAAGATATTTTGAAGAGAGTTAAAAAATAGGGAACTTAGCCTGGACTATACATAACCGAAGCAATATTTATTGGCACCATATTGTTAGTAACAAAATTTGTTATATATATTGGCATCGTATTGTTATAAATCTGTCATGATAATAATTTCCCATCTAAAAGTCAATCTCCCTCTCTACTTCACTCCCTCATAAACACAAGTTAATTCTGTTGTTAAGATTACATATACATACTGAGAATTTCAACCATTAAAAAAACGGATTTTCCTTCCAATTTGAGAATGCCTTTCTCCCATTGTAAGCCTACATCTTATCCTATAGAAAACAGAGTTTACGTCCTCTTAAACATGATATATCACGTTTTTCAGATTATTAAATTTCGGGGGAGGGGGAAACTGAAGTGTGAATCTTAGGGTATGTTACAGTTTCATGTCTCATAAAGTTTTTTTACCACCAAAAGAAAATTTTAACGCTAAAAGATAAGCGGGGTGGTACAAATTGCGATATCTTATAGCTAATTCGAGAGACAAATTTCACTGCTCTCATCAATGTCACTTGTTTTATTTTTAAATACATTAAGCCTGAATAAAATGCCAAGGTGTTGTATGCCTGGCTGCAAATTCAATTACCAGAAAGGAACTTAGTGGCGATATTTACTTTCCTTCTGGTGAAGTAACAAAAAAAAAAAACAGAAATAAGATTAAGAAAATAGTATTTAAAATTAGCTTACGCGTGTATCCATACGCATTTGTAAATTTACATTGCGCTAAATTATTGTAATTCTCTACTGTAAAATGAATAACTTTGATTTGTTATTTCACTCTTTTTAAAGTCTTAATCTGTGTGTCCTTTACATGACATTTGATTTTCGCTTTCTATGTCATTCCTAAAAAATTAAAGCATAACCATTCATTTTACACGGTTGTTTGTACTTTTATTACAATTTTTTTGTTTTCTTTTGCATGATATTTATTCTTTATTTATTGTCAGTTAGTAGATAAAAGTCTTTTGACATGTATATTCTTTGACTCGCGGAGTCTCCTCTGGGAATTAGTAAAGCGGAAATAAATATTAATATAAATTTAAAGTTTAAAAAAATATGGATTTCATAATAAGAAATTCCCAGTAACTAACAACAATGTTAATTCGTTTAGGCTGGAAAATTATTGGTCACGAATAGACCTCATGTCAGACGGCGCCAAACTTGCTACACTTACTGCTCCGTGTGGCCGCTTCCATTTAACTCAATGCGGTCTATAATTCCAGCTACATTTGTCGCAGAAAGTTGCTACAAATGTAGCTGCACGTGTAGCCACCCATGTCGCTACGTGTGGCCACCCAACAGCAGTAAATGTCGCAGAAAAAATGGACCCGGACCCATTCGAGTTGCGACACGACCTTGGGCTGCGCCAAACTTGCTACACTTACTGCTCCGTGTGGCCGCTTCCATTTAACTCAATGCTGCCTATAATTCCAGCTACATTTGTCGCAGAAAACTTGCTACAAATGTAGCTCGTGTGGCCGTACCCTTAAAGGAAAACATCACTTGAGAACGAAGACTGTTATTAACAATAGTACCATAGAACAGGTGAAACATTTCTGTTATCTAGGTTGGGATATTTCATGTAATTATGAAGACGATACAAATAAAACATTGAATACATTCCAGATGATGTGTGGAACGATAAGCAGTATAAAACTCAAAGAGAGACACAAATTAAATTTTATAAGGACATCGCAGTCCCGAGTTTGATGTACGGATGTGAAAACCGGGTGACGAGTACGACTGATACAAAAGGACTGAGTCCGCAGAGATGGAATACCTAACATCAGTGGCAGGCTATATGAGGACAGACCAGAAAAGAAACTCACAAATAAGGAAAGAATTGAATAGATTTAATTTAACAGAAAGAATAGTAAACCAAAAAAAGGACTGGTTTGAACATTTCTATATATAATTTGAACTGGTAATGGAAATTACGGGAAAACGGGTGAATTCATTTTAATGAATGACCCGTCATTTTGAAGCTTGACATCCAAGGATTTTCAGAAAAATAGTAACTTTCACTGAAGCGTTAGTTTTCCTACATAATTTTCCTAATCTCCAAAATCCATCTGTCGTCAGTTTTGAGAAGTAATGGCTTTTCAGAATAAAACAAAGCACACACACTACAATAAACAATATTACACGAAGGCCATGACCTGCAGGATTGCTGACATATTTAGAGCTCAGATTATCTGACACCATAATTCCAATAGCTATGTCGATCTTCATTTGTGTAACTTTTTAGAACATCTCAAGACTTACTAAACATAATTTACAGGTCTGATTCTCTGGTGCGTAATTTTCTGAGTGCAGCTGTGTATTGGATTTTAGAAACTGCAAAACTTAAGAAGGTTTGATGACGTTATTACATTAAAATTTGAATATTATCACAGTTTATGCCATGATGTATTTGTCACTAATGATATACATTAATGCTATTGATATTTCGATGATACTTATGAAAGTGAATCCTATTGGGGTTATACTGTATAAGTAGGCGTAGAGAATATCTTAAATTAGTTCTTAATATCTATAATTTACAGAGTAACGGCTATAGTATATATATATATATATATATATATATATATATATATATATATATATATATATATATATATATAAAGTTACTGAAAACTACAAAACTTACGTAACATAACAATATTGCTATTAAAAATGAAATATTTTTACAGTTATTACTGAAGTGTTGTGGATCTTTTTGATATATTTAATGGCTGGGCGGTGCAGATACTTCTATGTGTGATTCTCTAATTTTTCTAGGATGTAGCGCAGTAATATGGAACAGGCATTAGTGAATTGAGTCATGCTTTCTATTTTAGCTGCATCTTATCAAAATTAATTTTATATTCCTTTGGTTTAATCGATTAGATCTGAGATCGCTGCCAAGCATATCATTTTGTAGGAAGAACTCAAAGAATTGAAGATAGATGTGTTCAAGAAAAACTATTTATCATAAAATACATTGAAGAGGAAGCTTTTTAAAAGAAATATTTTTGACAGCATTCCTGAGTAATTACGTTGCTTTAAATGTTACATCTTCAACATTATGGAAGCAAATACATTTCAAAATGTCTGGTAATCTTTCTGGAAATCAATATGAAAACTTTTATTTGAACTTATAATTAACTGAATTTGCAGCATTTGTTGCACAAGCCACTAGTACAATATAAAAAGGATGGTAGACGACAAAATCCCAGAAAACTATTGCATTCAAGACTTAATGGAACAAAAGAGTTTATTATAACCCTTAATGACGGAACAGACCAAGTGGCCTATACCTTGTGGCTCATAATGAAAGTACTGAACTATAGGCTTATTTGGAGAGTTTTGCGGGTTGCATACAAACGCCACAGAAAGCCCAGTTCTGGCATCCTGTCCGTTTCAAATATCAGCTAACAATTTGTGTAATCTACTTCTGCTGTGATTTCATTTCTGATTGAAGCAGCTATATGTAAAGTACTGGACTACGTTTTGAGAGTTTAATAACATATACATGTTTTCAGGATCACTGATAGACAATTGCGTGAAAGATATGAAAATATTCTCAACTTCTGCTTTCCTTTAATTTTCAATGAACGAAGTGTACAAAGGAGTAGTCCTACTGCACAAAGGTTCACTGACTGCATATAAGAACGAAATGTGTAAAAATGTACTATATATTTATTATTTACCTCATCAATTGAAAATGCCCCATTATAAAAAAAATTAAACTAATAAAAACATTAATGTATTACATAATATGTGGCAGTAATATGTTGTAGATGCATTTATCCACTACAGTTTATATTCAAAAAGAAAAAATTATTGAAACCATCGGCGGAGTTATATTTTGTCCCACTGCAAGCACTGACTTAACTTTTAAGGTCACTTCAGCTTATGTGTTTGGAATATTTTGTGTAAAATGTAAGGCATTAAGTATGTTCGTTATTTTCTGTTATTTTTAGGTAATCAACATCCGTCTCCTACTAATAACAAATCTGAGATATTATACTAAAATTTTCCTGTTCTCGGCGTAAGAATTGCTTATCTTACGACACATTAATATTTACTATTCAAACAAGAAGATGCCTCTAAATAATATATCATCGTATGAAGTCAAAACGAGTAAACAACTGGCCTTGAATTATAATTTATGTATAAGAAGGCTGATTGATTTCTAATAGAAATTTTAATTCCTATGTATTTGTATGTCGGTATTCAATACTCGTCTAGCTACAAAACAGCAATCGCATTTTTTAACTATTCGCATAAAAGAAGGAAATAACAATATCGCAAGGATAGAAGATGTGTACACGTTCGCATCTTTTATTGTATCGGTATTTGAACGCACTCGCAGCTTGGTTATTGTCGTGGCGACGTCATCAACAATGCTCAACACACAGGACGTGGGGATCGTTTCCCTGGAAACACTTGGGATTGTGATTTCGAAGTTTCGAAATGTCGAAAATATTCCGATCCCTCAAGCTCCAATCTCTCAAGAATGCGTTCTGGGGAGGACCTGCGGTTGTGCAAGCACCATCGCGGATTTCGTGGGGTATGCCAGATTTGGTAAGAACCGTGGGTATCGTTGGGACTGTGGGGTTGGGGGGCTATTACTTATGGAACCGTCTACCGGAGAGAAGTGATGCCTCCACGTCCCCTGATCGTGTTCCTCCGCCGTCACCGCCTTCACAGTCACCACACGCACACTCCCGTTATTGCACACATTTTCCATACTTTTACGCACCCCCCTGCACACCAACACGCCCACCACCAGTGACACTACAGTCACCCCCCTCATCCCCACCTCCATCTTCATCCGAACCACCGCCACCCCCGCCGCCCCGCTCTATTCTCAAAAAGGGTACACGAGAAGAACAGGGGGCCGACCGTCCGCGCAAGAGGGTGACGATTGTGCTTGTTCCCGAGGTTCATGAGATACCTCGGGAGGAAGACAAGCCGTCACCCTCTATGCGGGCGGGAATGGCAGACAGACCGTCCACCCCACAACGTACAGACAGAATTCCTCCCTGGTCAAGTCGTCAAAGGCAGCAGGAAGCGAGGCGCTCCTCCCCGAGGGAGAGCGCCCCGCAACCTGCTAGAAAGCCCAGTACGGGCAGAGTCGCCAGCCAGCAGACTCCGGGGGGCTCTGCCTCGCAGCCTGCTGGCGCGTCCAGTACGGGCAGACGCGACTTACACCAAGGCATGACAGAGGAGCAACACGAGGCTTTGTACAGAAGATATTTGGCATCTAATCCTACCAAGGAGCAATTAGAATTCTATGAAAAGGTCCTTAGAAATTACGGGACGGAGCGTAGACACAGGGACGGAGGGGATTAGGGCAAAACTTGCACGGCCGCGATCCTCGTAGGACTCGTCGCCAAGACAATTAAGGTAAGTCGAGAATCTGCTTCATTACTATTATCATTATTCTTAGTGTTCTAGTGTGTAGGATAGGTATAGGTTATTGTAGTTTTAGTTTTTGATATTTATAGTATACAATCAGTGTCTTATTTCATTCTTAATATTTATACAGCAAAAATTAAATTTCTGTGCTAACCAAATTTTAGGAACTGTCTTTCGCCATTTTATACAAAATTTCTAGTAATTTCTGGTTCACTTTCCGGCATTATCTTACCACCTTCATCTCATTCAGACTCTAAATAAACATCGGAGTTGATAAAGAGCCATAACAAACCAATTAGATTTTTAAAGTATCTGCATATAGGCCTATGGAAATTTACCATCTGCATTTAGGTGTTACGATGTAGAAAAGTGATGCAGTCTCATAACACGAGTAGGAATATAAAATAAATACTTCCTCAGTAAATCGACGAAAGAATAATCACAAGGAAAGTACTTGTGTCAAATTTCTGACAGTGCTGCACATACTTTGAGGTCACAGACTCATCGTGGAAATTGCAGATAGCACTTTAAAAATAGCACTAAATTATGAAGCGATTAAAACAACGCTTCTATAAACATGCTATCACTAATAGCGAATTACACACATATAGCTTAATCAGTATTAACAAAACAAGTCTTATACTATGCATCGACTTACTGAGTCAAAGATTGTAAAGGAGAAAAGCCAAATAACGCCACAGGTTCTAATATCGCCTTCATACTGCAAGAACTGAGCAACTTACTACAGTGGAAGCACTAATTCACAGACCTTTCGAATTCAACAGGAACAAAAACAGGCGAACATGTCTCACAGTAGGGCAGGTATTAATGGCCGAAGAAAACAAATTATGACTACGGTAGGGCCTACTTCAGAATCCAGCTGTAAGTGATTCATGAGTCGTAACCAGCAAATATGCAAACACGTAACAATTACGCATGTCACATGGCAAGGTCCTTGATTGTATTAAACAGATCAGACGAACGGTACAGTCTTTTCTAAAATATTAATTTGATATAGAACAATTTAATTCACTGCACAAATTATGCGATAGATAAACAAACCGAAGTTACGTTGGAAGAAGGTACTTCCAGATATAGATACGCATGTTGAATGCCAAAATGAATTCCTCAATGAAAAGTTACAACTGAACAAAGTAGTCAGTAAACGCAATTCCATTACAGGCCAAATCGGTCCAGAGGGTCGCGGGACGTTAAGGCTCCAGCTATAGGCTACAACCGGCATTAAGGCAGTAGGGATATCAGCCCTACGTGCCCGCTGTCCTTACCCTCAAGGAAGTGCACCTGGTAATGATTTCTGTTAGAGGCTGAATAAAATCCAGGGGAATATGCGGCTGGAAGGGTTCGAGAAAATCCATGACCACATAGCGAATCGAACTCGCGAACTTCCGGCTTGCAGCGTTACACCGTTAGCTAGCTAACATATACAATTGTCAGGTGCCACAAAGGAAGCGGAAAATACGATAAAATCCAATGTAGTTAAGCTGTGTAGGAACAGGCTCTTAAAATTAGAGTGTTCAGTATCACCCCCATCTACAGGACGATACGAAGTTCACAGAGACAACGATATCAGCTTACACTTGGCTGAAACCGAAGGAGTTCAGGATCACGATGATGATGCACTATTTCATTCCACACAATAAAGCGAATTCAAATGAATAAAGAGACATTGATTTAATAATAATTCCAATATACTCGTCAGACAGTGAATCTGACACAGGCGCACACTGTGTAATTTAGCGAGTCTAGCCGGCCAAAAATCATTTCTCGAAAACTAATCGCTCAATTTTCATAAAATTTAGTATGTACCTTCAATTATTGAAGTGGATAAGTTTTTATATAATGAAAATGAAAATAGCAACTATTTTTACTGAAAATAAAAATAGTAATATTGTAAAAAAAATTCGATTCGAGTGAAAAAAATAAATTAATGTTCATAATGTGGAATTAATGTTCATAATGTGGAATTAATGTTCATAATGTGGAATTAATGTTCATAATGTGGAATGTACTTAAAATTGAAAGCGTAAGGCGAGGGAATATTGCTACATATCTTACTCGTTCGGACGTCAGATGCATCCCCATCAGAATCTGTATCCTCGCTGCTAGTCTCTCCTTTGACAGCACCGGCTAATGGAGGCTCGGAGACAACTGCAGCACTACTATTGAAATCGACCGCGATTTCCTCTTCTTAATTTCTTTAAGCTGGTGATGTAAGGGTCCAAAGAAATAAGTAGCCTGAGTAAAAGATCGGTATTTGTGTCTTTCTTGATTTTCTTGCGAAGACTTCTCTGAAAAGTCTAATATAGTATTTGTTCCTCGTTTCCTGGGCTTCCTCAGATAGGTTGCCAGTAAGTATAATAGTGTCCTGTGACTTTCTGTCCATGAGCCAAGAGTTTGTGAAGGATTGTAGGCATGTAATACTATTTGTGCAAGCATAGATATAATTCCCTTGTCTCCCTTGCATACTGTCAAGTGCCCGTTCATCAGTATTGCAAAACCGCAAGAAAAAGGTTTCTGATATATTGGGTGGTATTAATAAAAACGAAGACCTTACTTTGCTCATCTTCCTCATGAGCAAAACGAGCTTGCTTTTTCTATGAGGAAGCTCTGAAATGTCGTATTAATAAAAAGTATCGGAGCTTGCTCTTACGTGCCAGAGCTTGCTCTCAGTTTTTGCTTCACTTCGGGTGGGAATTCGTATCAGTAGAGTCGTCAAACGGGTTCAGGCCAGCCACAACAAGCGATACCGCCACGTGTATTTCGATCGAAAAGATTAGTGATTGAGCTATGAGTGATACAGAGGAAGACGTTGGGAAAAAGGGAGAAGATTTATCTTTATTTATGGATATCATTAAAAAATTTCCAGTTATAATTAAGAAGTCAATGTTACCGGAATCCAGGCAAAAGAAATCTGCAGCATTTGCAAATATCAGAGAGAAGTATGAAAAAGGGTTTGGGGTGCCAATAACCGAGGCACAATTAATTAGAAAAGTGTCCAATATGAAGACTAGATTAAAAAAAAATATGGGAAACAAGATCATAAAGATGAATGACTGTCCGGTTTCGTACGGGTTCTTTAATTGAAAAATCCGTAGTGACAGTTGTGGCGGACAAGGTTGCAGTTGGGTTTTTCTCGGGGTTCTCCCGTTTCCCCTAATGAGGAATTTACATCATTCTGTCAACATTTCTCCATTCACTCATTATTCCATAGCATTCCTCGAATGCCGGCTAGCGACGTAAGAACGGGGCTGGCCTAGGGATTAGTGGAGTTGCTTCCTCGAAACCTGGATACATAGCAAACCTTAGTGTAGTCAGCCGGTGTGAGTTTGGGAATGTGCCTAGCTTGAGGATTAGTGCAATGTATCTTGATAGGTCGCAGTGCTGGGTCATAGTGCCCCTCTCCCAAATTCTATTTCATTCCAGTGCATAATATTTGAACTGATAATTTCATGCAAGTTACATTTGTGTGTAAGTTGTAAATAAAGAAGTATTCAAGATTCCGTGTATTATCAGCTGTGATTTGGTAGTAGTTTCCAAAGAGTCTTGCACGCTTTTCCTTATAATACTCTCTGTGTTCCTTCAATGCTTCCAATTGTTCCAACAGCATTAGCCTCTGCAAATCTGTTAAAGAAATATTTTAATGCACTGCCACTGGTTTGGTTTGTGTCACCTACGAAATAGTCGGTTAAACAATCCACATTTTCTCGATTAAATCGGAACGAATTTTTGTAATCTCTCGAAAGTGAATCTCTGTGCTTCTTATACAACTTTTGAGGCCATTGAATATCCAGGAACTCAGCCATTTCGATACAACAGCTTCACTCTACAAGCTTGAGTTACCTATTTAGGTACCTCAGGTTTTTTGAAGCAAATGCTTCAGAGCAAGAAGCAAAACTCCGTTTTATTAATAACTAATGCGAGGAAACTATTACGTGCTGACTCCTTGCTCAAAGGTGGAGGAAATTCTTGATGAGCAAGCTCATTTTCCTCAAATTTATTAATAGGAAAAGGAGGAAGCTCACAAAATTTGAAGCAAACTCATCTTCCTCATCTTTATTAATACCACCATTATGTGTAAAAGACTTATTAGATTTCCATCTATTCCCTTAATATATGCGAAAGTGGAAACCTCCCTGAAAAATATTCTTGCGGTATTTGCATCGTTTTTATTGCAACTGCTTTGCTTTATCATGTTAACAACATGTCATGTCAACATGCCTAAACCTGGCCTATGTTCAATGTTTCACAATAAGTAAAACGGTGGATCTAAATTAACTGTTAGAAGATTTTGTATTTCGCTCAATTCTTTATATTGATTTGAGGTCAACTGTAGATCATTAATCAAAGCGAGATCCTTATTAGGTGACAATTGTTGGTCGTTCCTGCAAAATCAATTTTTACGATTGCCCCCTCCCCCCAATTTTGTCGCACGTTGAAGTAATGCAAGTGAAAGCTCTCCTACAATATTGGCCGCATCTCTTTTCCTAGAAGTTCTGAAATTCATATGGGCAAGAGAAAGCTTTTCTTCTGGCGATCTTTCTTTAAAATGTGGACTAGTTTTTTTTTTTTTTTTTCCGTTTTGATCTTTCGCTCAGTCTCCGAAAAGTTTACGTGGACGTCCTCGAATGCTTGTACTGGCAGAATCAAATTGGAATTGTTTTGTAGTAGATGGCAACGTATTATATATTTTATTTTCAGACTTTGCATCTTGGTTGAAACATAGCGCATTATATTTTAAGCATTTTTCTCATTTCTGCTGTATTTTTCCCACCGTAACCGAATTTTCGAGCATAGAAATTTAATTCATTTTTTATTGACTGTAAAATGTCTTCAGAGTAATCTTTGAGACCAAAATGTTCAATTATATTTGAGAATTTCACTTTTCTCTCGCTCTTGTTCCACATCTGGAAAACAGCTCTCCGGATTACGTAGCGCATGGTGTCTGAAAATAATTAATAGCTACTTTGTCTGCACCTGTTTGCAGAAAAAAATCACAACGTCGTATTCAGAAAAGTATAATGAATATCTCTACAAAATTTGATCGAGGTGATAGAGGGCTACACCTTTTAAAAGTCAACTCGAAATATATAATAAGGTAAAACTCAAACTTTGCACATGATTATCCAGACACTTATTCTAGACAATAAGACAATTTTTGTCACGAAAATCAGCTTATATGTAAGTACATACCTTCTTATAATATATCCACACTCTGCATTAGAAAAAATACTGTACTAACTTCACCACTTTGCACCATCCAAACACATACTTCGCGCCCGCCTCTGCAGCGTAAATGATCTTATCGGAGACATGCAGCTTTCGCTCCGTTGTGAGGGTCCCCTAACAGATCTAAGCATCTGTCTACACTTGGATAATATACTTTGGAGTGTTATAAACACGTCTATATAAGAATTTAGCATTAAAGATAGGGTGTGAAAATTGATTTTTGGCCGGCTAGCTGCTTGAAATTACACACTGTGCGGTGTATCCAAACTGGCAGCTAAAATATGTTTTCGATAATATCTATTGGATTGACGACCATTTTGGGCATAGGCGATAATTTCAGAGCAGTATATCTCGTGATTCCGATGTGGTAGCATGCTGATTTTTGTGCCAAACGAAAGATCTCGTCTAGATCTGTCCACTTAAGGCAGAAGTATTCACGTAAAACCCACGGCCAAGTTCCCGACACAACAAAACCCGACATTTTTATAATCAAGATACAATTTTCAAGTTATTCTACAAGTCTGAATTATGGAATACTACAATTATATACAGTTTTATTCCGATATACATATCTCGATTGTTATCAGACTTTACTGGACTGGAATAATCTTTTCACTGTTTTGTTCACAACAGTATCTGTCCTCATAAGGCCTACGTGCTGCGAGAATACATGTAGTAAAAGATGCTAGGAAAATAAAAATAATACAAGAATTGATTTGAATCCACTTAATTCCATATTCCTTCCCACCGCCATGCCTTAAACTGTGATCTCACACTGTCTAAAAGACCTGATCAACAAAAGAGCCTTAAAGTATCTCCAATAGTGATGCATATTCCTCAGAAAAGTGAGTGGAAACAGAGATAAGCGTCCAAAATGTTCACCATGGTGCTAAAGTTGATTGAGCTTTGCATTATCATATTATATAATCACTACTGTGAAAACACAGCCATGCAAACAAGGCTCAAATGTTAGCTTTTCAACCTCACTTCATACGATCAGGTATATGCTCAATATAGAAGGCGATATCAAGAACCGCAGCTCTAGATGCAAGTCTAGTCAATGACCGTTATAGGCCTAAATAAAGTACTTGAGTGGAGACCTTCCACTTTTACAAGCCTAGTAAAGTTATTTTCGATAGGCTTTTCCACTATTCAGAGGTTTGCCTTTTAATCCTCTTTCCTCTCAATGGAGGAGAGTACAATCAACCAGATGTTATGTTTCTCCGACAGACAGCAGACCTGTCTTACTTAACCGACTGAAATAAATGAGAAATACTCACTCAGACGCCAGCTCAAAGATATTTAATCCTGCGATTAACACTGTGACATGATTCCAAAGTACCAAAACAGTGACAATGTGCGGGTGTGTATGTGTGGACGAGCAGAAATTGGTCGCAACTAGTGAACTCTGGGAGTCGCAAGTAACTCCACTCAACGTCGAACATGTTATGTACAATGTATGTACAGTGGTTGGCTGCACAAGTTGTGACCATTATACAGCAAGTCTAGAATGACTGCTATCGTCTACGTCAATATGGAGCCACAAGTAGCTCCACTTAACGTCGAACATGTTATGTACAATGTATGTACAGTGGTTGGCTGCACAAGTTGTGACCATTATACAGCAAGTCTAGAATGACTGCTATCGTCTACGTCAATATGGAGCCACAAGTAGCTCCACTTAACGTCGAACATGTTATGTGCAATGTATGTACAGTGGTTGGTTGCACAAGTTGCGACCATTATACAGCAAGTCTAGAATGACTGCTATAGTCTACGTCAATATGAAGCGACAAGTAGCTCCACTTAACGTCGAACATTTTATGTACAATGTATATACAGTGGTTGGCTGCACAAGATGCGACCATTATACAGCAAGTCTAGAATGACTGCTATCGTCTACGTCAATATGGAGCCACAAGTAGCTTCACTTAACGTCGAACATGTTATGTACAATGTATGTACAGTGGTTGGTTGCACAAGTTGCGACCATTATACAGCAAGTCTAGAATGACTGCTATCGTCTACGTCAATATGGAACCACAAGTAGCTTCACTTAACGTCGAACATGTTATGTACAATGTATGTACAGTGGTTGGTTGCACAAGTTGCGACCATTATACAGCAAGTCTAGAATGACTGCTATAGTCTACGTCAACACAGAGCCACAAGTAGCTCCACTTAACGTCGAACATGTTATGTACAATGTATGTACAGTGGTTGGTTGCACAAGTTGCGACCATTATACAGCAAGTCTAGAATGACTGCTATAGTCTACGTCAATATGAAGCGACAAGTAGCTCCACTTAACGTCGAACATTTTATGTACAATGTATATACAGTGGTTGGCTGCACAAGATGCGACCATTATACAGCAAGTCTAGAATGACTGCTATCGTCTACGTCAATATGGAGCCACAAGCAGCTCCACTTAACGTCGAACATGTTATGTACAATGTATGTACAGTGGTTGGTTGCACAAGTTGCGACCATTATACAGCAAGTCTAGAATGACTGCTATCGTTTACGTCAATATGAAGCGACAAGTAGCTCCACTTAACGTCGAACATTTTATGTACAATGTATGTACAGTGGTTGGCTGCACAAGTTGCGACCATTATACAGCAAGTCTAGAATGACTGCTATCGTCTACGTCAATATGGAGCCACAAGTAGCTTCACTTAACGTCGAACATGGTATGTACAATGTATGTACAGTGGTTGGCTGCACAAGTTGCGACCATTATACAGCAAGTCTAGAATGACTGCTATCGTCTACGTCAATATGGAGCCACAAGTAGCTTCACTTAACGTCGAACATGGTATGTACAATGTATGTACAGTGGTTGGCTGCACAAGTTGCGACCATTATACAGCAAGTCTAGAATGACTGCTATCGTCTACGTCAATATGGAGCCACAAGTAGCTTCACTTAACGTCGAACATGGTATGTACAATGTATGTACAGTGGTTGGCTGCACAAGTTGCGACCATTATACAGCAAGTCTAGAATGACTGCTATCGTCTACGTCAATATGGAGCCACAAGTAGCTTCACTTAACGTCGAACATGGTATGTACAATGTATGTACAGTGGTTGGCTGCACAAGTTGCGACCATTATACAGCAAGTCTAGAATGACTGCTATCGTCTACGTCAATATGGAGCCACAAGTAGCTTCACTTAACGTCGAACATGTTATGTACAATGTATGTACAGTGGTTGGCTGCACAAGTTGCGACCATTATACAGCAAGTCTAGAATGACTGCTATCGTCTACGTCAATATGGAGCCACAAGTAGCTTCACTTAACGTCGAACATGGTATGTACAATGTATGTACAGTGGTTGGCTGCACAAGTTGCGACCATTATACAGCAAGTCTAGAATGACTGCTATCGTCTACGTCAATATGGAGCCACAAGTAGCTTCACTTAACGTCGAACATGTTATGTACAATGTATGTACAGTGGTTGGCTGCACAAGTTGCGACCATTATACAGCAAGTCTAGAATGACTGCTATCGTCTACGTCAATATGGAGCCACAAGTAGCTCCACTTAACGTCGAACATGTTATGTACAATGTATGTACAGTGGTTGGCTGCACAAGTTGCGACCATTATACAGCAAGTCTAGAATGACTGCTATCGTCTACGTCAATATGGAGCCACAAGTAGCTCCACTTAACGTCGAACATGTTATGTACAATGTATGTACAGTGGTTGGCTGCACAAGTTGCGACCATTATACAGCAAGTCTAGAATGACTGCTATCGTCTACGTCAATATGGAGCCACAAGTAGCTCCACTTAACGTCGAACATGTTATGTACAATGTATGTACAGTGGTTGGCTGCACAAGTTGCGACCATTATACAGCAAGTCTAGAATGACTGCTATCGTCTACGTCAATATGGAGCCACAAGTAGCTTCACTTAACGTCCAACATGTTATGTACAATGTATGTACAGTGGTTGGCTGCACAAGTTGCGACCATTATACAGCAAGTCTAGGCTCATTTCGTCGAATTATCACCTTCATCTCACTCACACCATACAGCCCGCACATGTCAAAGGCTCCCTCAAGATAACACCGCACGGTCATAGTTGGCGTTATTTGCCGACTCGTGTTATGGGACTTCGTTTTATGAAGTAGCTTACACTTAGCTAGTTGACTGCGAACAATTTGTCTGAACATAAAGTTTCTTTCTTTTCATGGTACCCCGGCGCGGCGGGAGGAACATCGGCCGCACTCCCCAACTGCAGGATCGCCGTGGAGGATGGAGGTAAAACTCCTCATGGGGTTTAAGGGGGGTGGGTACAAGGGCGGGTAGGGGTGTGATTGGGTGGGGTAGGGTGGGTTGGGGTGGGTTGGGGTGAGGTGGGGTGGGATGGGGTGGGTTGGGGTGGGATGGGTTGGGTTGGAGTGGGGTGGGGTGGGGTGGGGTGTTTGTGGGGTGGGCGGTGGGGTGGGGTGTTGGGGTTCGGGTTTTTTCGTGGGTTTGGGGAGAATAAGGCATTAGTTTTGTCAACAGTGCAAATTTTAATTTACTTTAGGCCTATATTGCCGGAGTTCAGTGAAGGTGCTTTCCAAGCTTCATTTACAAGGCCAAGAAAGTATCAGAACATTTTATTGACTCCCAATAGGGGTATGGGTTTCGTAACCCGAATGGAATGTTCAACTGACTTAACACACTTCACAGTTTCGAATGAAAGCACAGAACTCCGGCAGCAACACAGAATAAAAGAGGATTTCTGTCTCAATTATCTAAAGGGATGCAAACTACAAATCTTGACCTCACAATCTCACAATAGATTGAAAATCATGAAATTAAATTGTAATGTAACAAATTCAAATCAGTTGTAAAGTCATACATAAATTTACAGAATTACATAACACAGCATAATTTACATAATAACTCTGATAGCAGAAATGAAAGATACATGTATTTATATTGTCATCGTAGCCAATTATTACTACTAAATATATAAACATATATAGCACATAAAAATATGAAGTGAAAGTTGCATTCAACCGCACTGAAAAGTTCAAATCGGATCTGAACAATAAGGGCTAGCAGGACAACTGACTGGAAAGTGGCAGAGTGAGTTCTTTCCGAGATAAGGAGAGATATCAACTGTCACAAACAGCAGAACACTTCAATGTTTACCGGAAGCTTCTCTATACAGGCATAAGCAGAACAAGGTGATATAGTAGGCTATGCCTCAATCTACACCGACAAAACACAGAAATCATGGAGCCCTGCCTCTATGGTTTCTGTAAACAATACTTTTATTAATAGATCCGCCAATAGGCCTAGTATGAGAAATAAAGATTATGAAAGCGGTACTATGCATTCAAATATCCACGCATATGAAAATCTGTATAAAGATTATAAAAGCGAATGAACGTATATATAATCCATGCTTTGATGTAAAAAGAAATTGGCAGACATATCAAAATTCCAAAATAACAGTGATTGCAGAAATGTGAGAATCATCCATCAAACGATTACCCTCAAACAACTATATTAATTATGTTATAAAAATGAATTTTTAGTACATTAAAATATATGCAGTGCAAACTGCACACAACAGAGTCCAAATCGGACCTGACTAATAGCAGTTAGTAGGGCAAGTACTGGAAGGTGGCTGAGTTCAGTTCCCTTCGAGATAAGGAGAGGAACTATCTATGCCAGAAAATGCAGTACGGCTGCTATCCGTCGAGGCTTGTTTCAAGGGTTGCCTAGTGTCTCTACCCAGGAATTGAATAACCAGTTCAAGATAATCATGATTAGCTCAATCTTCCTTTGACGGGTACACAAAGCATGGAGCCCTACTTGCTCTGTGCTTTCTGTAAAAAAGTACTTTTGACGCTATACGGTCACCAGAAGTAGACTAAGGAAATCTAAAACAAATAATACAAGCCATTGAGCAACCATATTACAAATTAGATTTCCTTGCACTCATGTTAATATAAATCGGTATCAAAATTCCAAAATAACAGTGATTGCAAGAATGTGGCAATCACTTATCTTATACTTATCCTGAATTTTATTGCAAACAATCATATTCATTATATAAAGGTTATTTAGCAGATAAAAATGAAACTGTACACAATGAAGCTAGTAAGTACAAATTGGAGTTGACTATCAGTTGGCAGGGCAACTGACTGCCATGTGGCTGAGTTCAGTTCCCACCGAGATGAGAAGGGAAACGAACTGTACCAAAAGATACAAAATGGCCACGTGCCGTTTAATCTCATTTCTATGATTACCTGGATTCCCTATCCAGAAACTGAATAAGCGGAGCGAGATGATACAAGTATTGGTCAATCTTGCTGCGCACGGTACAGAGAGCATGGAGCCCTACCTCTATGCTTTCTGTAGAACAGAGTCGCTAAAAGTAAGAAATAAAAGAGAACTACAAATGCAAAATGTACCTCAACAAAACTATGAGCAATTCCCATGTATTTACGAAAACAAAATACATGGGCATTAATGGATTGTTACAGTGGCATAAAATACAAAAACAAAAATATGTAAACTTTTACTAAACATTTTCTATACAAACGAAACCAATTCACGAGGCCACTGTCAAAAAAGGGATATAAGTTAACAGAACTAAATTATCACTCGCCACTCCTTGAAAAAAACATTCATAGCCATTTCTAAAAAGATCATAACCCCATATGAAAAAATACCATCTCCAAACAAATTCATGTGAAAAAATAACATCTCAAAAAAAAAAAAATCACGTAAGAAAAAAATTTCTAAAAAAGATCATGTGAATAAAAATCATTTCTAATGGCCCTACGTGGTCACCGGAAATAGGGTAAGGAAATCAAAGACAAGCAATACAAGCCACTGAGCAACTATATTGGGAATTTATATTTTCATGCATTCATGTAATAATAAATCGGTATCAAAATTCCAAACTAACAGTGATTGCAAGAATGTGGCAATCACCTATCTCACATTTATCTTGAATTCTATCGCAAAGAATTATATTACTTATAGCCTATACAAATTATTTAGAAATGATTGTACACACAATGGAACTAGTGAATTCAAATTGTTGTTGACTAATATCAGTTGGTAGGCAACTGACTGCAGAATGGCTGAGTTCAGTTCCCTCCACATATGGAGGGAAATGAACTGTGCTTAAAAAATAGGAAATGGCCATGTGCCGTTCAATTTCATTTCAATGATTACCTGACTTATCTATCCAGGAACTGAATAAGCGGAGCGAGATGATACACGTATCGGTCAATCTTGCTCCGCACGGTACAGAGAGCATGGAGCCCTACCTCTATGATTTCTGTAGATACTTCTTTTGGTAGAACAAAGTCGCCAAAAGTAAGAAATAAAAGAGACCTAAAGATGCAAAAGTACCTGAAAACTATGAGCAATTCCCATGCATTTACGAAAATAAAATACATGGACTATAATGGATTACTACAGAAGCATAAAATTCAAAAACAAAAATGTGTAAACTTTTACAAAACATTTTACATACAAATGAAAGTAATTCCCAAGGCCACTGTTAAGAAACAGATTGTTCAGTATAACTCAACAAAATTATCACTCGCCACCACTTGAAAAAAAAAATCATATCCATTTTAAAAATCAGACGCCACCATGTGGAAAAAAATACTATTTCCACAAAAGAAAATGTCATATGAAAAAAAAATTCGAATTCCAAAAATCATATCGCATTCATTTGAAAAAAAAAAAGTTCACTTTCATGAAAGCTATCACAACTTTTATCATGTGAAAAATAACTTATTCCCTCCAATGAGAAGAAGATTCCGTTCATAAAACCGTCATTATAGCATATTCTCAATCAAATTATCAAAAATCCAAGAAAGTCATAATATCTTATAAAATAAAAAAAAGTCCAACTGCACAAAACAGCATTTTATCTTCAATAAAAAAACTCATGACATTATCTCCTACTATCAAACAAAAGCCATCAACTATGAGTCCTAATTATATATCTTTTCTAATAAATGGAATCCAATTCTGCAACCAAATAATTTCTTCTTGTCCAACAAGTAAAATAAACTCAACATGTCATTTCTTCTCATATGAGAAGCCAAACTCTTCCAAGCTAAAGAAATAGCCTACATCAAGAGCTCACGATTGATGACATAAGGAAACATTAATCAATTCTCCATTAGAGATAAAGTTCCTCTGTGATTAAAAACAACCGCATCAGCAATACAGAAGAGCTCGAACCAAAGCAAAACATTATCTTTAATAACATATTCTTCAATGAATGGAAGATGAAACTAAGAACAAACCGCAATATCTTCTGTCAACAAGAAATTCAACTCAAGGAAAACATTACTGTTTTCCAAGAAGTAATGGAAATGTGTAAACATATCTTATACCAAGACAATTGTACGCTGCTAACCAGGAGTCACAGAAATGCTGTCTACCAAGAAGAAATGCAACAAGAAGCACTTAATGATTAAAAAAAAAAAAAAAAATTTCTAAAACTGAAAATTGCTATAGAAAATAAAATGATATAGACGCTGAAGTATCCGTATACTATATCCATTGAAGAAGAAATAAAAGTCTTATTAAGATCATTTGGTAACTAGACTTCAGCCATAATTGACGTGCTACGACTGCAGCGAGGTGCTGAGTCATTAGACTTCAACCACAGTCAACTGCTGCCACTACAATGAGGTGCTGAGTCATCAGACTTCAACCACAGTCAACTGCTGCCACTACAATGAGGTGCTGAGTCATCAGACTTCAACCACAGTCAACTGCTGCCACTACAATGAGGTGCTGAGTCATTAGATTTCAACCACAGTCAACTGCTGCCACTACAATGAGGTGCTGAGTCATTAGACTTCAACCACAGTCAACTGCTTCCACTACAATGAGGTGCTGAGTCATCAGACTTCAACCACAGTCAACTGCTGCCACTACAATGAGGTGCTGAGTCATTAGACTTCAACCACAGTCAACTGCTGCCACTACAATGAGGTGCTGAGTCATTAGACTTCAACCACAGTCAACTGCTGCCACTACAATGAGGTGCTGAGTCATCAGACTTCAACCACAGTCAACTGCTGCCACTACAATGAGGTGCTGAGTCATCAGTCTTCAACCACAGTCAACTGCTGCCACTACAATGAGGTGCTGAGTCATTTGACTTCAACCACAGTCAACTGCTGCCACTACAATGAGGTGATGAGTCATTTGACTTCAACCACAGTCAACTACTGCCACTACAATGAGGTGCTGAGTCATCAGACTTCAACCACAGTCAACTGCTGCCACTACAATGAGGTGCTGAGTCATTAGACTTCAACCACAGTCAACTGCTGCCACTACAATGAGGTGCTGAATCATCAGACTTCAACCACAGTCAACTGCTGCCACTACAATGAGGTGCTGAGTCATTAGACTTCAACCACAGTCAACTGCTGCCACTACAATGAGGTGCTGAGTCATCAGACTTCAACCACAGTCAACTGCTGCCACTACAATGAGGTGCTGAGTCATCAGACTTCAACCACAGTCAACTGCTGCCACTACAATGAGGTGCTGAGTCAGCAGACTTCAACCACAGTCAACTGCTGCTACTAGAATGAGGTGATGAGTCTCTTGTAATTTAGTATATTTTATGTCTATTGCAACAAAGTGTTGCTCATAACATTAATAAACGATTGATTGATTGATTGATTGATTGATTGATTGATTGATTGATTGATTGATTGATTGATTGATTGATTGATTGATTGATTGATTGATTGATTGATTGATTGATTGATTGATTGATTGATTGATTGATTGATTGATTGATTGATTGATTGATTGATTGATTGATTGACTGATTGATTGATTGATTCATTGATTGATTATAGTTCAACAACAGTCAACTCCTGCCACTATAATGAGGTGCTGAGTCATCACATTTCAACCATAGACAACTTCTACCACTGCAGCAAGGTGTTGGGTCAACAGAAATCTGTCATTAACAACATCCAGAGGTGCTCAATCATTAGACAACCAGAATCTACGTCCATTGTTCTTGTGTCTCAAATATGCAAAAGTTAACTAATTCACTGTTTTATATTCTGACCATGAGTTGTTTTGTCAGTTCCATTTGGATGTCAGTATAATAAATAATGATTATTAATATTCCTGCTTTTATTTCTTGTAGTTTTAACAATACTATTACATATATTACATTCCTTTGCACAATGAAAATTTGCATTGTTCGGATCAAATTTCTGCAGGTTTAAAGGACAGAACTAAAATTCTTTCCATCACTTATTATCATAATACACTGCTCTCTTAATATGACAGAGGATATTGAGAATTAAATCAATGGCTTTCATAAAACACGCTATGAAATCATTCATATAAAACATTTTTTTCTTGAAAAAGAAACAAAAACAAATAGAGCAAAATTGTGTTAAACTTCTTGTTGAAATATCTCAATGAATAACTCCCTGAAATTAATGACATTTCTTACGGTTCGCCCTTTATATTTTATATACGTAAATATGGTAAATCGCATGACAGGTTTGAGAATAGGCCTATAACTTTGAACTTATTTAATAGACTTCCATGTAATATTAGAAATCTTCCTTTTTAAAGGACAGTCGGGTCAAGATTCATTTCATACCTTCTTTATAGCGCTGAAGTGTATCTTAGTTAGAGCACATTTTTTTCTTTATTGATGTCTCCTTATACTGTAGGCCTATATATTATGATTTCATTAGGCTATATAGGCATAATGGTTCGATTTCATAAACGAGGTCTAGACCACGACCATGGCTTTAAACCGCGTTTGGATTTATAAAACGAGGTCATTTTCATTTTTCTAAGCCATGGCTCGAAACCATGTTCTGAAGCAGAGACCACGGCTGAGGTAGGTTTAATACCATGACTTCACGTATACAAGATGGAGGTAGTAGATCAGCTGGATGATTATCAAAGGAAAGTTTGTGTCTTCAAGTATTAAATTCCCGGATTACAATGATGAGAATCATAAATAATTCTTAGTAACTATATAACGACGATAATTTCAGACGGATATTTCGATTTTCGAAGGAATCAACGCAAAATTGAGCAAAAATGCTAAATAATAATCTGCAACGAAATGCAAGAGGCGGCAGGTTGACAAATCTTTCACACTTTGTTGCTTTAAGGGAAGGAAGATATAATATTTTATATTATTTATACCTTTATATAATACGATATATTTTAATTCTTAGTCTTTATAGTAATTTTTTACATTTTATTTAAACAAAATTACCACCACCACCACCACCACCACCACCACCACCACCACTGCTACTGGTGTATCTGTGAATCATCGACTATCTCTCTACTCTGCCTCCTTAACAATAGCCACAGGCGGTCCTGGAATTATTTTTTGCCACAAGACAACAGCAGTCGAAGTTCGAAAGTTTTAAATTTTTGCTACTGAAAAATAGTATTACTGAACAGAACTAGTCCATTTTCAAAAAGGCATATGACTCGGCTAAGAGAGACGTATGATATGATATTCATATTGAATTTGTAATTCCCAAGAAACTAGTTCGATTAATTAAAATGTGTCTCAGTGAAACGTACAGCAGAGTCCGTATAGGCCAGTTTCTATCTGATGCTTTTCCAATTCACTGCGGGCTAAAGCAAGGATATGCACTATCACCTTTACTTTTTAACTTCGCTCTAGAATATGCCATTAGGAAAGTCCAGGATAACAGAGAGGGTTTGGAATTGACGGGTTACATCAGCCTCATGTCTATGTGTATGATGTGAATATGTTAGGAGAAAATCCACAAACAATTGGGAAAACCTTGAAATTTTACTTGAAGCAAGTAAAGCGATAGGTTTGGAAGTAAATCACAAAAAGACAAAGTATATGATTATGTCTCGTGACCAGAATATTGTACGAAATGGAAATATACAAATTGGAGATTTATTCTTCAAAGATGTGCAAAAATTCAAATATCTTGGAGCAACAGTAACAAATATAAATGACACCCGGGAGGAAATTAAACGCAGAATAAATAAGAGAAATGCCTGTTATTACTCAGTTGAGAAGCTTTTGTCATCCAGTCTGCTGTCAAAAAATCTGAAAGTTAGAATTTATAAAACAGTTATATTACCGGTTGATCTGTATGGCTGTGAAACTTGGACTCTCACTTTGAGAGAGTAAGAGTGATTAAGGGTGTTTGAGAATAAAGTTCTTAGGAACATATTTGGGGCTAAGAGGGATGAAGTTACAGGAGAATGGAGAAAGTTACACAACACAGAACTGCAAGCATTGTATTCTTCACCTGACATATTTAGGAACATTAAATCCATACGTTTGAGATGGGCAGGGCATGTAGCATGCATGGGCGAATCCAGAAATGCGTATAGAGTGTTAGTTGGGAGACCGGAGGGAAATAGGCCTTTGATGAGGCCGAGAGGTAGATGGGAGGATAATATTAAAATGGATTTGAGAGAGGTGGAATATGATGATAGAGAGTAGATTAATCTTGCACAGGATAGGGACCGATGGCGGGCGTATATGAGGGCGGCAATGAACCTCCAGGTTCCTTAAAAGCCATTTGTAAGTAAGTAAGTTTATATTTTATTTATTAATCTCTGGCTATATAGGCCTAAATATATACATTAATCTTGCATACGATGTTGTAGCTTGTTTAACTTAATGTAATATGATTTAAGTCTCCCATAATTTTTTTCTATTTTCCTTTAGCTAATAATAATAATAATAATAATAATAATAATAATAATAATAATAATAATAATAATAATAATAATAATAATAAAAATAATAATATATACTGCTGAATTTGTACTTGTAATTGATTATTTAGTTTAATGTTCATGTCACTTATTTTCACTGACTTCATGTAATTTTGTGTGACTTATAATTATTTTTAAATAAGCTCCCCACTCAATGTATTTCGTGTATATTTTGTATACCTTTATAAAGAGTAGAAGAAAATGGCTTTTGATCTTAAACTCTGCAAGGCAAAATAAAGCTTCTACCACTATCACCACTATTGTCAGTATACTTCCTCTCATAGTACTCCCCGTGCTATGCAGTGGCCATTTCTCTTAAGGAGCACAGGAGCAGTGCACCACCTCTTCAAATAACACATGTTTTTAAATTTACATACTAGGTTCAAAAAGTTCCCGGAATTTGCTAGCATCATAGAAACAACGTACCTTAAACACTATTCTACAGCATTCCCTTCAAAATAGTTGCCTTCCGCAACAACACACTTTTGCCAACGCGTGTAGAGTTCCTGGAAGCAGGCCTGGAAGCCATTTTGTGAAACCCGTCTTAGTGCTCTCGTCGCGTTTGCGATAACCTCTTCAGCATTGAATCTCCGTCCTTTCAGATGACTTTTCAGACGGGGAAACAGAAAGTAATCAGGTGGTGAGAGATCAGGAGAGTATGGTGGGTGATCCAAAGCAGTTATGTTGTGCCTGGCAAGAAAATTCTTTACAATAATTGCGCGATGAGCAGGTGCATTGTCATGCATAAGGAACCAGTTGTTTTCTACCCACTTTTCTGGACGTTTCCTTCTCACTGCGTCCCAGAGGCGACGGAGGATTTCTACGTACAGTTCTTTCGTTACAGTACGACCTTCTGGAATGAACTCATGGTGCATGAGACCCTGAGAGTCGAAGAAAACTTCCAACATAACTTTGCTTTAAGTGTGCTTAAATGCGACAGGCTCATGTCAGTAGATTTACTGGCATGAAAAAGAACTCCTGCGGGACAAAATTCCGGCACATCCGGCGATGCTGATATAACTTCTGCAGTTGCGAGCGTCGTTAAATAAAACATAACATTTAAAATAACTTTGCCTTTGGAAGTGTCCCTAGGAAATTTTTGCTTCCGAGGAGATGTTTTCGATTTCCACTCAGATGACTGTCGTTTAGGGACTGGGTCGTACAAGTAGCACCAGTTTCATTTTGTTTAAGAAATCACCATCTTCATCAGCCATACTGATCATGTCCCCAGCAAAACACAGAACTTGATGTTTGTACTTTGCTCTGTGGACATAATTACAAAATGCGACGAACAAACGAAACACTATGATAAACAATTGCCTACAACTCAAAACCAATAATTGCCATTATCAACAAACTTTAAGGAAATGACATCATGAATGTTACCAACAAAACAAATGTATAATATCCCTTGTTATATATTAATACGAAAAATGGTAGTAAAATTCCGGGAACTTTTTGAACCTAGTAGTATATCAATGAGCTGCAGTAGACTATGTGAGCGACATAATTCTTTATTATAATACGGTACTATGTAAAAATAACACTGCAAGTGTACTGTTCTTGTTGACGCCTGGGACTTAGGTTTACCACTCGACACTTGCGGCACACTGTTCCATTCGAGCATGCGCAGTAGTAGAGTTTCACTGGCAGGCTTTGGAGCATGGTAGGGAGCCAGTACAGTGTGCGTAAGAGGGGTTAGGAGCACTTTCAGATGTGTTCTGCAGTCGCTGTTGGCCCGTTCTATCATAAATATTGCAATGAATAGTGTGCAAAATCTTTTAAATATGTAATTTTCTGTAAGAACTTTACACGAAAAGATAAAAATAAGGAAGATGGGTAGACGTACACAGGAATTAAAATTATAAGTGACGAAGAACAGTAATAGAGAATTGACAAGAAAATTCAACATTCGAACTTACGAAAAATACAATATGTGGCTGCAATATAAAAGACGCTGTATTTTGTTTTCCTTGCCTATTGTTCGGCGGCAAACATTCATTGACAAAAACAAGTAGGCTACGTGTTATGAATTGTATTTATTTTTCTGTTTGAATTTAGGACTGTGCGTAGTAACTAAATAATTTTGATTATCGTTCTGTATGTATGATTGATTTGAAGCACATGAATGAAAGAAATAAAAACACGATTCTTCAGCTGCACACTCAACAATAATGTTAAATTAGCAGTGTTGGGTCAAACAAACATACAGACACAATTGGATTGTTGCACTTCACAATGATAAAGTTACCAAGAACAGATATGTACGTGCGGTTTTGTTGCCTTTAAGAGGTCACGATGGCGGAAACTCATCTTTAAACGCTAGTATTTTTCTGGCCTCATCAATTTTACGAGTAGTTCTGAATTAGACGCACTCTTAAGGAACATTTGGAAAGAGCAACAGTGTTTAAGAGCACATCAAACACTATACAGAACGAAGTCCTTCAAGCCATTTTGATGTGTGCCATGATGAGATTTCAAAGAAATAAAGAAAGCTGCTGACTTTTAGCAGTTAAGGCTGAGGAGACGACACACGTATCGAATGCTTGTGAACGTGTGAACTGTGTCATAAAACGCAATATAGCGAAAACAATATTATTTACGGTATGCTGCAATAGAAATTGAACACTTTACTTTGCTATTACTGGACCACACAGGAAACTGACTAACTGCAATTTCTTGACTAACAAAATTATGTAAATCTATATCTTTATAACATATATTAGTAGTTATGTCGTGGTTATTACCTGTAATAATAATAATAATAATAATAATAATAATAATAATAATAATAATATGATAATCATAATCATAATAAATATTTGTGCACCACCAGGATTATTTATCACCACACGCCACTGGTGCTATGCATTACAAATTATTATTATTATTATTATTATTATTATTATTATTATTATTATTATTATTATTATTATTATTATTATTATTATGTTGTATAGTATGCCACAGAACATTCAATAAATTTATTCAGTATACTACGACTTCTGCAGATTATGCAACGTTTCATTTCTCCAAATATGAAGTAGGCTACAACTTAAAGAAAGTATTGGGATTTTAAAATTAGACATGTAATTTTAGAGACAATCTCATTTGACGATAATCAGGCGATTTTACCAGCAACGGAAGAAGAATTACAAATAGCACCAAATTCATTACATGAAATCATGAAAAATTCTAATTTGGAAATTTGAACTGAAAAAACAACAAGGTCAGTGCCATTTAGGGTACGGCCACACGAGCTACATTTGTAGCAAGTTTTCTGCTACAAATGAAGCTGCCGTAATTATCGCAAAATGGGTGGCCACACGGGCGCTTCAATTACTGCTAGTTTCTGCGTTAAATGTCGCTACGTGTGGCCACATGACATGCCACACGTAGCGACATTTGTAGCTAGTTCTTTTGCGTTTTGCAGCACTCAACCGTAGTGTAGTAGAAAGCTTTCTTCCGAGATGGATTATGAAGCCAAAGTCGCTTTGTGTGTGTTGTTAGTGTACATTATTACGGCCACACACAATTGTAATGCGCATGAGAAGAAAATTTATAGCAGTGCCATAAAGTTAACTTTTATTCCTGTGTCGATTTTACAACAGGCAATATTGTTCGTCGGAAGTATACGGTGTGGGTGAAGGTTTGCTGAAAGGCTGTAAGAAGACCTAATTTCTCGTAGTTCTGTAGAAGGGTCATTGGGATTGTACGACAGGTTAGACATGCTCTTCCCTTTTTAATACATGAATTTCTGAAGCATCTCCAAGTAAAAAGGAATTGTAAACATGACCCAAAACACAACTCAAAGAGGCAATCTGTTTGTAACATATTTGAGAGATGTCTTGTAAAAGAATTGTGTTTTTTAACAAAAGAAGTCGCTGTGAAGGGTTTACTGGAACGCTATTGTATGGATTTTATTATTGAAGGAAACTTTGGTCGAAAATGAAACAAAAAAAAATGTGTACTCTCAAAGAACGGTATTTTGAATAGAGTATAAGTAAACACATCTGTCATAAAAATTCTCTTTTTCTTGGTTTTGCAGAATGCTTATTGGAAGTTGCGGCAATTTAAACTTGACCCTTATATCCCAAAATACAACTCAAAGTGGAAATGTCTTTATAAACAATACTGATTTGTGAGATCTGTCCTGCAAAAGAATTGTACGTTTTTTACCAAACAAAATTGCTGTGAAGGGTTTGCTAGAACGCTATTGTATACATTTTATTATTGAAGAATTCTTTAGGTCGAAATTGAAAGAAGAAAAATGTATGTACTTTTTAAAGAAAGATATTTTGAAGAGAGTTAAAAAATAGGGCAACTCAGCTGGACTATACATAAGCGAAGCAATATTTATTGGCACCGTATTGTTAGTAACAAAATATGTCACATATAATAATAATAATAATAATAATAATAATAATAATAATAATAATGGCTTTATTTAACCTGGCAGAGTTAAGGCCGTAAGGCCTTCTCTTACACTCGACCAGGATTAAAACTTGCTTACACAGTTGAACATAAAACTGGATCGGAATTAAATATTTACATACTGATACAATTTAGGTACATAATGAGATCAAAAGAGGTAGTTACATAAAATTTACCTCATAAAATAAAAATAAACATAGTGAAATACATATTAATGTTGTTAGAATCAAATACGAATCACATAAAAAATAGAAGCCGATAATTCAATAAAAAAAATGTACACAGTAAAAATAAAAATAAACACATTAGTATACGTATTAGTATTAGATTACAATTAAGTAGGATTTACATAATTAAGCCAGAAACCGACAATTGAATAAAATGTACACAAAAAATAGATTAATAATAATAATAAAAAACGACAACATAGTGGGATACATATTGGCGTTAAGTGATAAATAAACACGATTTCGATAATAAAAATAAGAAACAAAAAAAAATAAAAATAAATACAGTGGAACACATTCCATTAAATATTTGCAACGTGTTAGGTCTGGCAACTCATCATGAGATATTTATAAAAAACGACAACATAGTGGGATACATATTGGCGTTAAGTGATAAATAAACACGATTTCGATAATAAAAATAAGAAACAAAAAAAATAAATAAATACAGTGGAACACATTCTATTAAATATTTGCAACGTGTTAGGTCTGGCAACTCATCATGAGATATTTTTCTAATTTACATTTAAAGGAAATTAAAGTTCGGCAGCCCTTGACTTCAGGCAGCAGAGAATTGCAGTGACGAGAATTAGCAACAGTGAAAGATGAAGAATAAAGAGATGATGTGTGCAGTGGTATTTCTAGCGTGTTATATTGTGACCGAGTATTTAAGTTATGATACCGAGAAAGACTGTGGAATCGGACATATAAGTAAGAGGGAGTAGAGGTGTGCAAAATTCGGTATAAGAGAGAAAGGCAATGTAACTTTCTCCTCTCATTTAACCTGGGCCACAATAATTTATCGAAAGAAGGCGAAATGTGATCGTAGTAGCGGACATTACAAATGAAACGAACACACGCATTATGAACACTTTGCAGTTTCTGGGATAAATCCACCCTGAGATCACTGAATAAAGCGTCACAATAATCGAAATGAGGCATAATAAGAGTCTGTACAAGCGTCTGCTTTAATTTAGCTGGATAGTGGTACAATCTTTTTAATGAGTGAAGAGTGGAAAATACTTTGTTGCATGTGTGTTTGATATGCGTGTCCCAGGTAAGGTTAGATTCAAAATGAACTCCCAGGTTTTTTACAATTGAACTGAATGGAATGATCGCTTTATTCAGAGTCACAGGAGGAAGGTTCAGCTTATTAATATCGGGGATTAATCTTTTATTCGAAAATAAGATAGCCTGTGACTTATCTGTATTTAAGTTTAAGTCCGAATTGTTGAGACCAAGATGAAACGGATTCGAGATCTTTATTGAGTCTATTAATACAGTCACTTAGTCTATCAGGACTGGCGGAAATGTATAATTGAACGTCATCTGCATAAATATGATATCTGCAATATTTAAATGACTTGGCGATATCGTTAATATAGAGACAGAAAAACAATGGACCCAATACCGAACCCTGGGGAAATCCTGACTCACTGTCTGCCAGGAGGAGAACCGATTATTAAAGACAACACACTGCTGGCGGCCAGTGAGATAGGAGTGCATCGTACTGTTATAAATCTGTCATGATAATAATATCCCATCTAAAAGCCACACGGAGCAGTAAGTGTAGCAAGTTTGGCGCCGTCTGACATGTTAGGTCTATTCGTGACCAATAATTTTCCAGCCTAAATGAATTAACATTGTTGTTAGTTACTGGGAATTTCTTATTATGAAATCCATATTTTTGAAACTTTAAATTTATATTAATATTTATTTCCGCTTTACTAATTCCCAGAGGAGGCTCAGTGAGTCAAAGAATATACATGTCAAAAGACTTTTATCTACTAACTGACAATAAATAAAGAATAAATATCATGCAAAAGAAAACAAAAAAATTGTAATAAAAGTACAAACAACCGTGTAAAATGAATGGTCATGCTTTAATTTTTTAGGAATGAGATAGAAAGCGAAAATCAAATGTCATGTGAAGGACACACAGATTAAGACTTTAAAAAGAGTGAAATAACAAATCAAAGTTATTCATTTCATTTTACAGTAGAGAATTAAAATAATTTAGCGCAATGTAAATTTACAAATGCGTATGGATACACGCGTAAGCTAATTTTAAATACTATTTTCTTAATCTTATTTCTCTTTTTTTGTTACTTCACCAGAAGGAAAGTAAATATCGCCACTAAGTTCCTTTCTAGTAATTGAATTTGCAGCCAGGCATAGGGAAGAGTCGGGTAGTATCGGACATCGGGTAGTATCGGACAGTGCGTTTCTTTCATCTACCACCATATGGTAGTACCTGAATGACATGGTTACGTTTCTCTATGCGATATCACAGAAACGTAACCATGTCAATTAGGTACTATCATTGTGTGGTAGATGAAAGAAACTCACTGTCCGATATTACCCGCTGTCCGATACTACCCGACTCTCACATACAACACATTGGCAACAAGTATTTCATACAGTACAATAAGAATGGGATTAAAATAATTAATATCTATTCATAGATTTCAAAAAGGCATATGACTCGGTTAAGAGAGAAGTTTTATATGATATTCTTATTGAATTTGGTATTCCCAAGAAACTAGTACGATTAATTAAAATGTGTCTCAGTGAAACGTACAGCAGAGTTCGTATAGGTCAGTTTCTGTCAGATGCGTTTCCACTTCACTGTGGGCTAAAGCAAGGAGATGCACTATCACCTTTACTTTTTAAGTTTGCTCTAGAGTATGCCATTAGGAAAGTCCAAGATAATAGAGAGGGTTTGGAATTGAACGGGTTACATCAGCTGCTTGTCTTTGCGGATGACGTGAATATGTTAGGAGTAAATCCACAAACGATTAGGGAAAACACGGGAATTTTACTGGAAGCAAGTAAAGAGATAGGTTTGGAAGTAAGTCCCGAAAAGACAAAGTATATGATTATGTCTTGTGACGAGAATATTGTACGAAATGGAAATAAAAAAATTGTAAATTTATCTTTTGAAGAGGTGGAGCAGTTCAAATATCTGGGAGCAACAGTAACAAATATAAATAACACTCGGGAGGAAATTAAACTCAGAATAAATATGGCAAATTCCTGTTATTATTCGGATGAGAAACTTTTATCATCCAGTCTGCTGTCGAAAAATCTGAAAATTAGAATTTATAAAACAGTTATATTACCGGTCGTTCTGTATGGTTATGAAACTTGGACTCTCACTTTGAGAGATGAACACAGGTTAGGGGTGTTTGAGAATAAGGTGCTTAGGAAAATATTTGGGGCTAAGAGGGATGAAGTTACAGGAGAATGGAGAAAGTTACACAACACAAAACGGCATGCATTGTATTCTTCACCTGACATAATTAGGAACATTAAATCCAGACGTTTGAGATGGGCAGGGCATGTTGCAGCTATGGGAGAATCCAGAAATGCATATAGAGTGTTAGTTGGGAGGCCGGAGGGCAAAAGACCTTTGGGGAGGCCGAGACGTAGATGGGAATGTAATATTAAAATGGATTTGAGGGAGGTGGGATATGATGATAGAGAATGGATTAATCTTGCTCAGGATAGGGACCAATGCCGGCTTATGTGAGGGCGGCAATGAACCTCCGGGTTCCTTAAAAGCCAGTAAGTAAGTATAGTTTATATCTTATGTTTGTATACCATGACCACGTGCTAATCTATCTAGCTTAGGAAATTTAGTAAAGGAAACTGAGGAGTACACGACTTGAGTTTCTCAATTATTTATTTCAAGCATTCCCGAAGTCTTGCGTTCTGTCCACGGAAAGTCAAATTGGGCGGAAGATTGTGCATTTTTGTCCGAGAAATAGCAGTTTATGCGGGCATACTGAAAAATAATGATCATCATTATCATCATCTGTGATATCCTTTATTACATATTTCACCGGGTACATCTAGTCGCTATAAAATTGATGTGAAATGACATGACATCGCTCAGAGCCACGGACGGAACTCTGTGAGTTTGTCTGCTGATCCGATGTTTACAAATCTAATATACGATATACGATATAAACCTTAAATATTTTCAAATGAAACATCCACAAAATCATCAGTACAGTTCGATTACGAGTTATTTCTCAGACTGTCTCTTTATGAAGTTAGATCAGCATTAATTTTCGTCTTGTTTCTTTCTCTTTTTGTAGAGATTTTTAACTTCGAGTGGACGAAGTAGCATTTCTAAACAAGTGATACTGAAGGAATTCTGTTCCGTAATATTTTAGTATCTCAGTCGCTTCCAGTATCCAGTTATGTTCCGATATCGTGTACCTAGTTGTAAGATTATTTCTGACAATTCATGATCTCGTATAGGGGTAATGAACATAAATTAGAGTCGGACATGGGGACCCTGCTTCACTATGTTAAGTGAACACGGATTTTCTGCTACATACTGTAATAAGAAAGAGCGAGCGAAGGTGTAGCTTGCTAGAAACTTGCTGATATAATGTAGTGCCGGATGAAAATATTATACGTATATAAATTTACAAATTTAATAGGTTACTGCTAGTAGGCCTACATAAAATACAATTTTGTACGAAAACGATCGTTTCATAAATTTACATAGTGTAGACACAAGTAGCGACGTTCTACATGTTTGCATATGCCGTAAAACAAAAGATAAAGTTTAGAAATTACAAATTGAAGTAGCCTACTGTACTATATCACATTTCATACATCCATAGTTACTTTAATATTCACTGCAAATATCCATACGTTCTAAGCGAATTGGAACTCAACTATGTTACAATCTGGTTGTACTATGTTCTTCCTCGTGTTACCATTTCGATTTAAAATACATACAGAATATTGAGAGATTTCCTTACTGCTTATGTAGTTAGCTTTATTTACTCTTTTTCATGTCAATGACAATATATTACTAACAACAATAATTAATTAGACAAAAATATGTCCTCTATAACTTTTGCCACGTTCATGTAACGATCACCACATTTATGGTTTCACTCAGCGATACCCGTATTTTTTTCGTTTTTACAGCTTTTCTTATTCTATTAAGAGTATATTCGTAGAAAGTCTTAAGCAATATTTCTTTAGGGTTGATTCTGAGTGAAATTTTCTATGCGTAGTCTATAATCCTCAACAAACACCAATACCTACTTTTTTCGTGTTTTGTTAATTGCTATGTTATGTCATTGAACTTAAGTCGCGAAAAAATTCAGTTTGACTGTCTGAGGGTTATCCGGAAGTTGAATAAATATCTTAATATTATTTTTATTGGACTTAACGTTGCCATTCTGTCTCATTAATATCAATATTTCTGAATGAAAGGCATTTTGTCTTCTGTCATGTTCACATGGCACGCCTGACAAAATATGATCTTTTCCTGTTGTGTATAAAGATATTCCTTCCCGAATTCCTGTACAATGTAGCGAGCGTAGAACGCTTTGCATTCCCTATTTTCGGAAAATTCGCTGTGCAAGTAGGGATTCCTATCAACCGATTAATATATGCGAAAAATATTTAAAGAAGGGTAAAATGTGTGTGTTCAGTTACTTATTTAAGGAAAATAAAAAAATTGCCGTCGTTAGTAAAGTATATCATTTTAACTACGTATCCTGATCTCACGCCAGTCAGCAATACCACGTAATGTACTGCACCCCGATTAGACCGCCGAGTGTATTACTTGCCCTCCCACATGACGTCTTGACTATAGGCCTACACTGTATGCAAATGCGGTATCTGGAGTTACAGTACAACTCCAGTTCTGTGAATGGCTGTAAGGGTACGGTACCGTGACTTAGTAAACAATGATGGTGCAGGCACTGGTACCGATCACATCACAGACGGTAAGAGATGTCTGTCAAGCGTGCGTCTTTAAACACGCAACAGACCTGCAAGTTATTCGTCCAAACTCTAAAGTAATGGAGGAAGAAATCCATATAATTGGAACATAGCACAAATATCTCATATTGTAATTTTATTACTGAAACTCCAAAGATAAGCTGGAATAAATTGAATCGCTTATTTCAGAAACCAGTCAAATGGCAAAGTTAGTCAATTGTGGGAAAATAAAAAAAAACTGTCTAGCATCAGACTAAATGGTTTGGTAGTGGTTTTATTTCATGGGACAAAAAATGTTAATAAAGGAGCTTTATTCATTTTCATCTCCTTATTTTCAATAATTATATCTACTAATTTTCTAGGTTTATTTCCATACATTTTTACCAGAACAAGCCATAATCTAAGGAAAATTATTTTAGGTGTTTTAACTTAGCTGTAAAAAATACGACAAAGTTTTTCACTTAACTGGTTTCTGCAACCGTATTTTTATAGCATAATTATCGAATTGTTTAGGATTTTGTTATAAAACTCATATTTTTTTTAAAGGAAATGTGTAATGCCTTTAGGGGTAGTATTTTCAAGCTATAACTGACAAATTCTCCTTAATCTGTTATGTGAAATACAGTGGATTTTCATAAACACATTCTTGCAAACATGTTTCAGTACACCACCAGTCCTTTAATTATAATTATAAGAATGAGATCTTTTAAAAGTGCCTTCATTGGCTAACTGTTGCTCTGGACCCTGCTTTTTTTACGTATACGCTTAACTTCAGTAACCTCTGAATATAGGTACTGTATCTTGAGAGTTTATATTTTCAAGAGAATGAAAATACTTCCCTACCAGAATAAGAGACATAGTATTCTCCTTTTATTCTTGGATTGCGAATAGTATTACGTTTATAAGCGTTTTCGTTTACCACTCCTCGTTTCCTTTTAGGTACAGGTTCGTCTTCTGAACTTTGAGACATTTGACTACGATATAGGTCTATTGTTGTTATTAAAAACCACTTCGCCAACCACAAAACACTTTTGTGCGAGATCGTGCGTATTTGCTTGTTTTCCGCACAGAACCAATACGCGGTAGGTGTGAAATACCACATTCAGTATTCCCAACGTAACACACATAACAATTTCCCTCTTCTTACCGCTTAAGCGCGACATTCATTTTACTGCTTTAGGCTTTTAACATATTATTTTTAGAGACTTTAACATAGTAATAATTATAAATTGGAAACTTACCACTGCAATTTCACATAAATTGCAATGTTAATTATTGTTTTTAAATATTTGCAAAAATTAAGTAAAGTCTACTACTCCACGAAACTTATTGCATTCCTGATACAAGTAACATTAAGGAAGCCGTGAAAAAATCAACAAGATTCCAGATGCCGATGTTATTACTGCAATATGTTATATAAATAATTTTGTTAAAATATTAAAATGAAAAATAAATCATTACATAACCTTACCGTTTGTTTTAAGTTCGCATTTATAGACTGGGGGAAAAAAAAGACAGACGTATATCACGGCCTGCTGGAGTATAGTAAACACAGAAAACATTTTATAGCAACAATGTTGAAGAAAGATATTTTGGTTTTCCGAAGTTGCCGTCATTAAACAGAAACCAACATGGAGATTTCATTGCAACTAATTAGAAATTCGTCTTTCAGGTATGTAATAAACGATCTTCGCACAAAATAATGAACGATACACGAGCGGTTATGTTTGTTTTCATGTTCTCGGAAATTAAAAAAGCTCAACTACGTTTCGCTTTTCCAATCTTTTCCTCGACCATGAAAACGTCAACATACCGCTCTTGTAACGTATATTACTATTTCAATCAGTTGGTCACAAAACTATGAACACAAAATGTACCCGCAGTTTCTAACCTAAACACGAAATTCAACGTAATGCCTGGCCATTACAGGGGGACGGCATTTTACTGTTTTCAGCAGTAAAATGTACGTATACCCTCATAGAATATTATGCCGCCTTTAACTCATTTTTTCTTGTTTTGGCGTTTGACTGGTTTCTGAAATAAGCGATTCAATTACTTAAATATGAAGAAGAAAGCGCGACTTCTGAATAAAGAAACCTTGTGTAAAAATCCAGCAGTCATTATGCCACAGGCACGACTCTTATCAGAGCTGTTTGTAAAATATTATTGTCTTCTTTAAGAACGGAACAAAACTGAAAGTTTGTTAGAAACGTTTTTAGTCCTAAAAATGTTACAGCTCGTAAAAGAAAAAAAAAAGTTATATTTTGATGTATGAAGATGTAATTTGTGTCTAGTATTAAAACAAATGTTACATGATGTAACACTGCGTACTGTCGTGTTCATGGATATTTTCCTAGTGCGCCTGCATTGCTCCGCTCTTAATAAATCAGAACAGGTGGGCTCTTACTGTAAAGTATTTTACACAGAATTGAATTGTACTGTAGGTTAGCTTTCCCTTTGTCTGCTTTCACTCTTGTCGAAGGAGGTACGGAGCTCCGAAATTTTGAATGGTTCTACTTCTACCATTCGGTACAAAATATAGCAATCTCCCAACTAAATGAACGCCGTGGAAGTATTAAGTCATAACACATATATTTATTTTTTTGTGGCATGATAGCCCAAGAAGCGCCAAGACCGACCAGGTGACTCGCGTTCACATGCCTCAACAGAGGTGAAAGAATGTCCAACCAGTACAAGGAAACGTGTGGGCAGCATAATGGTCTCACCAGCCGCTACTCACTGTAGCTCCACAAATTCATCACGATGAGCATCGGTACCATGCACTGGCCGAGATTTCATGAGACAGGAACCAGCGTGCATTCCGAAACACTAGTGACAAATGTAACGAGTTAATGAAAACTACGAAATATAAATTTATAATAATAATAATAATAATAATAATAATAATAATAATAATAATAATAATAATAATAATAATAAATATTAGAAATGGTAGTGATAGTAGTTGAAGTCGTACAAAATTTTGTCCAATATTCTTTTGAGAAGATTAACTCCGTACGTAGATGAAATTATTGGGGATCATCAGTGCGGTTTTCGGCGTAATAGATCGACTATTGATCAGATTTTTTGTATTCGACAGATAATGGAGAAAAAATGGGAGTATAAGGGTACATTACATCAGTTATTCATAGATTTCAAAAAGGCATATGACTCGGTTAAGAGGGAAGTATTATATGATATTCTTATTGAATTTGGTATTCCCAAGAAACTAGTTCGATTAATTAAAATGTGTCTCAATGAAACATACAGCAGAGTCCGTATAGGTCAGTTTCTATCTGATGCTTTTCCAATTCACTGCGGCCTAAAGCAGGGAGATGCACTATCACCTTTACTTTTTAACTTTGCTCTAGAATATGCCATTAGGAAAGTTCAGGATAACAGGCAGGGTTTGGAATTGAACGGGTTACATCAGCTTCTTGTCTATGCGGATGACGTGAATATGTTAGGAGAAAATACACGAACGATTAGGGAAAACACGGAAATTTTACTTGAAGCAAGTAGAGCGATCGGTTTGGAAGTAAATGCCGAAAAGACAAAGTATATGATTATGTCTCGTGACCAGAATATTGTACGAAATGGAAATATACAAATTGGAGATTTATCCTTCGAAGAGGTGGAAAAATTCAAATATCTTGGAGCAACAGTAACAAATATGAATGACACTCGGGAGGAAATTAAACGCAGAATAAATATGGGAAATGCGTGTTATTATTCGGTTGAGAAGCTCTTATCATCCAGTCTGCTGTCCAAAAATCTGAAAGTTAGAATTTATAAAACAGTTATATTACCGGTTGTTCTGTATGGTTGTGAAACTTGGACTCTCACTCTGAGAAAGGAACATAGGTTAAGGGTGTTTGAGAATAAGGTGCTTAGGAAAATATTTGGGGCTAAGCGGGATGAAGTTACAGGAGAATGGAGAAAGTTACACAACACAGAACTGCACGCATTGTATTCTTCACCTGACATAATTAGGAACATTAAATCCAGACGTTTGAGATGGGCAGGGCATGTAGCACGTATGGGCGAATCCAGAAATGCATATAGAGTGTTAGTTGGGAGACCGGAGGGAAAAAGACCTTTAGGAAGGCCGAGACGTAGATGGGAGGATAATATTAAAATTGATTTGAGGGAGGTGGGGTATGATGATAGAGACTGGATTAATCTTGCATAGGATAGGGACCGCTGGCGGGCTTATGTGAGGGCGGCAATGAACCTTCGGGTTCCTTAAAAGCCATTTGTAAGTAAGTAAGTAAGTGATAGTAGTAGTGGTGGTGGTGGTATCATCAAGGTAATGGAATTATCCAAAAATTAATGTATTCTGTACATTAGACTTTAGCCATGATTGCATTGGAAAGAATAAAGTTTAATTAATTAATTATTTTCTGCAAATGTGTGAGCAGAATAATGTGCTTGTACAAAAAATTATAGGCCTATAGATAAATGAGCAACGGGATTACAATAATAAATTAAATACTTCTATTACTAAGATTAAAAAAAAGTCATCAATATAATAAAATGGTCCGTCAATCAGCCAACCAGAAATTAGTTTCCGAAAATCATTCCTGCCTAAACGAAATCATTCTTTAGGAAATGTATTATACCATATAAGGTATGAATTCATAATTTTGATTTGGTTTATTTAATCTAGATTTGGGTATGTTACATAGATTTCATTATCTCTTATTATAAATATGTAGGAGAGAGAAATAATATTATCTTAAAAAAATATTTTGAAAACATAGATAAAAGTTTAATTATTCACGAGTTGGATTATCAAGCGTGTTTTAGTAGAGAGCAAATTTTGAAATATGGTTCCCAATCCTAAAACGTTCTCTGCGTGTTTCTACACATTTAAATATATTATTTTACAGTAATAATTAAAAATAAATATTACTGATTTAAAATAGATCAATACAACTCTAATTCTTATGTTGTTAATGTTTGTGCTACTATTACAGACATTTTTTCTTTTATATGCATTTAATAAAAAAAAATATATAGGGAAGTCATAGCAACTAAAATTTTTCTATAAAACATTTCATCTAAAAGGAATGCAATTATCTGAAATTTATGAGCAGCAGCAATATGACATTACGAATTTACACAAAAGAAGGAATGTGTAGTACACCCTGTAATACGTAGTAATTCCAGAGTGCGTTGCTGTCGAGTATGTTAGTTCCAATATTTTATTAATATAGGAAGATCAACATAAATCTGTGTATCAAATAGTTATTATTTGTAATATGAGATTATTAGTAACTTTAATTTACGATTAAACATCAAATAAAGGTAATTAAAGTAATTTGTATAAACACGTGAAGAAATTGGAATGGTGGAGAATCACGTGACATGATAAAAATTGAACATCGAGTCCCGGAATTATGTCCAGGTGGACAGTGCCTTCCGTCGTATTCGTTCACTTCAGGTTCTGAACTCGTGGAGTTTAGTTCTGCAGCCAGTAGCAGCTACGAAGAACCAGTTAGCGAGCCATATAGGGACTTCAGCGTGAGATATATTTGCTGTCAGGGTATTTATTATGTACTGCTTTGAAACTCTACAAAATCAGTCTGTTCTTAAAAGCTAAATTAATTTTTCTCGTGCGTGAAACTCAAAATATTAGCGTGGAGTCAAGACATTCGCATTCTGTCCTAGTTTTCTTGTTTTAATATGTTACAGTACTTTAGTCATTCAGATATATTTTAATAATTGAATTGAATTCAGAGAAAATATTGTCTAAATTTGTCTCTCGAAGAATGCAGGTTACAAATGCGTACAGATTCCAATTTCGTAAATGGAATAAAATGTGCAGAAAGTACAGTTCAGAGGAACCAGAATACAAATTTTCATATTTGATGTGAACATGGTGAGCAGTTTTCGGCTTTAGAGTATTTTGTAAGTCGTAAATATTGAAACAATTTTCACTACAATGTAGACTATTACATAAGCCGTTAAGAGTAAATCTTAAATTTAACTTTCCGTAAACTCCAATATCGAAGATAACTTGACTTTTTATTAGAACTCTATTTCGCAAAACTCGGCATTAACTACGAATTTTCGGATTTATCTTCACGTATGTATGTGCTAAGTTCTATCGATAAATACATAATGAGAATTGTAACTCGAAAGTTTTGGTTCTAATGTCTTCTACGTAGCAATAAAATTTTCGTAATACAAATTGTGCCCCGGAATTTACACTCGTTCCAATATTGATAGGCTATCTTGAATAAACCTGGCGATTGCCATTTCTATATATATTTAAACTGTTCCACTGAACGAGGCATGTTGGAGTGATCGTTAATTTATATTAGACCTGTATAATTTTTTTTTCAGCCACACTATATGTGTGGCTAAATGCCGAATCACATTCGATGTTTATACTTCATTAAAGGACACATTTAAAGGGACTAATAAATTATCCTATCTTCTGTTTTGTTGTAGTTCTGATTGTAATATTCTTTGTGGTAAATTGTAGTTTCGTAGAATGTAGTTCCATAGGCTTAAGGTGGATGGCTGATCTGTTTCCTATTATTACACACTGAAATTAACCCATTCAACACTCGGTTGAGGACATTTACATCGAATGAAGTATGGCATCGAATGTGATATATTTAAAACGAGAACCTAGCTGTTTTTTTTTTAATTTCTGTAGCCTACATGGAGTTTTACTTGTGGAACATCAAAGAAGTCAATACAAGACTGTAGTCTCAAATATTAAATTGTTGCACTATTAAATGGTGAAGTTTATAATATTCGAAACCCTTCACTTACTAGGGAGATTGATGTCGAAATCTTAAACTTTCTTGGTATCTATTTCGTAGAATGACGCTTGATATTACTGATTCCTCTAAATTCATAAGATTGATTTTTTAATTTTGGCCAAATTGTATCGATTCCAGTTCGTAAACAAAATGTTAATGCTCATTTACTGCGGAGAAAAATTGTCCGATGTTTTCGGTTTAAAGGTGCATCGGAAAAAGAGAATTCGTTGATGTTAAATTTATTAAAAAGTTTCCGGACTAAAATTAATATATCGGAATTTAATCAATGGGATTTTCATGTAAAATAAATCCCATAAAAAGTAGAATTAGAGAGTTATTACTCATTATCAACTCTCTATCAAATTTTGAGTATAATTAATAAAAGTTGGCACGAGATACGTGGTCTGAAATTTTATCCGAAATTCACATTAAAAGCTCTAGCTTCTGAGACGTTCGTAGTTCATGAACCCTGACGACAAATATATCCTGGAAGAGTCTAAGTCTAATGGATATCTGCAGACTGAACAACATACAAAATTACTGAGGTAAGATATTACTAGTCAATCATGGGATTCGTAAAATGCAAAATAAGGAATGAATGTTTTAGTAATGGCTTTGACTGAATCTTTCCAGAATATGAACCCAGATCCCTGCACCTGAGACGGCCCGTTAACTTCAAGGAGTCTATACTACAGATCCTGAACTGTGAAGAGGTACACTGCAGAGGATTTCTCAAGTAAGTTTGCCGTAGTACTGTTTTTCGAACACTCTTACATTGCTTTATTGCTTTTTTATTACTGTTTTATTAAAATTTTCAAGATGTTTATTCGGAGATTTGTTTCTAAAACTCGTATAAATTACAAAATTTGTTTCATCGTTTGGTATTCTTTCTACAATTTTATAATCTGATTAAAAATAGCTTCTTTACTGTGTTAATATTATGGAAATAATCTGGCTGACTACCTTCGACGTGACGTCAGTCATGGGCTTCGGACAGTGACGGACACCACGTCGAAACTAGTCGGCCAGGTAATTCATACCATTTAACACAGTGAAGAAGTTATTGTTAATAAGATATTACAAAATTTTATTGGGTATTACTATTTAATGAAATAATTTTTTAAGTCTGATAGTATAGAGTGAACAAAGTAATCACTGATTTCAGGGGTTTGAGATTTTCAAACAAAAAAGTTGAATGCATTTTTGCTCGTTCTTGCTTGCTTTCCAGGATAAAATGTTTCATATGAAACCTTTCATAGCGTGTTTTGGTAAAGCCATTTGATTTAATTTCAAATATGCTGTCAATTTAAGACTGCATTGTATTATAGTAAATGATTGAAAGAATTCTAGTTTTGTCCTTTAAATGTGAAGAAATTTGATCCGAACGAATGTTCCTCTTCGTTCTGCAAAGGAACTTAAGTAAAATGCTGCATTTTTCAGATCAAATTTCTGCGTCTTTAAGTGACAAAATTAAAAATTGTCACTAATCGTAATGCACTGGTCTCTTAAATTGACTGAGCATATTGGGAATTGTTTATGGTTTTCTCAAAACATGCTATGAAATTTTTCATATAAAACAATTTTTATTTCGAAAGGAAGCAAAAAGCAAAATTTTGTTGAACGTTTTTGTTTGAAATATCTCTAAGACTAACCCCCCTGAAATTCACATTACTCAATTCTATATATAGGATAGAAGTGAAGCGCTGAGTTCAAAATCCAGGCGCTTTAGTGACGTTAGCAATCGTATAAATTAATGTGCGCATTTTTCTGGTTTCAGCATTCGCCTGCTGGGTCAACTTTCGCCTGGGGTCTCAACTGGATCAACCACCACCCGAGCCCCTTCAAATGCAGTCCAAGAGGAAACTTTACCTGATGAACCTCTACGAATAGTAGGGCTGAACATATTGTCCCTATTGTTGCTTTATGATCAGTAAGGGTCACTGGCTGAATCATTCTTTAGCTCGCGAACCACCCCTGGCAAGGTGGTTGTAGTTCCGTTTTAGGGTTTTAGTTCGTAAGCGTCAAGTTGGCTGGCCTGATTTAGAGATGTCACTGCATAATTAAGGACGTAGTAGTGCATTAATCTGTTTCATTTTGTTGTTCTTTTTCAGGTTCATAGGTTTTGCGATGTCAGGTTGATAGGTTTTGCGATGTCAGGTTGACAGGTTTTAAGATTTCATGTTGACAGGTTTTGCGATGTCAGGTTAGTTGTAACACGTGCCAATGTGCTGGGTTGCATTGGTAGGGCAGTGCATCGACAGGCTGTAAGAGACTTGACAATCGATTCAGTCAGAGGCGGACATAAAGTAACAAAGTGAAGAGGTCTGCAATTCTTCCAAATTTTGTGAATTCCATATCAACTTCAAAAAATTATTAGAATCAAAAGTTTAACTTCTGTAGTATACAATATAATGCAATTGTATAGAAAGATATTGCAAATTGAGTAACATGGAAAGATAAAAAAAGAAATGTAATCAAATACTGTAATACTTTTAATCACGATTAATGGACGTAGGAGTAAAATATAGATGCGACCTCTTCACTGAATCTATCGGCATGCGTCAGGGTAGAGTTGATGTGCCGAAACTCTTCATTCGATTTCGAGTGATGGGTAGGCATAAAACTCTCGCCTAACTAGTTCAATTAGAATAGCTGGATACCTTCTAGAAACAAAATTCTCTTCATCTATACTTAGCAATAATTGGTTAATTTTCACACGAATTAATTAATCTCAAAGATTAATGCGATTTGGAACATGAATTTAAATTAGTGACGGAAGGTATCCATACAGTCAAATTGACGCATGCAATGGATTCGTCCCATAAAATTTGAGAGGAACAGCAAAATTGATCGTAAACATAATGCAGCACAATTAAATATTAAATATGAGTAAATGTAATGAAATAAGTTTTAATACTAATATGGAGATATCTTTGATATTCATGATTAAATAATAAATGCATTTTATGTTGATGTAATGAAGTAATTGAGAATGGATATGATATAATATATAAATACAATTTAATTATGTTGCAGTAATGAAGCAGTTGAGTTGTGTTAATGTTGAACAAGTCAGTTTTGATAATTGAGGTGCATACTTATGTTTACGATGGTGTTGGGTTGTAGTGTTAGATTGCTGTGAATCTCGCCCGGCTGATTGGCTGCCGGAGGGGTGATCGGAGCGATCTTCCGATCTGGGGATGTGTGTGCTCACGTCTTATCGCGTTACGTCGACTTGTTAATTAGCTATGAAGCCCCTGTAGGTAGTGAGGTTGGCGTGTGCAGATGCATATCCAGATGTGAGGAGATACTACGTGAGCCATGAATGCCAATTTCTTCCAAATTTATTAAAAAAAACTATTATAAAGTAATGGCGGCCCTTTATTAACTTCCCCTTCATGATCCTGTGACTCAACGTGTCGAAGGGGTGGCAACAAGAAAATGTGCCAGGATTCAAATTGCAATGTAGATGATTCACGAAAGATTTCATGAAACTGAAATTAAACAAATTTGGCAAATCGTTTTGTTTTGGATGCAACTGAATAAATTTAACATACTCTTAAAACTAAATGTGATGCCTAGTGTAATAGATGCAGTCTCATAAGTAATGTTTCGGAGCAAAATATTAATTGGTTTTTGTTGTGACAACTAGTATTTAAAATTGACCATTACTCCATGATCTTGAGTCTCCAATCAGTGAGGTTCATCTCGCGATGTTGCAAGTAACTGGTTTTTGATATGGAAAATTGGGCGACAACTCGTTCAAACTGCTTCAGAGTTCTGGAAATTTCTTAAATACAAGAAATGGGATGGTAGTCTGAAGTCCCAATGTTGTCTATAAATCAGGTGTGATAGCATTTCGATTTTTCCCAGTTCCTGGACATTTGTTCCAAGAGGTATGGAATCTCAAATTTTTTTGTTGAAAGGGAACTTTCTTGTAATAATTACGGATGCTCCTTTCTCTTCTTAGCTCTCTATTGGTTTCTTAAAACTAACCGAACTCGTTTCTACCCGTTTGAGAATAATTCCCATCGACGTACGTCCGTTTGGAACAAACTTCTAGCGAGTCATACTTTCACAATACCTTCAGACACAACGTTACTTTGGGGCGGACTGATATCGACCACCTGTGGTGTTACGGTTGCATACCTTTGTTTTATCACAAGTGAAAATTCTGATAAATGTAATATTCATGGCATTAGGAGTGAGATTTCAAGATATCCATTCTGCGTTGAGTTTGTTACGGTGTTAATTCATGAGGTATCTACATATCTACACTTTTGCAAGACCTTCAAAATGCCTTAATGTGATGTATTATATCGTATGAAGCAATAATTTCTTCTGAGAATATGAAGTACTTCTTGCAAATTGTCTTCCAAAACTCTGCATGTATTCTGAATTTTCCAAACCTGAGATCTTCCAGGACGTCTTAAATCTTTCATTACTGAAACACTGATACCATCGTTACGTTTACTCAAGTCACATTCACCCTCGACTTCACATATTCTAAGCTTTATAACGTTGGTTTGCAGTAGTGTTTTAGTAGAACTCTAATCACATAATCTCCCGAATAATTGCGTTCTGTAAATTGGATTGTCCAACTAAAGAAAACCATCGAAGTCTTACAAAACTCCAAAATTGAGACATGGGCATCATTTAAGAGGCTATCGAATGAGATTAGGTTGAATGAATTGTTGGTTTTAATGCAGTTGCGTCCATAAATTTGAGTTTCTACTACCACATCCTATATATGAATAGGAAAACTTTCGTGAGTTTTGTTAAACTGCTACTTTTTGCATCCCATATTTGGTTTATTCTCAATATGAATAGAGATAAATGAATTTTTATATTTAAACTTTATTCTGAGGCACATTTTCTTGGCGAAACAGGATCAATATAATTGAACTTTTATTGTAAAGCTGAGCCTTGTTTCGATATTATTTCAGGTGCTTTTGGGAGACTGGTGATACGTTATGCTGAGGGATGCTGTGAAACGTGTGTATAGATACGCAGAACTGCTAAACAGTTAACCATTGGAAATTTGGTTAGTAAAATTTTACAGTAATTGTTTTCGTAACATGAGCTGCCATATTATAGAGCATTGGTTGTAACTTGACATTTTAGAACTGATCTAATCTTCAGATATTTATTGGATATCGTAATTTGGCTAAAATAATTTAAAACTACTGACTTTCACCTAAAGGATTCTAATTTTCTGCTGGAATGTTGTCCGCTGGCATTTCTGGTAAGAGTCTAAAATCGTGTATGTTGCCAGTGCGGTTCAAAGTTCAAAATGATACTAAAACATTAGTTATATTGTAAATTCATAATGTGTTAAGTCTTGCAATATAGACATGCATAGCATCAGATTAAATTCGTCTATTTCGGTGATAAATTTTATTATAGTTTCACCTCTCGAAAAATTTTCCAAATTTCATGGGTTTTGTATAATGAATAAAACTAAACTGGTAACTACAGTTGAAATTCTGGACGTTTAGTTACTAGGCGTGGCAAATATGATTACCAATTGTTAATTGTTTATAAAATAACATGAACGAAAATACAATCTTAGTTTTTCCCTGAAGGAGTAAAAAAAACTCGTGCTCAGGGAGATTTCTGAACACAAAGATAATTATTTGACACAAACTGGGTCAAGAAAAAAATTACATGAATAAATTAAACTTAAAAATACAATTTCAATTTTAATTGAAGTCATACAAATATATATACATATTGAATCAATATATATTCTTTAAAAATTAAATTCCTAACGCTATTTTTGAAATTTCTGATACTAAAATTTTCCAAATTTGGGTATTTATCAATTATTTTATTGTGTAACCTTGGACCAAAGTAGGTACCATGACTCAGGGCTGTGCTTGTGAAACACTTTGGTTCCTCTAGTCGTATAAAATCGGATCTTTTAGTTCCATATTTATGATACAATTTGAATTAAGATTTTTATGTATGAAGATTAATAAGGCAATATAATAAATCTGTTTAACTTCAAAACATTCAAATCTGTAAACAAAAGCTCGGATGAGTAATCAATTGGTTTATTAAGGCATATTTTAATAATTCTTTTCTGAATAAGTATTAGTGGAGTGAGATTAGAAATACATGTCCCCACCCTAAAATTCCTTACTGGAGAATGGATTGAAATAAAGCTAAATAAATGAGACGTAAATATTAATTGGTAAATATGACCGAAGTATAACAAAGATATAAATTGTTTTACGTAATCTATTGCATAAATATGTAATGTGTTTGTTCCATCGTAAGTGTTGGTCGATTGTAATGCCTAAATACTTAATGTTCTGTAATTGTTGACTTCCATTCTGAGTAACGAATTTCTTACAGAACTTCCATAATTCAGTTTTCTTTTAATTTATGTTAGCTTCTTCCGGTCTTAAGAAAATGATTACTAGCATAGCTCGAACCACTTTATGAAAATTTGTACTTGAAATGGCTAATATGGATAGCACAATCTACTATATACAGTCGCGAAGCTCAATATGTAGTAAAAATGCAAACATGGATAGTTGCCCACCACTAGGATTGCTACTATCGCCTCATCGCAGATTGCTCTCCTAGCAGCCGACAAAATTTGTTACTTTCGTTGTTCTTTTGGAAAAATTAACACCTTCCTTTCATTATTGAAATATTAAATGCATAAAGTTAATTTATTATTTTAATGAAGTATATTAAATTCCACCATAAACTCGAAGATACCTGCAAGAAATAAGTTAATATAATTTTTGTCTGTGCAAAACGAACTGAAATTTATTATAATAGCTTCACTCGTTCAAGATTATAGCGATAATTAACTATGAAACCAATAAATATTAATTTGCATTTCCCTTTACAACAATAATAATGGAAATATGAATTAATGGAGTAACTTACGTGTACCGGTACTTGTAGTGTAGTCTTACGTAGTTAACAAAGTGGGATGAGGTTAAGCAATAATAATCACACCAGAATTTGAAATAAAACGTGATCAATAAATTTTATTGTAACAGACTTTTTCTACATCTCTAGTAAAGCAACAAATAAAAATAACAAAATTAACAGCTATAATTAAAAACATTTCCTTTGGAAAAAAAAAAGTTTGCCTAAGCAATAATAATCCCACCAGAATTGAAAATAAAACGTGATCAATAAATGTCATTAAAACAAGCTTAATTTTTCTACGTCTCTAGTAAAATATTATTATTCCAATTATTGTATTTTAGCCATTAACATTTTCATTACAACCAATAAGGAACATTTCACAAGCATCAATGTGAAAAACGCAACGAGCTAGCACTCTATGGAAATACGATTCAGTCCAAAGTCGACCGTGGACAGTCTATTGTTTCTAGTTGCTAACCGCTTGGAGCGCTTTATCACGAGATTTGCAAAAAATCACCAAGCTTCGCGACTGTATATAGTAGACTGTGTGGATAGTTCGACCACTCTTTAAAAAAGGGAAAATAGAACCGACCTTAACAATGGTAATGTCTGCTCAATGTAGTCATAAAATACTAGTACAGATGCAAATATCACCAGATGACTAAACATTGGCTCAATACTTCAAGGTTTATAAAAAAAAAAAGAGATTGTTCTGGTTATATATTCATACTGCAACTGGATACAAAAATGGAAATTCAATTTGCCAACTTTCATTATATTCTTCGTAAGGTTTTATGGAACAAGTTGAGAAATAATGAAAGGTAAACGATACCCCAGGAGTTTGATTAAAGTGATTGAGTGCGTGTTTAAAAGCACAAAATTTGTAATTGACAACGGTGTGCGGGTTGGAAAGAAGGCTGAAGAAACGAACCACGATGTTATTCAGGGATGTTTCTTACCTCCAGCCTTAGCATATATATCGACAGAGCTTCATTAACAGTGGAAAAATGTCTTAAGGATTTTTATAAAATAAACGCCGAAGAATGGAAACTGCCTTATTTGCAGACAGGTGATTTTTGAAGAAACTGAAAACTGGCTTGAGAGCAGCTAGCAATATTAAGTAGTAATGGAGACGTTTACTTTGAAGATTTCAGATGTTAAAACAAAATCTAAATTATTTGAGGACAATGACCAACGATGCAAGATAATTTTGAACAAGATAATTGGCGAAGTATTCAGTTTTATTTAAGTCTTATTTTTTATCGTATTGAACTGAAGATTTAAATATAGAATTGAACAAATTTAGACGAATGGGGGTAACAAGAACAATAAAAAACAAGACTCTAAAAACTACTCAAATTAAATTTTACATAGACATGCACTATCAATGGCGACCTATGGATTGAGAATTTGGCTTTGAATAGAACTGATGAAGGAAAATATAATTATCTGAAATGAGATTCTTGAGATCGAGCTGGATTTACTCTCTTGGATCAAATTTACACGAGGATGGAACATGCCACTGGACTTAATTCGATAGTTTTATCTATGAAGAGAGGTCTCCTGTCTTGGAATCTAGATATTTTTCTTTGCTGTTCTAAGTGATAATCTTCAAATCTCTTTAGCCTCATTTTGATAACTTCAATACTTTAGAATGTTTATGGCTTTGACAATGTTTAAAAATATTTTGTAGTAGGCTTTGGTTTACTCGTTGATGCTACTATTACTGGTTACAGCCGTATTATTCACTTCTTATATTGACGTTTGTTTTATACTTTTTTAGGTGGAGTATCTGGGTCGAAGTGATACCCCTACACTACCAACCAGCCAACTGAAAGAATCTTATGGAAGCATTACCAGAGATACATCTGAAATTCCAATTCTGGTATGAGACTTTAGTTCTATTAATATAGGCCTAAGTACTTCACGTAGTTATTGCTAAATTGGGACTGGGCACTTCATTGTAACAGTAACGTTATTACTCCAGAAATTACAAATTATTTTGGAGTATCGTTGACATTTTTTACTTTCACTAAGTTAAGATATCACTTAAGATAGATTCCAGTTGATCTACTGTAGACGTAACTCCATCATTCAACAACAAAGTTAGAGGGGCTTAAGTTGTAACGCTGTAATAGAGATTTTTCGCTTGCTATTATACCTGTTAAGGTTTATCTTGTCTCAGTAGCAATAAAACCAAGTCCCTTCAAATGAGGGTGGAGATTATAGGAGGGTTGTAAATTTTCAGGATTCCTTTCAAAACCTTGTTATTTTACAGGCTACCGGAACTCAATTTCTTGAAAGACAAGCTCAGTGACGGAACTACACAGTACGAAGAGAGATATTTTGTAATTTTATTTTGCGCTACAGAATGTATCAACTGGTCCCTTCCGCCACTGGATGGATGGACGGCACCGCTCCATTCCCCCATCGCCATAACAATACAGACTAAGTAAGACATATCTCCTTTCTCTCTCTTTTCACAGTGAGACAAGATAAATCACACAGACTCTAACAGCCCATTTCTGTTCGTTATTCAATAAAATCAACTCCAAAATTCACATGATTTCAGACAAGTTACTAGTGTGTAAATTGACGCGTTCTCTTGAATGCCGGAATTCTGTTTGTTCCTAAAAATGTAAAATTACACCGGGAATATTCGAATAAGTGAACCGAGAGCCTCGTGTATAAATAGTATCTACTATGCCGAGCAGTTTTTATGGGAATGGCAAGATGCCGCCACTCCTCAAACTGCAAGACCTTGAATTTTTAAGACATTCGGCACTACAGAAAGTCTCGAAACTATTTATAGTAGTTGAACTTCATATAAATTTAAAAAGCTAGCCACCGGCTCAGTCGGTTAAGGCGCTTGCCTGCCGGTCTGAAGTTCCGTTAGGGCGCGGGTTCGATCCCCGCTTGGGCTGATTACCTGGTTGGGTTTTTTCAGAGATTTTCCCCAACCGTAATGTGAATGCAAGGTAATCTGTGGCGAATCCTCGGCCTCATCTCGCCAAATACCATCTCACTATCACCAATCTCATCGACGCTAAATAACCTAGTGTTGATACAGCATCTTTAAATAATCAACTAAAAAAATTTTAACTATATTTTTACTATTTGTTAATGAGCCGCTAAATTTTATAAATGATCGTTTCAAGTGCAAGTGTAAAATGGAGGAATTTAATTATGAATAAAATCAGTCGAGAAATAATTTCTCTGCGTTTTAGAAACTGAAAATTAAAACTGGACATATAGTAGTTAGGTTAGCCTAGCAGGCTGCTGACAGTATTACACGGTGTTTAGATGCTATAAATTACTTTCAATACTAGACTCAAACCTGTTGAAAATGTAGAAATAACACAAGTTAATAAAAATTATATTTCCTAGTTATATTTCCACCGTTCATAAATATAATTCATTGCAATTTAATTTCAACATTTCTGATAAGGTCTCCCCTCGCACAGTAACAGTGATGAGACGTTCAGAGCTAAAGTGGATAAAGTCCATGAGACGTAGTTTTGAGATAATAGGACTTAAAGTTAACTTGCTCTAGTGGATTATCTAATTTCACTAGCAATAATTTTATTGCTCCATTCTGAAATTTTAAATTTATAAAATATAAAAAATTGTGTTAATTGATGCAACGCTTTGGTGACTTGATTCACTATGGCTCAGAACATCGTGAACAAAATATAATCTGAGCCAAAAGTGACTGGTGTCACCTACCGGCGAATGCTTGGAATTAAGACTTGATCCATTACTCCTCGGAAAAGGTCCAACTTCAGATAATCAGAAACTGAATTAAACTTAATTTATGAAAATTTGTGACTTGATCCACTTTAGCTCTGAACGCCTCAATGATCCTGAGATGGTCACATACCCGTTCTCTTAGTCGTCAGACCCCAGTCCGTGATTAGCCTTGAATTGTACACTCGCATGAAATTTGAAAGCAATAATGGGTTGCTTGAAACGCTTCACGAAAATCAAAATGGGAACAGAATGAAGCAGAAGTTATTTAAAAAAAAAATACTTAAAATAAAGGAGTTCAATGTTCTGTGTAGATGAGATTATGCGTACCTACACACATTAACAGCCACTGCCCAAAGTTAATATAACGAAAGAAGAAACTCAAACTATTAAAGCTACTTATGAAACATACTGAGCGTAGTTTTGAACTGTCAGTCCCATCTATAACAAATATTCTAATTACTTAAAAAAAAAAAATCTCCCTTAGTCTGCCGCCATTTTTAAGGCGGGCTCAGACATACAAACAAGAATTCAGACAATGAATATTGTATAAGTAAGGGTAAATGGAACGAGAGTTCTTTCATAATGCAACGGTCGAAAAGGAATATTACAGACGTAGACAAATTATTAGACTAAATTAATTATATGTGCAACGAAGCTGCATTTATCGGGAGAAATAATGAACAAAAATGTATTTTGCACATATATAATGAACAGAAAATTGAGTCTTGAAAATTTTTTAATATTTTGTGAACATTCCCTTATTGTTTATTAACACGTTGATTTTGTCAGGGATGCTGGAAACCAAAGTTTGGCACTTTCTTTGAATATCAGCATCATTTAGCCAGATATCAGACAGTGCTTAAATCAGTCCATGTTTTGTTGTAAGCCTCTTTTTGTTCACTTTCTTCTTCAGTATAGATCACAGATTTTCAATTTCGTTCATATCCGGTCTTCTTGCAGGCCATGGGAGAATATCTTCTGCAGTATATTATTAAAACACCAGTAGTACCAACATAGCCAGAAAAAAATATACTTAACCATTAGGAAAATATACCAGAAGAAGTAAACAATCACATTTACAGCAATGGAGACTCTGTGAATTATACTGATAGTTCATATGACGAATTATATTATGTTTCCAAGAAAACGTTTTAGTCTAATAATTTGTCCACGTCTGTAATTTGTCACAGTCTGTATATTTCTGTATGTTAACGCAGTTCGTTCGGTCCCATGTTCACTTCTTGCTGAAAACTTCCCAACTTTTGAAATTTTTCTTAGGTCGAAAACTCTTTACTCAAAAGAATCAAACATAACTAATCTCTTATTTCAGGACACGTGCTCGAGGCAGACGGTGAGGAGTCGGGAAATCGGCAACGCGCATCAGCAAGTGCGTTGTTAAAGTGTGTGGAATGAAGATTGGAAACTAGCAATGTGAGGTTAAGTGCAGTGTGGAATTGAGTTGTGTGAAGTGGAGGCGCAGTGAACATGTGAACTGAAGAAAAAATCTTGTATTTTGATATAATGTTTAAACATTGTAACTGAGAAAATAAAGCAATTTTGTGTTTAAATTGATTTTTAGTTGCATTATTGTAAGAGATAAAAAATATTTCCAGTTCCCAGATTCTGTATGGAAAAAAAACTGTCTGAAAAGGCCTGAACATTCTTAGCTGTAATTAAAACGAAGCAAAATAAACTGCTCACACTTTAACTTTAATTCTCTAAAATTAAAAGTATCTCGGATATCTTTTGCCCCTCAAATTTTAAATGTAGAGCTAAGAGCGAATCACTAAGAAATTTGTAGAGTGATTAATATAGAACTGACACATTTCTTTCATTAATTGTTTCAAAACGAATTGTGCTAGCGACAACTTATACCTAAAATGTAGAGGAATTTTGGGAGATTATTTACCTCTATAGCAAATGTTGAAAATGTCCTCCATCCTGCATAAGGCACAACTCAACACGTCGTTCCATGTTACTGGCCGCTTGTTGGAGGACTCTGTTGTCAATAGCTTGAATCTCCTGTGTGATGTTGTGCTTCAGATCGTCCAATGTCTGGGGACGTGTGGCGTAAACCCTGTCTTTTAAGTAACCCCATAGAAAGAAGTCCGGCGTTGTCAAATCCGGAGATCTCGGTGGCCACAGGTTCCTGGAAATTATTCGGTAGTCACATAACCGGATAAATGGAACCATGCTTCATCTGTGAACCATGTGGTGGACAATATGGCAGGATTTTGCACAATGAACGTCTGAAACAAACTACAATAATTCAATCTTTTATTCTTATCTGGTTCCTGTAGCTGATGAACAACCGTAACCCTATATGGCTTTAGGCTCTGACACATTGAGTAGGTGTACCCTGTCTCCTGCGACAAACGTCTTAATGATTTTTTGGGTGACTACTCTAGTCGTGCTCTTACGTCAACAACCGTGGGAAGCCTAGATGAACGATGCTTGCCCTTTTCACTCACCAGAGATCCAGTTGTTTCCAATTTTTTACCAGTCCCAGTATTGTTTCTTTTGGGAGGATTACGAATACCAAATTCTCTGGTATGCCCTCTTGAGTAGCTGTAATTGAATTCGTAATCCAGTATTGCTTCACAAGGAAGAGTCGTTGATTTAATGTGTACTGCATTTTCGCGTTGACACAAAATGTCTAAAACAGCTGCCAACAATAGGAATAAAACATAAACATCTGCGCATCTAGTAACAAGGAATCGAAACTCCAGAACATTCTGCTTAATTTGGTGCTAAAATTGGGTCATTGAATGAATTTCCAACGGAATAATTAAAGAAAGAAATGTCAGTTCTATATAAATCACTCTGTATGTTGTCTCCCAACCAGTTGCAACTTGCAACCGATACCCGTTTGCCAATTACCTTGACGCATTTACTCCAGAACTCTTTAGACTTAGGACTATGCCAGTAAGTCACGAACACAAAATGGAATAAAATTTCACAAAACTTGTGCTTATGGTGAGAAACTTTCTCCACTACACTACTTAATTTAAATTCAGGAATCCGCCCCTGAGCACGGGTCTCTTTTTCAGGAGTGCGCTAAAATTTTGTTTATATTATATTTTATGTTAAAATAATTACTAGAAAAATAAAATGCAAACAAATACAATTGTAATTTTAACATTTTGGATTGTCTGTTTCTTCCCCGTAGTTGGTCAACCTTCCTCTCTGAACTTTTCACTGATAGGCTAGTTGATATTCCTTACCTCTCGATCAGTACACTTCCACTTTAACTATATTAAAATTATCCTTAAACTGGTGCGCACTGCTGTATCATGGGTAACTTTGCGTAGAATAAGTTGTAGGAGGAAGTTTGAGCAAGAGTTAACATTTTGTAAATCTCTTACTATGCATTTGTCGAAGCCCATATTAGTAGCGGTCTTTTGCAATCACCTTCCTTCACTTGTGTAGTTGGGTGTCTCCGCTAGTCTTTGTTGAAATAACTTATGCTCTGACACTTTTTTACTACTCTTCTTTATTTCTTCATAAAATTGTATACAATGAGAACTCTTGTTCATCTCCTGGTATTATAGTTGTGGCGGTATATCGCTTGTTAACTTTCAATTCAGCAAACCTACAGGTCTAACTTCGAAGCAACTCAGAATAATTTTCTTTAGTGTCATTGCTCCTTTCCTACATCCATTACCTTTGCTTGACCTAACCCTGCATAGGATCACCATAGTAAATGTACGCTTTCTTTGTCTTTCCTCACAAGTGCCAAATAGATTTGCAAGACTTGTACTCGAAAATGTAGGTGAGCAATAGTCATTCTGCTTCACTAACCGCTGTGCCCAACGAGTAGGATACCTTTCTCATCCTTCCTTCTCGCCTGAAGATGAAGGCAAAGCCAGTCTTCGAAACGTGAATTCCTTATTCCAAGGATGGTGAACTACTGGGTGTTCAGTTCAAAATGTGTCATTGCTCGCTGTATGCCGTCATGTGGCTAGCCGATGAGCCTAGAGAATTCAATCTTCCTACACTTCCGCAGAGGTGCATAACCTAAGAGGCAGAAAAGTTGCCTAGCAAGTACGGCGTTCATTCTGAAGAGTACATACCGATACGTACGGTAACGCCAGTAGTGGCAGGAATGTGAACTGTTTGGAAATACGTACTATCGGGATATGGGGAGAGGGTTAAGACGATTACTTACATATTTGTTGACATTACTAACTTCGACGGTCAACATGGACACGGAGCATTTGATTTGTGTTGTGGAATGTTACCGTACGCAACCGATGATAACAAATACCCTGCGTACGACTTGCCGGCACAAAACACAGTTCGAAAGAGGTTATGGTAGCACACAGACCGTACAGACCGCCATCTGTTGCTACGACGTTCAAGTTATACCGTACACGTTCTCAAGTTCAGATTGAAGAACGCCTTAAATAATAGGCAACTTCTCTAACATATAAACTGAAACTCGCTTCAAATCGGTGACCCAACAACAGTGACGTCATGACACACTTTGAAATGAACACCCAGTATTATTGTAAACAGCAGGCAGCATCCGTACAAGAAAACTGATGTGTGTTCATGGAACTGCGACGGCATGTAGACGTATGGTATAGTATAAAAATGGAAGTGACTCGGAATGTAAGCGTAAAACCGTGTAATATATTTATAATCTCTCCAGAATATTAAGCATAAATGATAATTTTCACTGCTGATAATTTTGACAGTACAAATTATAGCATTATATAGGAGACTAGAATTGACGCAATACATTACCTTACAGTATTCATGACCCTTTTGAATAAAAATCTTCAATTATTGAGCAGTCTTTTTTCAAACTTTTACTGATTCATTGGTGAACCAATACTAAGTGTTCTGTGGGGGGAAAATTAGAAAAAAATTTATTTGGGGAACAGCACAAAAATTATTTTACAAAATAAATTTACATTTTCTTTTCAAAAAATTCTAACGTAATTAATTATTTTAAACCGAATTTCTTTGATTCAGAACATTCCTAAATATGTATTTAATGTTTGGAATATCGAAAAATTATGTAATATACATTTTGAAATGTGAAATTTCTTGTTTTTTTTTAGCGTGGGTGAACTTTTTTCAATATTTTTTATTTATTTTACAAAATTTTTGGTAATGCAATTTTCTAAATTTTCTTTGATTCAGAACACAGAGTATTTAATTTCCTTTAATTCGATATACGTCACAGTCATTTGAGATGCTGTTTGATGGGTGTTATTTTTGGAAATTAAACAAATTCATAAACATCAATAAATGAGAAAACGAGAAGCAAACTTTGAATAAAGAACATTGCTATCTAGTGGAAGAAATAGTAACATTATAATAAGAAAAAAAAATCTTCCAACCAAATAGCGCCAAATTTAACTTACCCGTCACAGAAAATACCTGAAGATTACATTCGTGCATTTGCGGACAGTAACTTCCAGTTGAAGAAATTACTGCTTCCGGTTAGAAAAATGCTAATAATAGGCAATTGAAGCAAGATGATATATAAACTATATTTGTAAAGTAAAAGGAATCAGAAAATACCAGAATTGAAAATCCCAAAATTTTTACCAAAACAGTCGTTTAAAGGGTCATGAATGCCTTAAATGGAAAAGATGTCATACCTATGCTTATGTCATAGGTATTTGACAAAGCTGAATTTATAACAGATGACTAATTAAAACTGAAAAATCTTTAAACGCTAAAGAATGAAAAAAATATTGATTGTATATATATTTTTAAAAAGGCATCAGTCAACAATTTGGTTATTTTTAGTTTTTTTTGTTTACAATGATTTACCATTAAAAGGGTATCAGAACTTTGAAGTTCTGTAGTGAAGTGAAAACATTAGTATTTTTGAAGGGGCATCAGTGCCCTTCTAAAATTAAAAGTAGATTTCTGTCAGCACATTTTTCATTTCGTCTTTCATAATACCAGAAAGGATTGTATTAAAAGATCTACAATGATCAACGAACCGAACAGCCACACCTTCATGGGCCTCCAGTGTGGACCATTAATTGCGCCTCAAAAATGAGCTTATCCATCAGGAAAGGTTTCCGTCAAGTCCAATAAAATTAAACATTTGGAAAAACTGAAGCATTATGTACCTGAACACATAGGAATTCTATAAAGAGTTTAAGTGGCTCGTAAACAATGACAACCAAGGTGAGTGAACGGGGTGTAAATAATTCATCTTGATTACACACTTTTAACACTTCACATCGCTTAGAATTATAATTAAGTTATAACCACTTCCATGTGTTTCTAGATAATTTAAAACTTAATTTTTATTTTAACACATGAAAGTTGTTATTATAATTATATTTCTAAGTGGTAAAAATTATTTTTATAGCTTGCTGCATCAGTGTTGCAGAATTTGAAACTGTACAATTTATAATAGGTGCAGTTAATTTTGTTAGGAAACACGAATGAAAAATATAAACAAATATGTAGGCTATGATTTTAGTAACTGTTGTCTATTTTTTAAAAGGACATCAGTCTCCAACATTTAACTACCAATTAGAATAATCAGAAATTAAAACGGCATTACAATTTCTCGTCTGAGAATCAAATTTGAACCATAGAACTTGACAGCTTCAATATATACTTGTTTTCTTGAAAGATGGGACATGACGGTTAAGCGGCCGAGCTTGGAACTACAGTGCCATGTTGCCAATATAGACTACCATGCTGCCAGCTGTTAGAAGCTAGCAATTGACGTTATGATGGCTGACGTTAAAACATTAATTGACAATTGACGCGAAGGTAAGAAAACAATACAAAAATCGACAGAGTATCAAAGACGAAACGTACCAATGCTAACATTGTGTGCACAATAAATGTCGCCAAGAGAGCTATTAAGCACTCGCCACGTGGGAAATTTAAGTTTGGCAACTCAACCATAGCAACAGGTCTACCACGCTATGTGACATTCAGTTGTTTTTCCGATCGCAACGCTCCTGTCATGTCCTATCTTTCAAAAAAAACAAGTATAATAGGAATATTTTATGTGAAGTTTTACCGTTAGATGGCAGGAGCGTTCCATACGGCACAACATGTTGTAGAGCTATTTTATGATATAGTTGATTTCTTGGTTTTCTATGCGTGTCAAAATTATATTTGTAATTATTTTGTATAACCTAGTATGATTTAATATAATTCAGTATTTTCTTACTTCATACTTTAATTTAATTTGCAATAAATAATAACGTAAACGTGTATAATACTAAGCGATTCCCCGTAAGAGATGGGTGAGGAAATCTGCAGTGTTGATCAAGAATGTCATATGTTAGAAATTTAATTTTTCAGTCGTTGACTTTACTACATTATATATTTTGTTAGGTGTTAACCTTTACATAATAAATTGTGTGATGTATGAACGTTTTCGTTGACCATGTCAACATCATCAGATACACTCTGTCATTTTACAATATCAATACTCTCAATGTTATCTACACAATTCACATACAATACATGTTTACTGTCATATGAAGGTAAAACCTATTAAAAATTATATGAATTAGTTTTATAATGTTGAATTGTGGATACCCCAACTGTCAACAATTAAAATATACTTATATTATCATGGGTATATTCTTTGCAAATCATCACATGTGAACGATAATATGAACGATGTAATGACATGAGGCTAAAAGTAAGATAAAATATAAAAATGATGAGCTAACTCTATTTAATGCTTTACTATGCATGTGAGGATTTGCAAATTACAATATTTTGTTGCAAGGTATTCGCTTTTCCATATCATAGTATAAAATTCTGGCCTGTTATAACTGCCTATATTTTGTAGATCTTGGTGTTATTGTTTATGCCAATATGTTGGGTTTAAACTGTTTATAATCAATCAGATGATGGGCGTATGTTCTGTTGTTGTTCATGTTACACTGAAAAATAATCAAAGTCGTAGGTAGTTAATCTAATTTTGAAACTGATGGATTTGATTTTAATAATTGTAATGTATTAAATGAAACTTACGGATAATTATTCAATGCAGTAGTGATGTTGTAGAAGTTTATTTAACATGGTGTGAATCGAAAGTCTGAAATCGCTGAAAGAAATTAAGTGTTGAAAATTAATATTAGCTTAGTTAAAACAAATGGTGCAATTTGTTATATAAATTTGATTGAAAGTCCGGTTTCAATTAATGTTGAAAAAATGGGATGGCTACGAAGTACACTAAATAAAATGTAAATGTCGGTAATAAATTCTAACTTTGCTAGAGCAAGTCGGAAATATTTAATTATATTAACTACATATATTTCTAACATATTCACAGACTTTTCTGAAAATTACGCAAAATGAATTGCAAGAATGTCATAGTTTTCTTTCGTTCCTCTCATCGTTTTCTGGAAATAGCATTTATAAATAAATGATGTCATTTCAATAAGTACTGAATGTTGGGGAGCACGAAATGGAAATATAAAAATTGGAAATTTATCCTTTGAAAAGGTGGAAAAATCAAATACCTTGGAGCAACAGTAACAAATATAAATATAAATGACGCGCCACGGCGCGGAACATCTTACCTTCATAAAGTACAGTAAAAATTAGAAATTTAAACAAATTTTCGTTTCCGTTCTATGCTGTTTGTAGTAGGTCTAATTGCCTTTCAAGTCAAGGAGTCCTTCCTACGGATGCCTCGGTGGGATCCGGGATCAGGTGCGATGAGATCACTGCGTGGATATGCGCGGGTTTCCGTTTCGTTACATCTTGACCCCAAAATAAAGCATAATGAATAAATGTAGCAACGCGACACCTACGTCCGACCCACACGTCGCTGCGAAGAAGCGAATTGTGTCGTAGCACAAAATGTGGCACGTCTTGTTTGTTTAACAAGGCTTTTGAATTATCGACATAGCTCGGCTATAGCGAGATGAGATACGATGTCATCAGTGACCAATCATTGGATTGATACGGAAATGGGAAATAGAACAACTCCAAGGGCCGTTTTTAATAACGTCACTTCGTCTTGACTTCCTCAAGTCTGAAGTCAAGTCATATAAATAAAGTGCCGGGTCCATATTCAGAGACAATGCTTGTCTTTCCCTTGACAGAGTCAAAATTAGGTAAAAAAAACAAGTGAACTTGGTGTTCAACATCGTCATAAGAAAAGGTACTAAGAAAAGGTTCTGACAAATCCAAAGAGATTGCATATAAATCACTAGTACGTCCAGTAACGGAATATGGTGCTGCATGTTGGGATCCATACAGATTAGAACATATTAAGACACTGGAAAAGATTAAAAAACGGGCTCTTAAGTGCTGTCGGAAAAATTCACCATTAAAATGGGACACACTCACGGACATGAGAACGCTAATTCGATTATGCGCACTGTTCAAAACATACAGAGGTGAGCCTGCCTGGAGAGAAATAAAAAATAGGTTGCAGCCGCCAAATTACTCTTCAAGGAACGACCACTCATATAAATTGAGGGAAAGAAGGCAGAGGACGGACACTGGAAAGTTTTCTTTTCTCAATCGTACTATCAGGGACTGGAATGCTTTACCTGCAGACTTACTAAAGGCTTTACCAACAACCAAAAATGTATTTAAAAATAGGCTTAAGGACCTTAGTAATAGACGGTAATTATACACAGTATTTAAAGGGTGTAAATGATTTGTTATTGAAGTGTTGTATCAGTGAAGAATTATGTTGTGTCAGTGAAGTGTGTTGTATCAGTGAAGAAGTATGTCGTGTCAGTGAAGTGTGTTGTGTCAGTGAAACGTGTTCCTGTCAGTGAAGCTTTATAGGTTATAGTGGCAGTGCAAAGAATTTGAACAGTGAAATGTTTTTGAAGTGTTAGTGAAATCAGGATAGAATCAGTGAAATGTGTCGTAGTTCCAGTGCAGTGAGTGAGTTGATAGCGAAATGAGTGTAATGTTGAAAGGTACTTTTGCAGATATGAACATATACTCGTGGGTTTTAGTTCGATCTTAGTTTTAAGATACAAATTAGAATATTTCAAATGTTGTTTTAAGTGATCGTTTCATTTAATTTAGTATATGCCCTGTTGTTGTTGTTGTTATTATTATTATTATTATTATTATTATTATTAGTAGTAGTAGTAGTAGTATCAGTATTAATTATTAGTATTATTATTAATTGTATTTTTAATTAATAAGTTTATTATTGTCATTATTGAGTGTAATTAGTTACCACTGCCACCGGGTATATACCCATTGCAGTGTGAATACATACATACATACATACATACATACATACATACATACATACATACATACATACATACATACATACATACATACATACATACATACATACATACATACATACATATAATGACGTAGTGCTTCCAGCCTAGTGCTGCTCCATGCGGAAAAGGCGGAAATCATTCATTCCTTGCTGGCTATGTTTCGTTTCAAACTTGTTAATGTAAAAAAAAACATCCATTTAAATGAGAGGAACTAGAGATGATTGTATATGAACACGTGGTGGAAAATAAGACATCTGACGTCGTTTACGTTTTGGCAAAGAAGAAGAAATGACACAAAATTTAGAGCATAAAAATATAATACTGATAATATTAATCACACGAAAATTGAATTAAAAATCTTAATCTTATGTTGAATAAAGTATATTAGTAGAAGACTAAAAGTAATTTTTATATTAAGATGAAAAAGATCATAGATTTTTTTCAGACTCAGTCTTTATATTATATAAATATTTACAATTTAACCAATTTTTGAAAGCGAAGTGTTCCTTAATTTATTTACAGATGATAATAATAATAATTAATAATAATAATAATAATAATAATAATAATAATAATAATAATAATAATATGGTTGTGAAATTTGGACTCTCACTTTGAGAGCGGAACAGAGACTAAGGGTGTTTGAGAATAAGGTGCTTAGGAAAATATTTGGGGTTAAGAGGGATGAAGTTATAGGAGAATGGAGAAAGTTACACAACACAGAACTGCACGCATTGTATTCTTCACCTCACATAATTGGGAATATTAAAACGAGACGTTTGAGATGGGCAGGGCATGTAGCACGTATGGGCGAATTCAGAAATGCATATAGAGTGTTATTTGTGAGGCCGGAGGGAAAAAGACCCTTGGGGAGGCCGAGACGTAGATGGGAAGATAATATTAAAATGGATTTGAGGAAGGTGGGATATGATGATAGAGACTGGATTAATCTCGCACAGGATAGGGACCGATGGCGGGCTTATGTGAGGGCGGCAATGAACCTGCGGGTTTCTTGAAAGCAATTTGTAAGTAAGTAAGTAGTAATAGTAGTAGTAGTAGTAGTAATAGTAATAGTAGTAGTAGTAGTAGTAGTAGTAGTAGTAGTAGTAGTAGTAGTAGTAGTAGTAGCAGCAGTAGTAATAATAGTAACAGCAGTAGCAGTAGTAATAGTAACAGAAGTAGTAGTAGCAGTAGTAGTAGTAGCAATAATATTAATAACAGCAGTGGTAATAATAGTAACAGCGGTGGTAATAGTAGTAACAGCAATAGTAGTAGTAAAATAGTGGTATTAGTAGTAGCAATAGTATTAGTAGCAATAGTATTAGTAACAGCGGTGGTAATAATAGTAACAGCGGTGGTAATAGTAGTAACAACAACAGTAGTAGTAAAATAGTGGTATTAGTAGTAGCAATAGTAGTAGTAGCAATAGTATTAGTAACAGTAGTGGTAATAATAGTAACAGCGGTGGTAATAGTAGTAACAGCAATAGTAGTAGTAAAATAGTGGTATTAGTAGTAGCAATAGTATTAGTAGCAATAGTATTAGTAACAGTAGTGGTAATAATAGTAACAGCGGTGGTAATAGTAGTAACAGCAATAGTAATAGTAAAATAGTGATATTAGTAGTAGCAATAGTAGTAGTAGCAATAGTATTAGTAACAGCGGTGGTAATAATAGTAACAGCTGTGGTAATAGTAGTAACAACAACAGTAGTATTAAAATAGTGGTATTAGTAGTAGCAATAGTAGTAGTAGCAATAGTAATAGTAACAGTAGTGGTAATAATAGTAACAGCGGTGGTAATAGTAGTAACAGCAATAGTAGTAGTAAAATAGTGGTATTAGTAGTAGCAATAGTATTAGTAGCAATATTATTAGTAACAGTAGTGGTAATAATAGTAACAGCGGTGGTAATAGTAGTAACAGCAATAGTAATAGTAAAATAGTGATATTAGTAGTAGCAATAGTAGTAGTAGCAATAGTAATAGTAACAGTAGTGGTAATAATAGTAACAGCGGTGGTAATAGTAGTAACAGCAATAGTAGTAGTAAAATAGTGGTATTAGTAGTAGCAATAGTATTAGTAGCAATAGTATTAGTAACAGTAGTGGTAATAATAGTAACCACAGTGGTAATAGTAGTAACAACAACAGTAGTATTAAAATAGTGGTATTAGTAGTAGCAATAGTAGTAGTAGCAATAGTATTAGTAACAGTAGTGGTAATAATAGTAACAGCGGTGGTAATAGTAGTAACAGCAATAGTACTAGTAAAATAGTGATATTAGTAGTAGCAATAGTAGTAGTAGCAATAGTAATAGTAACAGTAGTGGTAATAATAGTAACAGCGGTGGTAATAGTAGTAACAGCAATAGTAGTAGTAAAATAGTGGTATTAGTAGTAGCAATAGTAGTAGTAGCAATAGTATTAGTAACAGTAGTGGTAATAATAGTAACAGCGGTGGTAATAGTAGTAACAGCAATAGTAGTAGTAAAATAGTGGTATTAGTAGTAGCAATAGTATTAGTAGCAATAGTATTAGTAACAGTAGTGGTAATAATAGTAACAGCGGTGGTAATAGTAGTAACAGCAATAGTACTAGTAAAATAGTGATATTAGTAGTAGCAATAGTAGTAGTAGCAATAGTAATAGTAACAGTAGTGGTAATAATAGTAACAGCGGTGGTAATAGTAGTAACAGCAATAGTAGTAGTAAAATAGTGGTATTAGTAGTAGCAATAGTAGTAGTGGCAATAGTATTAGTAACAGTAGTGGTAATAATAGTAACCACAGTGGTAATAGTAGTAACAACAACAGTAGTATTAAAATAGTGGTATTAGTAGTAGCAATAGTAGTAGTAGCAATAGTAATAGTAACAGTAGTGGTAATAATAGTAACAGCGGTGGTAATAGTAGTAACAGCAACAGTAGTATTAAAATAGTGGTATTAGTAGTAGCAATAGTAGTAGTGGCAATAGTATTAGTAACAGTAGTGGTAATAATAGTAACCACAGTGGTAATAGTAGTAACAACAACAGTAGTATTAAAATAGTGGTATTAGTAGTAGCAATAGTAGTAGTAGCAATAGTATTAGTAACAGTAGTGGTAATAATAGTAACCACAGTGGTAATAGTAGTAACAGCAACAGTAGTATTAAAATAGTGGTATTAGTAGTAGCAATAGTAGTAGTGGCAATAGTATTAGTAACAGTAGTGGTAATAATAGTAACAGCGGTGGTAATAGTAGTAACAGCAATAGTAGTAGTATAAACAGTGGTATTAGTAGTAGCAATAGTAGTAGTAGTAGCAATTGTATTAGTAACAGCAGTAGTAACAATAGTAATAGCAGTAGTAATAGTAGTAGCATCAATAGGCCTATTTAGTAGTAAAATAGTGGCGGCAGCAGCAGCAGCAGCAGCGTGTTTGATAGGAATTTAGGTCAGAGCTACGCCAAATAGCAGAATATCTTCATTGTAGTTGTTCGAAGATATTTATTTCATCCTCCTCTGAAACTACATAATCATTCAGAATCGATGGCATCGCCGAATAGACTTTGCAATGAAATAACGAAGGGACCCAAAGTCTATATTGGACAACTCTTGCGTCTCAGATGCTACCCACCAAAATGTCACAGAATATGGTAGGAATCGAATTCCGATCTCTTTGGTTATAGATCGCCAGTTGACTGCTGCGACTGTGCCTACAACGCTTTGAACTACAAGAAAGAATGAAGGAATTTTGCAATTCCGTCTGTTTTGAGGTATTAGTCGTATATATATTTTTTTAGAAATATTAGATTAGATTATTTATTTCATTCTATGAATTCTTGTGCTCATGTCCAAGGATAAATGAATATATAACAAGTTATAGAAACCAATAAGAACGTAACCTAGATGCACGGGAAATGTAAACAAATGTATAACCTAAAATGACATGTACTTAAACATAGTTCTCCAAAGAAAGTACCTACTGACTAACAAAAACACACTTATAGAGTAAAAGCATGTTAACATAGGCCTGAACACTTTCAAAGAGATCATTTAAATTTATTTTTATTCACTATTAATTATTTTTAAGGACAGAGTATTAAAACCTTTATATATTAACAGTGTAATCCTTCCGAAGATGTGGTAGAGAAGCTGATGATTTACCAAGATCTTTAATTGATGTCATGAATTACTTTATTTCTTAAGAATTACCATGATGAACTACTAAGATATACGAGTATAATTAGGGGAAGTTTATATTCGCAACGAAGAATCAGCACTTGGTATTTTTTAAATGTTTACAAGAATCAGGTTTTTATGCGTCACCTATTGAACTAACATCTTTTTAATAAATAAAAGTGTTTTGCTGTCCGAATTCCCCCCCTCCCCAAATTAAACCATATTTCAGAATTTAATGAAAATAAGAAAAAATATTAACAGCATAGTAACGTAACAGGCTGAATCAAATTTGGGAGTAATATAAGTCTATATTCCTTCTAATTTAAATTATATTTCATTATCAATTTGAAAGAAATTCAGATTTTACGAATTGCTTAATACCACCACGGTAATTATTATTAGGTTAGTTTGGTTTATGTTAGGTGTATAGTTAAAGGGGTTTAAAGTTCGGGCCAAACTTTAAATACTGGTATTTATTCTGTAACTACATCGACCATATTGAGTTGATTAATCAAAATAAAACTATTCCACTTTCTACCAATGAAGAAACAACGAAAATTGTAAGCGCATAGAACAAAGTTTTCAGAAGAGACATATTTCTCCATCCAAATCGTAAACTGCTGGTGACATCTGTGGTTGCATACATTAACTATGGCGTACATCCACATTCAACATATGACTTTTTTTAGGTTACCGGGCTTCACACATACAACCTGTTTTGACAACCAGTTAAAAATGACAAACATGTCTCTTACACTCTTCAATTCTTTTTTATTCTCAGACTAAGAATTACCCTACTACATTACAACAGTGGTATATAAAAAATAAAAACTGTCTCGTGAGATGTATTATGAAATATGAACATTAGATCCTCATTTGGTAACCTATTTGTTGGTTATTTTAAATGAATTAATATATAGGCCTACAATTTTCATTACACTATAATAGCATAATATTTCATGGATCGACGAAGGTCTAAACTAGCGCTAAGTTAGTTCCTCGTACTCCGCTTATACAAGATAGTGTTTAGAGCTCTCTCCTCATTCGTACCAACATAACTTTGGTGTCATTGCGAAAGTTTCACGCTAGTGTATACTGATGCTATGCTTTGCTTATAAGCCTACGATCCTGTGACAGGTTAGGTTAGGTTAGGTTTTTGTTATGCCTTGCATATACGAATCTGTGACAGGTTAGGTTATGGTTTTGTTATGCTTTGCATTTACGAATCTGTGACAGGTTAGGTTGGGCTTTTGTTATGCCTTGCATATACGAATCTGTGACAGGTTAGGTTATGCTTTTGTTATGCCTTGCATATACGAATCTGTGACAGGTTAGGTTATGCTTTTGTTATGCCTTGCATATACGATTCTGTGACAGGTTAGGTTAGGCTTTTGTTATGCCTTGCGTATACGATTCTGTGACAGGTTAGGTTAGGCTTTTGTTATGCCTTGCATATACGAATCTGTGACAGGTTAGGTTAGGCTTTTGTTATGCCTTGCATATACGATTCTGTGACAGGTTAGGTTAGGCTTTAGTTATGCCTTGCATATACGATTCTGTGACAGGTTAGGTTAGGCTTTAGTTATGCCTTGCATATACGAATCTGTGACAGGTTAGGTTAGGCTTTTGTCATGCCTTGCATATACGAATCCGTGACAGGTTAGGTTAGGCTTTTGTTATGCCTTGCATATACAATTCTGTGGCAGGTTAGGTTAGGCTTTTGTCATGCCTTGCATATACGAATCTGTGACAGGTTAGGTTAGGCTTTTGTCATGCCTTGCATATACGAATCCGTGACAGGTTAGGTTAGGCTTTTGTTATGCCTTGCATATACGATTCTGTGACAGGTTTGGTTAGGCTTTTGTTATGCCTTGCATATACGAATCCGTGACAGGTTAGGTTAGGCTTTTGTAATGCCTTGCATATACGAATCCGTGACAGGTTAGGTTAGGATTTTGTTATGCCTTGCATATACGATTCTGTGAGAGGTTAGGTTAGGCTTTTGTTATGCCTTGCATATACGATTCTGTGACAGGTTAGGTTAGACTTTTGTTATGCCTTGTATATACGATTCTGTGACAGGTTAGGTTAGACTATTGTTATGCATTGCATATACGAATCTGTGTAGGATTTTTAAGCGCTGGGCAAAGGCTCGTGATTTTTTGTTTTGTGATGTTTTCAGTAATGATCTAATAAGGAAGTGTAATGGCGGATTTTCACTTCCGAAATCACAAGAACTGTGACCTAGTTTCACAGTATATTTGATCATATTATTATTAACATAATAATATTGTAATAAATGATAAGTTACTGACAAAGCCCCAAACACAAATTTCTGAGAATAAATTAAACATGCCTACTCTAATTCAATCTAACCTAATCTAACGTAAGCACATAATATGTAACCTAGTCTAACTCAATTTGTCCTGAACTAATTTTTCTGTAAATAGAGCTTAAATTAAAATAGCTCCTTGCTTCGTAATGGATACAATCAAACAAAACTCTTCAATATCGGTGGTGTTTGGATAATGACGTCACTGAGCAGAATCCGCTGGTCCGACAGATTCTAAATATTAGCAAGAGACTATTTTGCAGTGAAATTCATTATTTATGGACAGCAACTAAAAACAAAGCATTCTGTACATGAATGGACCGATTTTAATTTTAATATATATTAATGGCCTTTTAATGATAGACCTTAAAGAATATGAAGATGATTTATATTCGTATGCTGATGATACTGTTTTACTTTTTAGTGGAAAAAATTGGACTGATGCTTATTATAATGCAAATTGCAGCTTAAAATTCATAAAAAAAATAGTTCGATTTAAATTCACTTGTAAATTAATGAAGATACGTAAACAATAGCTATCCCATTTTCTTTAAATAATAATGGTAATAAACCAATTTCATCTATACTAAAAATTATAATGCATAATTTTGAGTGTTCCAATATAAATTGCAATTGCTCAGTTATTAATGAAGTTAATGAGGTTAAATACTTAGGTAATTGATAATCATTTAAAATGGAATAATCATATTCATTATATTTGTAATAAATTATGTAAAACGTTATATTACTTTGTTGTTCTAAGAAATATTTTGTCAATTGACTGTTCACGTACAATTTACTTAGAATTATTTCAATCTATATTTATGTATGGTATTACAGGTTAGGATGGAACTTATAAATCCTGCCTTTATCCCTTAATTTTACTACACAAAAAGTATTAAAAATTTGTTTAAAAAAGCAGAAAGATTACTCAACTGAATTGTTGTTCAAACATTTCAAAGTTTTCAAAATTAAACGAATTTATTATTTTATTAAAATATTTTCACAGAAATTTTAATAACTTTGAAAGGTATATACATAAATATAGAATTGAAAATATGAATTCTCTGCGTTTATCTGAACCTAAACGACAACCAATGCAGCTTTTTATAATAGCATGAGTCAAGGCCCTAGATTATTTATTAAACAAATTTGATTCTAATATTATTTTAACACTAATCCTCTCCAAATGAATAAAGAAATAAAAAAAATGTATTAGATTTATAGTTTGGGTTTAAAGATATTCAATACTTTTTAATCTGTAATTTATTCACTCTCAATTTTATTTTTCTTTGTATTGGAATCCCCTCCTGAGCACGAGTCTTACTCATTCAGGAGTGGGCTAGTTTATATTATATTGTATTAACTGTATTCATTTGAAACTTACTAGCAATAAAATAAATAAATAAATAAATAAATGAGTAAATAAATAAATAAATAATTAAATAATTAAATGAGTAAATAAATAAGTAAATAACTAAGTGAATAAGTAAATAAATAAATAAGTAAATAAATAATTGAGTGAGTAAATAAATAACTAATAAATAAATAAGTAAATAAGTATATAAGTAAATAAGTAAGTAAGGAAACAAGTAAATAAATAAGTAAATAAATAATTAAATGAATGAATGAATAATTAAATGAATAATTGAATGAACGAATGAATAAATAAATAAATAAATAAATATGTAAGTAAATAAATAATAAGTAAATAAATAAGTAAGTAAATAAGTAATTAAATAAGTAAGGAAATGAGTAAATAAATAAGTAAATAAATAAATAAGTAAGGAAAAAGGTAAAGGTATCCCCGTAACATACCATGAAGGCACTTGGGGGGGCATGGAGCTAGAACCCCATGCTTTCCATGACCTCGGCACTAGAATGAGGTGGTGTGGTCGGCACCACGCTCTGACCGCCTTTTACCCCCGGGAAAGACCCGGTACTCAATTTTATAGGAGGCAATAAATAAATAAGTAAATTAAATAAATAAATAAATAAATAAATAAATAAATAAATAAATAAATAAATAAGTAAATAAGTAAATACATAAGTAAATAAGTAAATACATAAGTAAATAAATAAGTAAATAAATAACCGAGTGAGTAAATAAATAACTAAGTAAATAAATAAGTACGGTAAATAAGTATGTAAGTAAATAAGTAAGTAAATAAGTAAGTAAGTAAATAAGTAAGTAAATAAGGAAATAAGTTAATAAATAAGTAAATAAATAAATAATTAAATGAATGAATGAATATTTAAATGAATAATTGAATGAATAAATAAATAAATAAATAAATAAATAAATAAATACGCCAGAATCAAGTAGAAAATGACTGTAAAGCAAATCTTGGTGATTATCCGATATATGCGATGCTCTCTGCACGACACCTCGGAGAGTGGGCAGGCAAAAGACTGAAGGTGTAGCGCGTAGCGAAGATGTGTTACGAGTCAGGCTTACCCCGTGGTTATTCGTCAATGTAATTTGAATAATACTTAATTTACATGCGTAGATAGTAAACAAATGGTGGGTGACCTAAACAAATCTGTTTTTGTTCCTTTTAAAAACTATGACATCATTGTTATCCCATATTTAGGAGAGCCCATGGGCGAGTTGTTTATATTTCTTAGAAACAAGAATTTGGGATGACAAGGTCATCAGGAATGTGCATGTATCAGCTGGTGGAAATATGTGCAACCTCAACAGAGACGATATAGATTAGATGTTCTTAATATGGGAAGAGCGGGTCGGCTCGCTCGCAATCTGCTGTGTGGATTGTATTGCCGTTTCCATTGTAATAGCTCTCGTAAATAAAGAATGAGATTCCTTTCACTAGAAAAAGGTTAGAAAACATTTCAGGACTTCATAATATGCGACGCATGCCTGTAAAACGCCACTAAATCTTCACGTGCTGTCTGATAATGCAGGATCGTTGTCGGATTTTAATGTAATAGCAGTTATAAACGTTCGCGAAAACGTTTCGTGCTTTCTTGAACATTCTGCAACACAACAAAAGTGTGTTGGAATGACACAATTCCATACATCAACTATACTTTACAATAAATATGAGAGAATCCTTCGAGTTGATTATCATTGAGTATTATTGCTTTGCGTAATTCACATCTGAAATATCAGTAATAATATTGCTTTGTGTACGTTAACTTCGGCGTGTTTTTTTGTAAATAAAATGTTTTTTTATAATTTGGTTGAATTGGATGTATTAATTTGTGAAAAATATTTTGAATTAGTTTTCATAAACACACATATGGGCTAGTTTGTATTATATTGTATTAACTTGTATTCATTTGAAACTTACTAGCAATAAAATAAATAAATAAATAAATAAATAAATAAATAAATAAATAAATAAATAAATAAATAAATAAATAAATAAATAAGTAAATAAATAAATAAATAAATAAATAAATAAGTAAATAAATAAGTACATAAGTAAGTAAATAAATAAGTATATAAATAAATAAGTAAATATGTAAGTAAATAAGTACATAAGTAAGTAAATAAATAAGTAAATAAGTAAGTAAATAAGTAAATAAATAAGTAAGTAAATAAGTAAGTAAATAAATACATAAGTAAATAAGTAAATAAATAGGTAATTAGGAAATCAATAAGTAAATAAGTAAATAAGTAAATAAATAAATAAGTAAATAAATAAATAAATAAATAAATAAATAAGTAAATAAATAAGTAAATAAATAAGTACATAAGTAAGTAAGTAATTAAGTACATAAGTAAGTAAATAAATAAGTAAATAAATAAATAAGTAAATAAGTAAGTAAATAAGTACGTAAATAAATAAGTAAATAAGTAAGTAAATAAGTAAATAAATAAGTAAATAAGTAAGTAAATAAATACATAAGTAAGTAAATAAGTAAATAAATAGGTAATTAGGAAATAAATAAGTAAATAAGTAAATAAATAAGTAAATAAATAAATAAGTAAATAAATAAATAAATAAGTAAATAAATAAGTACATAAGTAAGTAAGTAATTAAGTACATAAGTAAGTAAATAAATAAGTATATAAATAAATAAGTAAATAAGTACATAAGTAAGTAAATAAATAAGTAAATAAGTACATAAGTAAGTAAATAAATAAGTAAATAAGTAAATAAGTAAATAAATAAGTAATTAGGAAATAAATAAGTAAATAAGTAAATAAATAAATAAGTAAATAAGTAAATAAATAAATAAGTAAATAAATAAATAAAATAAATAAATAAAATAAAATAAATAAATAAATATGTTTTTCTTACATATAACATTACGAGAAAATTACTATTTATTAGCAATAAAATTAAAATTAAATTATTTATGCTTAAATTCCATGCAACTTTAATTAGGCCACCGCTGTGGGCTGTGGGGTAACGGTTAGCCTGCCTGACCGTGAAACCGAGCGGGCCCGACCATTTTGCAAACATTGCCTGTGGTCACATGATAGAAGTTAATGACCTCACAATATGTCAATACATAGTGTAAAGTCTGTAGATTATGATCATATAATCGTTTTTGTTACATTGTTGAAATTGAAATTATAGCAATGTGTTGCTCATGACTAGGGGGCGGATATTGATGAAAAATCATCTTCTTATATTTCACATTAGGATCATGCTTATGAATATAGAAATCCTTTCTATGTTAATATCAACGTAAAAAAGTAATTTCTTATATTGTATTTTTGACGTTTTTGAACTAATAGGTCATTTTTATATTTTTTCGACATTTTTTAGTCATTTTTAATACTTTGAAGAACGTTTAGATCATTTGGAATGCATTTTACTTCCTTCTCTAGCGATAGGTTTGTTAAATCATTTTCTAACCAAATAGGTCAGTAATAATTACCTATTGAATAAGTGAATAACAATGAATTTTGAGATCTATAGTTTGGAACAGAGTCTAAAGTCCATCTCTCATTCTACTGAAGGCTTCACTTCATACAATGGAAGTAATATAAAATGCTTGACAGCAGCTTAGTTTAAGTGAGGACTTTGACCGCTGTTGTTCTTTTGTCAGTACGAGGGTGTCTTTATAATTTATGTTTGGAAGTGGGATAACTTTCATTATGTCCTGGACAGGACGTTGTGTCCTGAACATGTTTCGGATGGGATGTCTATTGTAGTAGACAGTATTTTTAACACATAGATCACAAGAATGCACGCTGCGCCCACAATTTCTTTTGTCACTCACACTCCCTCATCTTGAAGATCTGGTAACAGAAGTAAAGCGCGGAAGGAGAGGGAGAATGAAGGCACTGACATGGACCATCTCTGATTGAAACACATTGTAAACCCTTATTAAAACGTATAGTTTTTCCTTAAAACTCTCATTTTGTTGCATGTTCGTTTCCTTTATCTTAGCCAAATTCCAGGAAATTGCCTCCTCTCTCCGAGATTTGCAGGGCAGTCATTGAAACAAGTTGACTGATTTTTAAGAAATTGTGGCGCGAGTATGATGAACAATATTAAAATGTCATTTTCTTTTAATTTTATGTCATTTTTGCATTAGTTTAAGGACATTTTAATGATCATTTAAGTAGATTTTTAAGTCATCAACATCCGCCCCATACTCATGATTTTCAGTACGACCCTCTGTAGACTGAAGTATTTATTCCACTTCTTACTTTCTCAATTAATATTACTACGTTTTATTTCATTTGGTGTGAAACTAATAACAATTTCGTATAGGCATCTATTATATGCTTTGGTATATTCATGTATTAATTTCATAGCTATTTAAAGAAAACTTTAATTTCTTTCAGTTTCTTTTATAAAGTTTGGCTGATAATTAGCAGGGAGCACTCAAAGGTTACTATTGTAATGAGATTTTGATGTTATTTTGCATTAGTCAATAAATCAGACACACTGGCTACAAGTCTATTAAAACTAGATTATTTAACGAGGCTGTGACATTAATAGCAGTCGTGATTGATGTCACTGATCCTCTTAGAGGGCACCACGTTGCTGGCGACACATGGATTACAGCTACCCCATGTTGTCTTGTCACTCACTTTCTCTAATTGAGTCTGACGCGCCACATACTAAGCTGAGAACAATCAAGATCTATCTTCTTCCTGAATTACTCATCCCAAGTCTGACTGTGAGTACGTACGCCGTGCAACATAACCAAGTTTCCACCCTTTATTGTAATCCGCGCGAGAGCACTCATGACAAACAAAACAGTCAGCAAAAGAGCAGTTTTTTAATTGGTTATTTTACGACGCTTTATCAACTGCGATGGTTATCTAGCGTCTGAGTGAGATGGTGATAATGCCAGCGAAATGAGTCCAGAGTTCAACTCCGAAAGTTACCCAGCATTTGCTCTTAATGAGTTGAAGGAAAACCTCGGAATAAAATTCAACCAGGTAACTTGTTCTAACCAGGATTTGAACCCGGACCTACTTGTTTCAAGGTTAGGCATGCTAACCGTTACTCCACAGCGGTGGACCAGGGGGTTTTCATTTTTTACTTCTTGACTACATAAAGTTGAATTTGACGAAAATGTGATTGTGTACAAGCGGCTTAAGGTATGATGCCTGGAATCATGCAGCTACGGCGCAAATCCATCCGATAGTCTAGAACAGTGATGTCAAAGCAAGCGCATTTTTCTGACCTTGACGTCGTGCGCGGGCATCAAGCGCTAGGTATGCTAGGAGGAATAAGCAGCCTATTAGATTAAGAAAACAGTGGTGCACAAACTTCAAACGGAACGTGAAATTTTATGTCGTTATTTTTGTATAGCTTCTTTCTGTTTGTTATTTTCTATATTGTCTGTAAAACAAAAGTATTAACACCTATTTCTTAGCCTAATATTGCAGTTGTGTTTTAAACGTTAATAACATAATAAAGAGTAAAGAAGGAATATTCACACAAATTCCATAATAACTACAACTATACTGTATTAATTGAATTAAACACATCATTCATAAAGAAAGTGTTATCCCAAAGAAAGACACTGAATATGACATGATAAGTTGAAATTGATATTGATGGTATCTTTAGCCTTATAAAAGTAATCAAAACAATATTATAGTACAAAGCAAAGTTGCCTAGGTATATGTTTTAACTGTAACTAATATTATATAATAAAACTCTTATCGGATTATGCTTTTAGGTGATATTGGTGCGCAACTTTCTGTTATCAGAATATTAAATTATCTCGAAATCTGCTGAAGCTATAGAGCTGACGTTTTACCAACACGTTCCTTTGTTTGTGATGTAACAGTATTTGCTTTGTTAATTCATTTCCTTACAAACATTTTCCATGCGAATATTTTCAAACATTTTAATACACTATCTTCAGTAATACGTATTTACGATATATTAGATTTACGAAAACATTGTGTTAGTACCTGTAAGGCTACTAAACAAACATATCTGAAAATTTCACTTTTCTGTAAAAAAGTTGAGAAAATATTCCTTTTAAATAAAAAAGCAAACTTGTGAAAAATGAACATTAAAATTAAAACTTACATTCTTATAATACACTTAAACTTCTCAGACAAATCTAAAAATTAACATGGATACAGTTTTAATAAGTTATCTTCCCTTTATCCATTGAATCAATGCTAGTCATCCCTGTATATAGCTCGACCAAGCGGCATACCTACTACCGCCTTCGTCTGTCTCTTTCCTTTCCGCTATAAAGCTCTCAGGCTCTCCTGGGCTCTAAAGCGCACGCTTGCTCCTATGGGCATCAGTTGACATCACTGGTCTAGAAGAAACCGCTATACACAGCATGCTCGATACAACTTACTTATCGGAGATACTAAAAAATACGTATTTTCATGAAGATCTCAAAATAGAAATTAGTGATTGTCATTTTGAGCAATATTGTGATGTAGAAAATGGTACGTGCTTAACTCAAGTTTGTAAATTATATGAAAATTATTTTAAAATGTAAATAATATGGAAACAGGAAGCGATGGCGAAGATTTAAGCCCATATCTCCTTAATTTGGCTTCGCAGACTCCGATTTCTCTATCTTCAGGGGATTTGGTTCAGGTGTGAAAAAGTTGTGAAAATATAAATACATTTTATTTTGTCACAGTTTAGATTCTAATACAATTACATGATTCTTTCGCTTATTATATCCTCTTCCTACTTTTGAAATATGTAAGCCTACCGTACTATAATTTCTGATATATTGCTCTCGAAAAAAATAATAACTTAAGTAAATTTTCGTTTAGAATTGGATACATGCACATGCATTGACACAATTGACTCTTTTCCTACATTTCAGATTTCACAGTAACTTTAGTCACATACATTTGGAAGCAATAGAAGGCACTCTTACCAGAATAAATAGTGTTTCTTTAAATGTTATGCTCTTGAGCCATATTTGAAATTTTTAATAATTTAAAGATTTAAATTTAAATTTAAATTATGGTTTATTTAACGACGCTCGCAACTGCCGAGGTTATATCAGCGTCGCCGGTGTGTCGGAATTTTTTCCCGCAGGAGTTCTTTTACATGCCAGTAAATCTATTGACGTGAACCTGTCGAATTTAAACACACTTAAATGCTATCGACCTAGGCCGGGATCAAACCCGCAACTTCGAGTACAAAAGGCCAGCGCTATACCGACTAATATAATTTAAAGATTTCTTTCTTTCTATCATATAATTAAATGTAGATGAGAGTAATTTAGATATATTTCAATAAATCTAGTCGGATAGCATTATTATAAATCTAGTAAGATAGCCTGAAAATTTAACAAGTATGCCTGAAATTGTATTTCTAGAAAGTGTACCGGTACTAATATCTTGTAAAATTTGGGTTTTGGGAAACAGCGTTTAAAGTTTGGTCATTATGGCGCCACGATTGGAATAAGCACATATATTGAATGTAAATATTATTGGATAGCATACTATCCTCCTTCCGGTCCACACCTGTGGAGTAACGATTAGCGCGTCTGGCCGCGAAACCAGGGGGCCCGGGTTCGATTTCCGGCCGGGGAAAGTTACCTGGTTGAGGTTTTTCCGAGGTTTTCCCTCAACCCAATACGAGCAAATGCTGGGTGACTTTCGGTGCTGGACTCCGGACTCATTTCACCGGCATTATCACCATCTCATTCAGACGCTAAATAACCTAAGCTGTTGATAAAGCGTCGTAAAATAACCTACTAAAATAAAAAAAATACTCCCTCCGTTCCAATGTATGGTATAGTAACAAACAAAATAAATTTGATTATTGCGCATGCGCGCACGAAATGTTTCGCGGTGTGGTATTCTGTTCAGTAGTGAAGGGACTAACAGACAGTGCAGTTGTGAATGTTTCTAATCTTCTGCAGTGCATCAAACTATAATATTTAAATAGATGGGCGCATATTTCCACCACGTGGGACCCACGCATCGGGAGGCGAAACCGAGGAAGACCTGGGACCAGATGGGCGGACTTCTTCAAGAGCCTAGCTGGACCCCTGTGGTCCAGAACAGCCAAGAACCGAGAAGAATGGAGATCGCTACAGTTTGCCAGTATCGAGTGAGAGTGCAAGTGTACACACACAAACGACGAACAAAACTTATATAGAACAGAATCTACCGTCATGCGGATTAGCTCACCGCATGATCTCTAAAGAGCTCCCCTTTTAGGAGGCCATAGCCCTTCACGGGAAATCCAAAGGCTATTTCATTCATTCATTCATTCATTCATTATGAACAGAAATCAAATGGGCACCTGCTGTGGTGTTCCTATCGCAGAAAATGTAACACCAACCCAGTCAATTTTGAATAGAACATCTAAGGCACAACAGTCGTATAAAAAGCGGGTTGTAATTTATTGCAGTTTTTATGTTAATTTGTCTCTCTCAAAACAATGCTTTTATTTTATTAATTTGACATCACACAGAATGAAATGTACTTTATTTTTATGTTTTTCTTATGTTAATTTATCAAACAAATAAGTATCTAGAAGATGCATTAAAGTTACATTATGTTACTGAGAACTTTAACAAATGTATACAATATTTTGGAACAGAATTAATGACATCTTTCTATACCATATTTTGGAACAGAGGTATTAAATTGTATTTCAAATTGTTCTAAAAAGTACGCTCTTTAATATGCGCAAATAAAGAAAATTGCAATTGAAGAGTCCACTGCAAGAATGATGGATGTCACTTTCTTGTCGAAAATGAACCAAGACTGTCAATGCATAGCTTAAGACATATAGAATGTACATAGAGAGTTATATGGCATTAACACTGATAATCATTGTCCAGTAATGATCGGAAAATCACAGTTAAGCTTTGAGCGCTAAGCATTTCAAACTTTCAATTGCTTCTCCTGCAAAATGTATTCCAAATGACATCCATCATTCTTGCAGTGGACTCTTCAATTGTTGATCCTATTAACGACCAACCCACTTAGAATGTTCAGTAGCACATTTCCTACTTCTTGTGTCATTTTTACACGCTTTTACTGAATCACTCTGTACGTCCCAGACTTTAGTGCAAACACCCAAAAACCTCGCACCACATTAAATTTACTGTGAGAATCTCGAATTATACATAAGAAACTGGATTGCTGCGAAACACGTAACACGTACAGTATAACGAGGGTTTTGAGTCACCTTCCTGGCATTAATGCTGTTCCTCCGTTTTATTAGGTGGGTTACAACCAGCGCGTGTGCATGGCTCGACTCAAGGGATAAGCAAACAGCCAGAAGAGGAGCAAGAGGCTGTAATTTATGTCTGCTCTGTTAACGTGTGTGTGCAATCCCCTCTAACAATTTGTTTATTGTAATGTGCATTGTGGTCACCAGGTGGCTCCATGAACCTCGGAACGGCGGCGAGTGTCCTCGTCTGGAATTTCAATGTGTTCCCTTTTTGACTGTTTGCTGTAGAAGCACGGAAACTATTAACATAATTTACATTACATTTAATTAATTTAAATTAATTATAATTATTTTAAAGATAGAAAGTTAATCTTCTGCATGGCAGCCCAGGGTGGACCTTCTCTTCCTCAGGTTTACCTCAGTTTATCCCTTACAGCTCCTTCCTTCTCCGAATTCCAAATCTTCCCAGATCCTATCGAACACAATCCCACCATCTATTTTTCGGTCTGTATCTTGATCTGTGTCCTTCCGGATATGTAGAGGATATTTTTGTTTCACTCATTCTGTTTGCATGCCCGGCTTTTCCTATTCATTGCTCCCCGTAGATGTTGTTCAGATGTGCTCGTACAACCAGGTTGCAGTGGATTGGAACGTTATGTTGCATCACATTGTGAAGGGTACACCAGCGAATAGGGATTACAAAGAATGGACACTGAGCGAATTTTCCTGTGTTTTGTTTCTCTGTGCGCCAGCGTATAGTTCCACTTTCAAGCGCTAGAGGTTAGTGTAATCGAGCATACGCTAAGATAATAATTGAGAATAGAGTTGAGACACAGGATACAAACATCGCCTACCTTATTGCATAATCCAGTAACGCTTTGCTTCAAATAGATTCAAGTTAACGGCTTTTCCTTATTTCTCAGTGACAAACTAGTTGTAATAATAATATTTTATATTTCAGATATCATAAATTATATTATAAAATAATATAATATAAGTATCGAATTCGTTTAATATTTGTATATAATATAATATAGGTATATGGTTTTACTTCTTGTAAGAGTTTTGTTTTTCCATTTTCAGTGCTATCAAATCATTACATATTTTAATTGTTGTTGGGTTCAACGTCTCAACTCTCATTATAAAGGAACTCTAGAGTCTAGACATTACAGTTAATGACGGATTTATTATTTTATGGATCCAATTTATTTTATTTGAGTACATAATGTGCCTAGATATATTAATAATATGTGTTATATTTCCGCTGTGTCGACTCGACTGCCAGTTGGTGTGATGTCAGCGCCAACTCTAGGAAGAAACCAGAATCTCACGCTTTCGCTGACTTGAAGGTCATTGAAATCAGTCCGGCTACATCAAAGGTACCGACGCGAAGTGTCCTTTCTTTATAATCCCTATTCGCTAGGTACACCCTCCATGAGCAGCGTAAGCGTCTTCCGAAGAGCGCTACATTCAAACGGGCAGCAAAATACGGGACACTTGCAACCTGTCCCAAGGTTACTTGAAGAAATAAATTAATAGGCTAATTCATTTCATAATTAACTGTAAATGTCACTAAGACCTGTCTTTTTTCGATGTTGCGTAGCTCCTACACGAGGCATCGAAGAACATGAGTTCTTTTACGAAAAATGATCCTCATTGCGAGGTCTATCGATCCCCAGAGTTTGTTGCAGAAGTCCTGATTCACCCTGTATTATCTTAATAGTGTCCATTGATTTTGATATGGAAATATCCACACGCAAAAGTAAAGAGAGAGAGAATCTAGAAGGGAATAGCTGCCCTATAACAAGGGGTACCGTTTGGTTACAGCCACGTAATTAATTTCGTTGTATACACAGAGTAAACCGTAAGTAATGTCATTAATTTCAGGAGGTTATTCTTAGAGATATTTTTAAATAAATAAGTCAAATAAAATTTTGCTCGTTTTTGCTTCCTTTTAGAGATAAAAATTGTTATGTATACCACATTTCATAACTTCTTTTGGGAAAGTCATTGATTGAATTCCCAATATGCTCAGTCAGTTTAAGAGAGCAGAGTATTATGATAATAAATGATTCAAGGAATTTTAGTTTTGTCCTTTGAATGTACAGAAATTTGATCTGAACAAATGTAACTTTGTAAAAATCCTTTGCAGAACGAAAAGTGACAATTGTTCGGATCAAATTTCTACACATTTAAAGGACAAAACTATTTTTTTTTCAATCATAATAATATATGAATTGAGTTTTACTTTAAATGTTCCTATTACAAGCTTGTTAAAATGGAATAACAATGGCGGTCGACTAACTTATTGCACTACTCTGAGTATCCACGGACTCTGTAATCATTAAACGTATGACGGTACCAATAAAATTACTTTCTTCTCATTCGATTGGTCACGCTAAAATTGAAACTCACGACTGTTCTCCCAGTACATTATGAAATACTACACTTTCACGTGAACAAAACACTTTATGCACTTCCGGTAATAGAAACTGTGCGCGTTTAAATTACAATTATTTATTTTCATTTGATCAGGATTTGCAAAGCATATCTTTAGTATAAGAAGGCTGTGAAGAAGATAGACAAATGAAATAAGAGGAAGAAATAAATGAGCATAGGAAATTAAGTCATATTCTTCGTATAGTTAACTGTCGACAACAATGAGAAGAAACAGAATATTGCAGCAACGAGTAACAAACTGTCAGTCCAATTTATCAGCTTAACGTGCAATTTAAGAAGAGGTTTTTGTGTTATTGCAGGCGCTGGCATATTATCACCTATATCGGAGATCTTCAACGTCTTCAAGACCATGGCGCAGTGCATTTTTAAGATTCCATTATCGCCGAGACCCGAAAAACTGAGGTAAGATAGACTATTTTATTAATTTTATTCCAGAAGTTGTTCTTTAAGCAGTGTAATATTTTGCTGTTGAGAAGTTGATTGGAACTTGAAAAACTAGAAACCTATTTCTCAATGCGTACTTTTATTGGTAAATTATTACAAGTGACTTCATAATACCACAGTCTAGTATATACAGTCGCGAAGCTCAATACGTAGTAAATATGCAAACATTAGATAGTTGCTCACCACTAGGATCGCTAATATCGCCTCATTCCAGGCAATGCAAAATAGAACCGTCACAATCTATTGTTTCTAGCACCCTCAAAACTCAAGCTTCGTGACTGTGTGTAGTAGACTGTGATAATACAGACATTGTTATGACGTGAGGCGAGAGAACGGCGGGTGATTCGCGGCCAACTGCTAGCGTAGTTGCCGGCGAGAACGTAACAATTTCTCCGGCACTTCTACAATAACAGTTACTTACTTATGGCTTTTAAGGAACCCGGAGATTCATTGCCGCTCTCACATAAGTCCACCATCAGTCCCTATCCTGTGCAAGATTAATCCAGTCTCTATCATCATATCACACCTCCCTCAAATCCATTTTAATATTATCCTCCCATCTACAATACATTACAGTACTAACAATAAATGTTCAATAATTTGGCCTTATCATGCTCATAGTCTTTGCTGAAAATGGCTCCCATTTTTGCCACATAAACTGACATCTGATAATAGTACATTATGCAACGAGCGTATAATGGTAGTAATTAAGACGCGAGTAAGTTTATGAAAAGAGCGCAAGCGAGTATTCATGTTATTCTTATCTGGCTGGGGAGCGGAACTGACCTTGTGCTATATCTCGTAAATTGTGAGATGTGCGCAGACGCGAAAGTATTGATTTTTTTCCGAGAAACAAATGTCATTGACCTTGATATAATCTAGAGAGTAAAATAAACATTAATCTAGATATAACCTTGAAATTTATTTAGACATTGAAAAACGAGATGACAAATTGAATTTATTTACAATTAACGCTAATTATTATAGTAACAGAACATAACCTTCTGCGACAGTATTGGATATCCAGCCTCCGTGACGTTTCGCTAGTTGTCTTTCGATTGCATATCCGAGAATAATCGTTACTTGCGCTTTCATATTGCTACAATGGTGTTTTCTGATTGGTGGAACACCTGAACTTTAACGAGTAGGTGTACTTTAATGAGGTCCATTAAAGGGCTGCTACCAGGTGTATAATTACTACATTTCGGCATGGTCGAGCATAAACGAATGAATAAACTCTGAAATTACACATTGTTGATAGCCTCGATTACTTAATATTCTAGTATAGCAGGAGTTTGAAAGGCTTATGTCTCAATAGTTGCTACAGTCGCGGTGATTTCCTTTCTTACCATAACTTACTGTGGTCAACATCTGGCCCGGAACGTTTGGAACAAAATTCACCCAGAAGCCAGCGTAAAGTAATTAAAACAGAATTCTTATTTACTTCCTAGTGAACATCTGGATACCAGAAATTAAAATTCCACGGATATCTCCGTTCCAGAAACGACTATCACTGACCAAAGCTGAGGTTCAAATCAACTATTTCTGTCACGATCTCGTTACAGGAGCCGCATTCTGAACATGGATTCCACGACACACAATCGGGGGTGAGGTGGGGTCAGGTTGGATTAATGACAGGCATCTCTTTATTGATGGTCGTTATTACTGGCTGGTATTTGGAGATGCTGTGTTCAAAGAGAGAAGGGTTCAGCTCTGTATATTTAAGAAAGCTTAAATTAAACACCTTGCCCTAATTCAGTGATTTTTTTCACATTTATTTTCCTATGAAACGATCTCGGATATCAGTTGATGTAAGTTCTCTCGAAAAGGATATTAATTACACGTCTCTTGAAATTAAATTGAATAAGGTTTCCTTATAAAGAAATGGATGAGAGTGCTTTAGAAAATAGGCGCCATTTCTCTCGAGAATGATTTGGACTCCACCAAAATTAACTTAAAAATATACAGTTATCGTTGCATAGAATTAGCAGTGGCGAGAAAGACAAAAGTTTTGTCTGCTGAATGTTGAATTTTTCGTTTTGCAGTGAAACTTCTTTAAACTGATATAAGTCGAACGCTGTGAAACAAAATTCTGTGACGGACGTTTAAATAGGACTTAGCGTATTGTTACTACGGGGTTGTGTAAGTTGCTCTGTTATCGGATAAATAAAGTTGTTGATGTTTACGATTTTTCACCAATTTACACAAATTATTGCATAAATTAGTTGGAATGGGGCTGTTGTCGGCCAATGCGTCTTCTGTGTAGTATTGTGACGTTATACAGTTGAAGTCAGTGAGTGAAAATTACATTGTTGAGAAGCCTTTTGCTAGAAAATATGCCGATTTCATGGGCTGAACGAACGAGAACGTGGCGTGAAAGAAACAATGCAAATGAATCGGTGAAAATGGAGCCAAAAATGAATGCAGGGCAAGGAAAAAGACATTTTCTAACCTTTTTTCTGCTGCTTAATTACAAAGTGCTAATAAGTTGATGTTCCTATATCGCCAACAATATAGGAACTATGGACGAGTGCTTCACAATACTCGTTATCTACAAAATCTTCTTTTTTTTCAAGACAACTCTTTTCTAAAATACAGAACTGTAGATACCGAGTTTTGAAAAATCTCTTTTATTTCAAGATCAATTTACTGATATACTTACCAACTTTAGCTTAATTCTGATAGCACCATTGGATTCTCTTGACCCAAAAACATAAGGATACTCTAAAACCTCAAAATCGAAAAAAAATGTAGATAACGAGTTTTGTGAAAACGCCCCTCAATTCGAGATATAACTGGTATCAGTGAATTAGAATTAAATCGTAGTTCACTATAAGTTTTAAAAACTTTAAACATATTTCAAAAACAATATATAAACAATAAATTAGGTTTTGAGTGTTTTATTTTACATATACCTTATTATGTTTTTAAATTCTGAAGAGTATGACTATAAAAGTGTTAAATTTAACGACAATTTTGCAGGTCGTTAACGGTAACAGCCTCTGCTGTGTTCATTATAATCCTTTTGTTGACTGATGATAGGACTCGAAAGTTAATGACCCAAAAATCACAGAAAAATGACCTATAAAATGATCTTAAATTTCTGAAAATATGACATTAAATTAAAAAAAAATTACAAAGATTTCATTATTATTAATAATAATATTGAATGCTTTCGAAATCACGTCAATGCACGTTTAAATGTTTGGAGGAACTGAAATTCTTATTTTTTCATACAATCAGGAAGCTGTGTGTTTGGTTTTTCAATTTTTCAGACCCTCAGGATGTAGATGATTTTTCTCTATGTTCAGTTCTACAGCATTTTGCAACACTAATGTTAACACAAAGTGACTTAGAATTGAGATATTTTCATCATCAAAATGAAACTGATTAACGTACCTAAGTGACAAACTACAACAGTGTCGTACTGCGTAACAAAGTTAATTTAAAACTCCAAGATCTTAAATTTTTATTTTTACGTTTGACATTAAAAAAATAATAAATTGAAATTAAGAAAATAATAAAACTTCATTTTTCTTTAATGGGATAAGATAGGGAAAAGCTGCGCTCTTTTAAGAATAAGACAGTGAAAGAAACATAAAAACTGTGGGCCAAGAACTAAAACAAACAAATTTTCAGTTTTCGCTTTAAAGAATTGCCATTATGCTCTCCAGAATATTTGATGGGCTTATTTTGTGTGAAAATCCTTAATGTTGTGTCAAGTAATCAGTGTAAAATTAAAAAACGGGATAGAAATTACAAAAATTACTCCTAAGTGTGTAGATAAGTACCTTAAAAAAAGTCCGTTCAAAAGAAGAAAAGGGGAAAAAATGCAACAAAAAGTAGAGACTTTCCTTGAAAACACCAATAGATGGTAAAATACCGAAAAATGTAAAAATGTACAAAATAAAAGTAAGCTATATTGGTTCGTCTTGAAGTGAAACGAATTTATATTGCATCCTGCATTCTCTGAGATGTCTGAGAAAAAAGGATGATAGTTCATCAACTTCGAGCCCTACTGATTATAAATTAACTTGACATTAGTGATATCGAAATAAACTCCAGATTCCAACGCGAAAAAATTTTGTTGCTTAGCATTTTCTTTGGATTGGTCGAAGAAAACTCTTGAATAAACCGAAACCAGGCAATTTGTCCCAATCAAAATTTGAACCCAGGTTCATTGGTTTCGTAGTTAGACAGGCTGACGACTGTTCCACTCTTGATCACTGAACTAGCTTTGCTGTCTCATTCTTTAAGCACAGTCTAGTACATACAGTCACGAAGCTCATTACGTAGTGAATATGCATCCAAAGATAGTAGCTAACCACTAGGATCGCTAATATCGTCTCATTACATACAATGCGAAATAGTACCGACACAGTCTATTGTTCCTAGCACCCTCACAACTCAAGCTTCGTGACTGTATATACTAGACTGTGCTTTAAGGATATTATTAAAAGCAAATTACTTATTAATTTCATTTTTGTTTTTATTTTCCGATAAGTTACTATGATATAATGTATATTAAGTTTTTTAATTAACCACCTATGCTTATCTTTTATACAGTTATGAATTAGTCTATCACATTAACGTTTTCGATACTTATTTGTATCACCATCATCAGATGTATGTGCATGATAGTGATTAAAAACCTAGCCAATTGGCGTGTGTATCGTGAACTTCCGTAGTGTGTATGTGTGCATGATATACTTGTACATGGTTTCTGTTATAATATCTGATATACTATTAACTAATAACACTAAAACTCTTTTAAAATCTAAAATCAATGTCTAAGATTATTTAAAACACTTGTTTAAAGTACACTTTGGTTATTATTATTTCACTTTGGTTCACTTCCGTGATTTTGGTGTGTTACGATGTTAAATGTAAATTTTTTCACTAGTCTCACTTTTGTTGCACTGTTTGTTACTTTTACGTTAATATTTGTCTTCTACATTTACAAGCCACGCAGCCATCGAGAACACATCACGTCAACCAGTTCTACCATATGCAAGGCTTTACTGGGACACGGGGATCGACATCATACCACAATTGTAATCAAACATGTCAGATGACTGAGTTATTAACGTAAAAACTGTACATCAGTGAACTTCACTTTATGAACTTTAACTTTAGCATGTGAATATACGAATAGCAAATGATAGATATACAGGGACATCACTTTATTTTTACCAACATTTTTAACATTAACCTGGCTATACTCGGAAACACTGTTACCCCCTTCCATTACAGGAATTTGGTGTTACTTGTGCAATATGTAAACAAATCATTTTACTAGCTATAGGAGGAGAGAAAAGTAGTGTATCCATTTATGTTACAGGAAATACAGTAGCCTATTACGATTTTCAGTTTGATCATTACTTTTACGGTATTTTATCAAAAAACAGTAGAGTAGTAACAATTTTTTTTTGTCACAAACTCAACTCTTCAGATGGTTATAGTCATTATGTAACGTCTACTTTATTCAGCATATTACTAACCTAATTTATTCCTGAGAATTTTGTGAGCACTTCCGTAAAAAAAAAAAAAAACAATTTCTACAGCTAACTTCTTGACCGATTTGTTAGGACTTCGCTGCATCCTTTCTCTAGCATCTTCTACAGCATCTTCCGTCATCTTTGTTGTCCATCTTACGCTTTTCTTCCTTTCTGTACACTCTGTTGCTCTAAATTTATCTACTTGATTAATGACATTTCTACGAAAATATTCCGTAATGATATAATCAGGAAAAAAAACTGTTGTTCACATTCGGTTATATTGTAATTCCAGTTTCCGTCATCGCCCTTCATACCTACAAACAGTAAAACAAAACTCTTGTTTAAATAATGCTGTTAAGTACCGTACCATATTATAGGGTACCGTACTTTCGGTAACTCTAATCTTCACTTGTGCTCAGTTCACACAGATAAATTCAGTTATGCTACACACCATACCTGTGTGAAAATAAACTTCATCTTCTATAGAAAATGCAACATATTTCTGAAACACACTGTACTCGGTAGTGTTTACTTCACTGCTAGCAACAGCGGCGTAAGTTTGTGTGGCTGACGTTAGCGAGGACATTAGTGAAAGTGATGGGAGTCAAGTACATTCAGAAACGCAGGTACAATAAAAATTGAAGTAAAAATAAAGTGATGTCCCTGTAGAAGACAAAGATTAACGTAAAAGTAACAAACAGTGCAACAAAAGTGAGACTAGTGAAAAAATTTACATTTAACATCGTAACACACCAAAATCACGGAAGTGAACCAAAGTGAAATAATAATAACCAAAGTGTACTTTAAACAAGTGTTTTAAATAATCTTAGACATTGATTTTAGATTTTAAAAGAGTTTTAGAGTTATTAGTTAATAGTATATCAGATATTACAACAGAAACCATGTACAAGTGTATCATGCACACATACATACTACGGAAGTTCACGATACACACGCCAATTGGCTAGGTTTTTAATCACTATCATGCACATACATCTGATGATGATGATACAAATAAGTATCGAAAACGTTAATGTGATAGACTAATTCATAACTGTATAAAAGATAAGCATAGGTGGTTAATTAAAAAACTTAATATACATTATATAATAAATTACTTATTGATTCACTGTAGGAAATATAAGTTAATAGAGATACAAAGCATGGCTTAATGAAAATAATTATGGCTCATGACATCATTTCATCGGAGTGTATCTTCGAAGGACATGCATGCCTCGAAACGTGTTTTATTTCTATGTCCTCCAGCCGAATCGAATGATAGCTAAGGGTAATAAATTCAAGATGCGTATCAATCAAACTTCTCATTCTAAACCGCGGGTCCTGTGTAGCATCAGAGAACAAAAGAAAGTTTAGGTTGACCGCCAGTAACAAAAACAATGCTAATCTACGTGAATTGATTAATGTATAGGATTTAGTAGTGATGTGACATGATATATGCAGACAGTGCCTTATACCGCTGGATTGGGGTTTGTAGCTGGTACGACCTCAGCTGCTGTTATTTATGTACTCCACATAAAATTCAGATCTTGGAGAGAGTCAAGGACGCAGGGCTTTCGTGACTGCGAGACGACATGATATTTCTCTTTTACTGACGTAGGACTATTTCTCAAGATGTCGCCAAAGTTGAAATCAATTTAAATGTAGGTTGACCTATAAATATGCTCAGTATAAACCTACTTCCTGAATAATTTCGAGGGAAAAATTGTTCCGGAGCCGGGTATCGAACCCGGGACCTTTGGTTTAACGTACCAACGCTCTACCACTGAGCTACTCGGGAACTCTAACCGACACCGATCCAATTTTTCCCTCTATATCCACAGACCTCAAAGTGGGCTGACAACCGTCAAGCAACCAACTTCGAGTGCACACTAACTCCGTGTGACTTAAATTGTGGCTTTCTGTTAACGAACAGTGACGTATATTATGCAAATCAAGATTTCAGGTATAACTCCCTGTAAAGTTGATTTGAGGTCTGTGGATATAGAGGGAAAAATTGGATCGGTGTCGGTTAGAGTTCCCGAGTAGCTCAGTGGTAGAGCGTTGGTACGTTAAACCAAAGGTCCCGGGTTCGATACCCGGCTCCGGAACAATTTTTCCCTCGAAATTATTCAAATCAACTTTACAGGGATTTATACCTGAAATCTTGATTTGCAACCTACTTCCTGTATGGCAAACTGTAACCCCGAAATTTTTACTATGTTGATCGATTTTTTTATATTGCACTGGATGAATAGATTGTAAAGAAAGCGCAATTCGGCTACCTGGTTCTCGGTCGAGCCGCTCTTGGACTCCGGTTGTGCAGATTATTGTTAGCAGTAAGTCTACACAATGCAGTATCGGTAATTCTGCTCACCACAAACTATTAAATATAAGCAGTTAAAACGTAAAAAACACAGGACTCCTACAAAAGACCTTTCCAGTTTCGAACACATGCAATTTACGTGAATCTGAGGTGCATGAAAATAGCACCAATGGACAGAGAAACTCAAAAAGCTTAGTTGTGGCAACATTGTTTTCCTGGTTGGTAACACTGCCTCATAATAGCGCATATAAACAAATTTGTTTATTGTTAATACGAAATGGCTGCTATAGAGGACAGAAAAGCTTGATTTTCAAAATGTTGAGTCGATTATTAATGTACAACGGCATTACCGAACAAAGTTTGGTGCAGATCCACCCAGTGGGCCTACAATCCGTAAATGATACTATACTCTGATTTTAAGGCAAGATTCTTCGCAAGCGGTTGCGATTTCATTAAATTTTGTAATCGTATTGAATTTTTGTTATATTTTAATACAAAATAGTTATTTAAATGAACTGACCCAAAACACGAGCTTACTCAGATGGGTGTGTGATATGTTTATTCTGTGTATTAATGTTGTATTATATTGTAGTATGTAGCAATACAATACAATATAATACAATACCTGTTTAAGATGCGACGTACCACTAGTGATGTGAGAAGGAAAATTTTACACTATATTTTCCGGAAAATTTTCCGCCTGACCAAACTGCTGCTTTCTTCGCTCCTTCGCTTCTGCAAATGTATTGCTCATGCAGTATTCAGTTCCCAGTACTGACTCAAAACAGCTTCATTTTCATGTCTGCTTTACCTGCATGTCTTTCGTACGTGTTCAGGGCGTGTTTCTACACGTATAATATCATTAATATTTCGAAGTAGAACTCTTGGTACTGCTTCTGCTTTCAAATACCTTTTCACGTATCGATGACAGCCTATGTAAGAAAAAGTAGAAATAAATAAATCCTTTTGAACCCCACAAAGTGGTCGATATCACAAATATTTGATGAAGGTAGGATATGCGGTGAGAATCAACCATTTTCGGTTTCTCAGTGTCGAAATTAGTATGTTAAGTTCAGTCGAAGTTACTCTGTTTTTCAACAGTAATCTCACTAGAGGTTTTGATTTATCTAGAGAAAATCAAAACTCGAGTGAGATTTAATTGACTATTACACGATTAGAAGAAAGTATATAAAGATTAGAAGTAACGAAGTACTCCAATACAATAAAATATTAATTGGCTTACGAAAATATAACTGTCTTCAAATGTATTATTGTACCATCTCAACATTACGCTAGATGGCAGTAGTGTTTTATGATTATGTTTTCTTGTTATCAGTTGTGCCAACTATGGAATCTTCATTGAACTCTGTGGACGGTTACTAGTCAAGAAGGATTTGTTGATTCAGTTTCATTTTATTAAAGCATTTGCATTCCACTTCAATCATCTGGATCCCAGTAATCAACGTCACTTGACAGATGATTTTCAATAAATCTTAGTATTAAACAATCTCTGATACGTGACTATCCATAATATCATATATCAGAAGCTATAACATAACCTAAATAATATAAACAAGTGTTAGAAAAGTTTTAATTAGGGATGATGAAATAAACAAGAAACGTTTTAATTAACGATGATGAAATAAAAAGTAAAGATGAATAATTTTAAAAGAAACAATTATTGAAAGTACAATTTTCAAATTTGAATGTTTTAGTGGTTGGTGGTTCAGTTGATGTTATTTTGGACGTGTGCGTAAAAGAAGTGAACTCGTTGATGTACATGGTATATCCCTCAACTTATTCAGGATTTCCAAATGGTGCTCTTCATATGATCAGTGATCTTTATTAATTCTTGTTCTTGAATTCTAATGCGAGTCATATTTGAAAGTGCTGTGCATCGACTGGAGTGGTTTGTAATTTTCTGTTTTTTGACGTCCAGACCAGTGCAATTTGAAATGTTGGCAAACAAAGAAACAAATGCTAGTGTAGTGATAAAAATAAACAAATGCTAGGGACGCGATAAAATTAAACAAATGCTAGGGACGCGATAAAATTATGCGATAAGCAGCCATGATTGGTTGAAAGACGTCCTTTCGTACCGTTTTATTGGTCAAAAGTAGTGTGACGTAGTAAAAGTATAATAGTCAGCGTTAATTCTTCGCTTTCATGCAAGGCTGAAGAACATTATCATAAATGTGGATTCGTTAGGAGGTGGGTGTTGTGCTCTGAAGCAACGAAGACAGGTTCCGGCCGGAGTCGTGCGCCAGTAAGCTCTCGAGAAGGTGTGCATTCCACTTACGTTCCTCACAATACGAGAATAAATGAGACAGATGGGCAACGGCTCTAGAATCACGGTTAAGAACACGCCTCAAGAATCCGAAAAACCTGTTCTGAATTCCACCCATATTTCTTCAGGTGGACCTAATTCTTAATTATGAAGCCAGTAGGAGACCGGCTCTGATTCTGAAGACGCTACAGCATCACGTAATGAGGAACCGTGACCTTCAAACAGTTCTGTGCTGGGTCTCCATGGGGTAATTTGAGTGAATTTATGATGTTCAACGAATAAAGGGTAATTTGAAAGAGTTTATTGATTTCAATGAGCGGAAAGCTAATCTTCTGGACGAAGTCCGTCGTCTCCTTTTTTTAACAGTCATACTCGACAGACCTACATAATATCTTGGAAAAGTACACCTATCTATGTATTTCATTTAGAAAATTACGGAATAATGGTCTGCTCTACTTGTCAACATTGTTAAAGTGAATCCGTATAAAGCTGATTCTTAAAAGTTATCCATTTATCATCATGATCTGCGTTCAAGTTTCGAGATCCTTGATATGAACATTTTAACTTCTTGACATGTTTTCCATTTCGGACACGAACATTTTAAATTTTCAAGTGCATCCCATTTCGGTTCCGAACATTTTAACATTTTGGCTTGTGTAACATTTCTGATACGAATGTTTTAACGTCTTGATATTATGTCCCCTTTCATATACGAACATTTTAAAATTCTTGACATGTATTCCATTTCAGATAGATACAAACTTTTCAACCTCTTGACGTGTCTGCATTTTGGATACAAACATTTTAGCTTCTTGATACGTATCACATTTCGGATGCGAAAATTTTAACTTCTTATCCCATATTGGAAAAACAACATTTTAACTTCTTCATATTTATTTCATTTCTGATCTCAGCATTTTAACTTCTTCACATCCATTCTATTTCGGGTACCAACATTTCAACTTCTTGGTACGTATTTAATTTCAGATATCAACATTTTAACTTCTTCGCATCTATTCTATTTCGGGTACCAACATTTTAACTTCTTGGTACGTATTTAATTTCAGATATCAACGTTTTAACTTCTTCACATCTATTCTATTTCGGGTACCAACATTTTAACTTCTTGGTACGTATTTAATTTCAGATATCAACATTTTAACTTCTTCACATCTATTCTATTTCGGGTACCAACATTTCAACTTCTTGGTACGTATTTAATTTCAGATATCAACGTTTTAACTTCTTCACATCTATTCTATTTCGGGTACCAACATTTTAACTTCTTGGTACGTATTTAATTTCAGATATCAATATTTTAACTTCTTCACATCTATTCTATTTCGGATACCAACATTTTAACTTCTTGGTACGTATTTAATTTCAGATATCAACGTTTTAACTTCTTCACATCTATTCTATTTCGGGTACCAACATTTTAACTTCTTGGTACGTATTTAATTTCAGATATCAACATTTTAACTTCTTCACATCTATTCTATTTCGGGTACCAACATTTAACTTCTTGGTACGTATTTAATTTCAGATATCAACGTTTTAACTTCTTCACATCTATTCTATTTCGGGTATCAACATTTTAACTTCTTGGTACGTATTTAATTTCAGATATCAACGTTTTAACTTCTTCACATCTATTCTATTTCGGGTACCAACATTTTAACTTCTTGGTACGTATTTAATTTCAGATATCAATATTTTAACTTCTTCACATCTATTCTATTTCGGATACCAACATTTTAACTTCTTGGTACGTATTTAATTTCAGATATCAACGTTTTAACTTCTTCACATCTATTCTATTTCGGATACCAACATTTTAACTTCTTGGTACGTATTTAATTTCAGATATCAACGTTTTAACTTCTTCACATCTATTCTATTTCGGGTACCAACATTTTAACTTCTTGGTACGTATTTAATTTCAGATATCAACGTTTTAACTTCTTCACATCTATTCTATTTCGGGTACCAACATTTAACTTCTTGGTACGTATTTAATTTCAGATATCAACGTTTTAACTTCTTCACATCTATTCTATTTCGGGTATCAACATTTTAACTTCTTGGTACGTATTTAATTTCAGATATCAACGTTTTAACTTCTTCACATCTATTCTATTTCGGGTACCAACATTTTAACTTCTTGGTACGTATTTAATTTCAGATCTCAACATTTTAACTCCTTGACCATTTCGGATAACTTATCAACATTTTAACTTCATGACGTATACAGTATTGTATTTCTGATACGAACATTTTTCCATTATTTGACATGACTTCTAATTCAGATACCAATATTTTAACTTCTTGATATGTATTCCATTTCGGATACCAACATTTTAACTTCTCGACATGTATGCCATTTCGGATACGAACATTTTAATTTCTTGATATGTATTCCATTTCGGATACGAAAATTTAAACATCCTGACATATATTCCATTTCAGATTGAACATTTTAATTTCTTGACATGTATCCCATTTCAGATTGAACATTTTAATTTTTTGACATGTATCCCATTAAGGATACGAACATCTTAATTTCTTGGCGTGTATCCCCCCATTTCAGTTTTAAAGAACATTTTATCTTTCTGACATATAGTAAATTTACAGATGAGTAAAAATAAGATTTAAATTTTATTTTTCAAAATAGACTATCTTTTTATATAAGTTCCTGCTTTGCAAGATCTTCGAGGACTAAATATTAGTTTGCTGTTCAACTCTGTGAACATAATAATAATAATAATAATAATAATAATAATAATAATAATAATAATGTAGTTAATCCAAATAATAATATAGTTCAAGTAAATGACCATTTTGTTGAGACGCGGTACCACTTCTTAGCCATCATTGAGTAAGTTTATCGGTACCAATGCTGTAATGATCCAACTTTCGTCATTAGTTCACTACTATTTTCATAATAAACAGATTCGTTTTGTCAACTGGATGTGCAGTTTGTTTAACTCTTTGATATTCTCACCTACTATTTTGTTTAAACAAATTATTGCAGAGAAGGCCTGATTTTCACTAGTGTACAATTAATTCTAATAAATAAATGAGTAAATAAATAAATATTAATGATTAATAAAGCGATGAGTATAGTTTCTTAACGCACATTGGACAGTGACCATGCTGTTTGACCACGTGTTTATTTTTGATCGAATTACAATCGCATTTCATTTCCCACGGTCTCTCTAGCTCGCAACGATATTCTCAGCCATTAACATCTTTCGAAAACATTTTTGCCTCTCTTCGAAATGTAGGAACATTATTGCCTCTACGAACAACGTAACTCCTGCAGCTGAGACAATATCGTTAGGTCAATTAGGCCTAAACATGGTTCCTGAAGGAGGTGCACTTGTAGACCCTGATCCTCTGTGTTCTCTTCCCACTCGTGTACGTAAAAAAAATGGATGTACAACATTTGTCTTGTTCTAGTTGTAGAATAACTAGCGAACACAGAACCTGTTGGACGGACTCCTCTTAAATGGCTGCTTTCTTCACGCTTGTCAATGCATGTCGAATCAGTTAACATGAAAGCAAAGAACACTTCCTCTACCAACAGACACTTGTAGTGACGACTGTAGAGAAATATTGACAAGGATATATGAATGTGTACATTAGAGTTATGCTAATTCATCCAACGCAGCGCTTTAAATGAAGCTACAAGGAAACACTTGAATGATTTTTCTACAAAAGAAAAAAATATATTCTTGTTTCTTATACTTTGACGAAGCTAAAACACATTCACCGCTTTCTTAAGCGGAAAAGTATAAATAAATTTAACATACCTATTTTAAAGAATATATACTATTCATATGGATTTTCTGAAATATAATAGAAAGTGAAATTCATATAATTTTTCATATAATTGGACGCTCCGTTCTCACAAATCCTTAGACTTCTGCTACAAACCTTTCTTCTAGCTTTAACTATATCCCTAACAAAATTTATAACCTCTGTTTCTCTCACATACACACATATAATGCAGGGTGATTCACGAAGATCGTGCAGTACTATATTAGAATGCGGGTTTCCCTTCCAATCCAGTGACCAGGAAAAGTATCATCCAGATTGAAGTGAGGCGGTGCTCCATCGTGCTGCAGCCACATCCTCTTACGGTGAACAAAGAGTACTCGCTCCAACAACTCAGGCAAAACATTTTCTACGAACCGAAAGTACATGAGTATATGTGGTCGTTCGCTCAGACAGGCAGGTAGGAGATATGGCCCAATGAGATGGTCTTCTAGCCTACAATATCGATCCAGATATTTACAACGAAACTGACTTGATAACCTTAATCTGACTTCGCAGTCCCCAAGTTCCAAATCTAAAAATATTTAGTAGAGCATCCTCTACTTCTCGTTTAATTTTTGCTCCCTTTTCTGAATCACCCGGTATAATGAGGAAGTTTTCCTTTGTCCTGCTATTGAAGCACCCTTCTCTGTATTTAGCCACTTCCCTGATTAACCCGAGTTAACTCGGGTTGCTAACTTGTGTCAAAATTTATTAACCCGAGTTAACTCGTTTGAGGGTCATTTTCGTTGCTAAGGATTGTTATCCCGAATATATACGTTTCCATCCAGAGGGACAAGAATATTACCTTCAGGTTGAAGGATAAAAAAGATGTGGTGCTTCTTAGCACAATACACAGCGCTGATATGGTCGTCATCAAGGATGATTTGAAGCCGAAAATGGTGGTCGACTATAACAACTCAATGGGAGGAGCCGACAAGGTAGACCAGCACTTGGCAGCTTATCCTGTCCCGCGAAATAGTGGAAAGAGATATTATAAAAATATCTTCTTTCATCTTCTCGAGTTGGCCCTGTGGAATTCCTACGTTTTGTATACGATATCTGAAGGCAGGAAGACACCTTTGGACTATCGAATGGTGGTAATTCGTAAGATTTTCGAAAAATACACCCCGAATGTCCTATCACTCAAGGCAGGATGGCCAGGAAAATCGCCCAACCCACTTCGGCTTACAGGTAAACATTCTCCAGAAGTTATTCCATGAACTCTGAAGAAGAACAACCAACCAACAGACAGTGTTCCATGTGTAGTATTGCGAGAGACTCAAAATACAATCAAATTCGACACAAGAGCAGATACTACTATCCGAAATGCAATGTGCCACTGTGCATAATACCCTGCTTTCGAGTCTATCGTACGACAAGCAACATTTAACGCCTTGATAACAGCACTGGTATTGTACCTCATAAATTAATCCATAAAAAAACATAAGTTGGTAATTAGTTCAGGAGAAAATCAAAGTGGGACAACTACCAGAGCTGGAATCAAGGTGCACGAGGTAACTCTGGATAATAATTCAGGTATGAATGTATGTCTATTTCATAGCGATTTTTAGATATATAAGAAAATTAGTGATGTACAGTGATTCTGTAATATTAAATGACCTCTATACGAAAATAAAAAAAATATGATAGCCTACTTTTTTCACAAACTGGTAAAATATATAGTAAGGGAAGAGGTTAACGTCCAGGATGAGTGTTCATCCTGCAAGCTCGATACTTTTTTGACAAATCCGGTGAGGTGTGAGTTTGGTACTGCGTCTTTCTTCTTCTACGTTGGATATCATGTAATATTTTCTTCGGCTTCGTTGCACACCATCTCCTTAGTCAGCATAAAGGCATACAGGAACAATATATGATTGGTCACGGTTCAGATGCGCTCAGAAGTGCACATCTAAACTTAGAACCTGCTTGTACGAGTAATATTTCTGTAAGAACTTCTCCCTGTGCAGAATACGCGCACAATATAGTAAACGCTTGAACGGTAGGACACCCAATTATTGGGGAAGTAGTCTTCTCTATGCATTCTCGTTCAGAAATCCTTGAAATATCGATGAACCACACAGTTGGGTATTCAATTACTTGGAATAAAGCAAAATTGCAGAGTTGTAGTGTAGCTAGAGGGAAAAGGGAGACATAGCCCTATTCAAATAAAAGCGAAAAAAAAAATGCCCTTATTTGTAGAAGTTGTATTGTTTAGCAGAAAATTTTTTCTTAATAAAGAAAGCATATAAATTAATTTCATAAAATTTTGGTGTTAACTGTGATCGGCTGCAACATCCCCGTAAGGTAATAAAATCGCAATGTAGGGTATTTCAAACAAATATTTACATTAACGAAACTTGTAGATGTCTTTAAGTCTCAATATCTTAAAGTACCTTCTGATCGCTCTTGGTCATTGCGTATGTCGCGAAAGAAAATAATTAGCCTGTGATTACACTAATAATGTCTATACGTTTATGTATTCTTAAGGGTTCTAACAAATGTTTAGAGTTGTGTGGTATGAAATTATTTTAAAATTGTAAACTGTTTCAAAATATAATTTATTAGAATGATATAAAGTCACAATACGTAAGGAAGGGAAATAAATTTAAATAACGCTGATCGTTCTGCAATGTTCATGAATATTATGTAAGAGCATATTTATGATCTCCATGAATTGGGAACGAAAGATTACAGTATTTCTAGTCCATTTTCTAAAAACGTTGATATATTATATTATATTATATTATATTATATTATATTATATTATATTATATTATATTATATTATATTATATTATATTATATTATATTATATTAGGGGAAGGAAGGGTATTGGCGCTCACCTAAGGAAAACCATTATTTCTTTTCAAAACAATGGTCAATCTTAATACTTTATTCACAAAAAGCAGACATGAACTAGATTTCTTTACATCTGAAATAGTATTACTTAAGAAAGTATTATATTTAGGGAACTATTAGGAAAACAATGAAAATGGGTAATGAGCGGTATTGCCCGACACTGTAGGGCAATGGCGCTCAACATAGTAAATAACATTCACGCGTATTTAGGTGCAGTGATCGCATTTATAATTATGTGATGGATCAACCCCACTGCATTCCTTGTGTATCTAGTTTGCACACACAATACACCGAAACCACACTTCACCATCTTCACCGAATTCTTCAAACACAGCGCAAATCTCTTCTACTTCCTGAGGAAGTGTGTTTGGATTAATGTCATCTAATTCATCATCGTCACACAAATCATCTTCATCCAGTTCATCTTCTGATGTACTTTCTTATAACTTTCTTTTTGGTTTTTTAATTTTCTTTGCCCTGATCTTTGATAAAGGAGCAATGGTTGATTTTGGTTTTTCAGACTTCTTAGTCTTACGTTTGTAAGCTCTGCGCTTCTCTAAGACTTCTAGTTTTTCCTTCATCGGTGATGCTGTAAGTATCTCAGAATGCTGTTTGGTATTGCCGGATCTTCTTTTACTGGTGGTTTTTGAGGGGCCAGGAATAGGTGATATTTGGGTGATTGATATTGATTTTCTATTTTGATTTGTTTCTAATGCAGAAAGATGCGATGGAATTTCTTGAGAGGTCGTCGGCTGTATAGAAGATATTGTGAGTAAATTCTTGTGACATATTGGCTTCACACTAGTTGCTGACTTGTTCCTTCAATCTGATTATCGTCGTCAATCAATGAAAGAACTGAACCTTCTCCTGGTGGGCTCAAATTCATTGCAGCCATAAAATCTTCATCTGAGTAAACATTTCGGTTCAAGAGCCAAATGCCATTTCTTTTGAATCCATTGGTCGCTTTTTCCACAGAAGAAACTCTACCATATGCTTGATTGAAGAGCTTTGCAATGTCGTATGGAGTGATTTTTTGAACTGCATGAGTCTTCAAGAAAGTTTCGCATTCTTTGTTGAACGCTGATTTTAATGGTCCACAGAAGGTGCGGTCAAGGGGCTGCAATCTGTAGGAGATATTGAAATGATGTGGATGCCTTTCTCTTTCCAAAAGGAATATGAAGACAATGATGTGTGATTGCTGTGGATATCCATTATAAGGAGAAAATGGTTATCGATGGAAGCACTAGTTTCCTTTGCAAAGTGTTCTAACCAGACAGTGAAAAGTTCAGACGTCATCCACCCATTTTTAGAGCACTTGTACAGTGCTCCTGTAGGTCCATCACACTGTAGCTGAGGTGACATTCGTTGGCGCGGGAAGATAAACATCGGGGGAATGTAGTGTCCTGCAGCACTAACTGCACAACAGACCGTAATATTCTTGCTCCTCTCACAGCTGATAATGGTGCCAACTTGTTTCGTCCCTTTAGATGCAATAATGCGCGAAGTAGTATGGACAGTTGAGACCTCCGTCTCGTCTACATTGTAGATCCTCCTGGCTGGAAAGTTGAATTTTGAAAACAGTGACTCAAGTTTGCTATAGACTCGTTGAATTTCATCCATATTAAATGCCAGAATACGGTTAACGCTTTTTGCTTCAGGTTTCCTTAAGCTCAATTTTGGATGCCGTCTTAGGAAACCCTAAAACCAATCTTTTCCAGCTTCCCTTTTGTCTCTGGAAAAGTTGTTTTTAATGTCATGTTTTTCTGCATATTCAAAAACTATCTTTTTGAGTTCAGAAGCTGTAATACCAAAGTATAATCTAGAAATCGTGAAAACATACTCTTCAGTTTCATTTTCTTGTTCCTCACTGGAAACATATTTTGCACCTAAAGAGGGGCCATAAGGTTTTCCCACTTTACTCTGTCCTTAAGTGTGCTGAAAGGGATATTGAATTGCCGAGGTGCTTGTCAAATTGATGTTCCTGAAGAAACTGTTCTAAAAGCTGTTTTCATGGTCTCCATTGTCCACGCTGCCTTATTTGTACACCTTTGTCTTTTTTCGGCATCTGTTAATAGTCGAATTACGAAGTTAATTAATAATAGAATAAATAGAGACATCGCACGTCGTTAAAATAGGAAGCATAATGATATTTAACATATTGAATGCTTTTATTGCAGCAATATGAGAATATAGGCTTAAATGGACTGTTTTCTACAAGCAAATAACCTCAGCTGGAGGGTAATACCGCTCACTTGAGCGCCACAACCCTCCGTAGCAATATTGAAATTCTTAACATGTAGCGACGAAAGAAGCTTATTACAGATGTTTATAAATATATCAATGTGAAGCTGACTTTATCCCCTACATAAACATATTAATTATTGTTAATAATATAAAAGGATATTTGTTCACATACCTTCAGTTTGAAATATGCGTGTTCTTATAACAAAATACTAACAAAAATATTCTCGCTTACAACAACTAAATGTGCTTTCCACCGGTAACCGTTCAACTACTATGCACCTAGTACAGTGTCCGTAAAATAGCATCACCTCCTGAGCTCTTCAAAATTTAAACCAAGCAGATATATTAGCATGAGCGCGATTGCCCTCTGAGCGGTACAACCCTCCGTTCCCCTATATTATTTTATATGTACAAGTTGGGTCAAAAGTCGCTTTCCCAACACTTCCTTACATTTAAGTACATTTAATTTACATTTTCCTACACGTTCCTTCACAGATTTTGTTCAAAATCTAGACTTGACATCGGAAAAACAGTTGACCCTCGAACATATTACATTGTAAATACTTTATAAAATTTCTTTGCAGAACGAAAAGTTACATTTGTTCAGATAAAATTTCTGCACATTTAAAGGACAAAACTAAAATTCTTTCAATAATTTATTATCATAATACACTGCTCTCTTAAAATGACTGAGCATATTGAGAATTAAATGAATGGTTTTCCCAAAATACGCTATATTATGTTTCATATAAAATTTTTTTGCAAAGACGAACAAAATTGTATTAAACATTTTTACATTTTGATTACAAAACTTTCAGCACTATGTCACTTCGGAAAACGTATTATTTGTCTTTCACGTGTTAAATTTTATATTACCTTGTTAACATCTTTCGGCCTGCTATTGGCTATCATCAGAACTGGTTGATGATGGCCAATAGCAGGCCGAAACATGTTAACAAAGTAATATAGAATTTAACGCGTGAAAGACACATAATACGTTTGTGCGCGATCGTGCGTATTTGCTTGGTTTCCGCACAAAACCAACCCGCGCAAAGTCTAAAATTCCACATTCAGTATTCCCAACCTAAGACACATAACAATTTCCCTCTTCTTACCGCTTAAATGACATATTGAGTTTACTGCTTTAGGCTTTTAACATATTATTTTTAGAGGCGTTCAATATCGTAATAATTATAAATTGGAAATTTACCACTGCAATTTCACCTAAATTATACTGTTAATTATTGTTTTTAAATATTTGCAAAAATTAAGTAAACTCTACAACTCCACTAAAATTACTGCATTCGTGATGCAAGTAACATTAAGGAAGCCGTGAAAAAATCAACAAATAAACTTGCCGATGTTATTACTGCAATATGTTATATAAATAATATTGTTAAAATATTGAAATGAAAAATAAATCATTACATAACCTTACCGTTTGCTTTAAGTTCGCATTTATAGACTGGGGGGGGGGGGGAAGACAGACGTATATCACGGCCTGCTGGAGTATAGTAAACACAGAAAACATTTTATAGCAACAATGTTGAAGAAAGATATTTTGGTTTTCCGAAGTTGCCATCATTAAACAGAAACCAAGATGGAGATTTCATTGCAACTAATTAGAAATTCGTCTTTCAGGTATGTAATAAACGATCTTCGCACAAAATAATGTACGATACACGAGCGGTATGTTTGTTTTCATGTTCTCGGAAATTAAAAAAGCTCAACTACGTTTCACTTTTTCAATCTTTTCCTCGAACATGAAAACGTCAACATACCGCTCTTGTAACGTATATTACTATTTCCTAAACATTTTTGTTTGAAACATCTCAAAGTATAACCCTGTTATATTAATTACACTACTTACAATTCACTCTGCCTCCTTTTTTGCAACGAAGCGATTGAGATCTCAACTTCAATTCCACTGTAACTTATTACCAAATTCTCGGAATCACACCATTCTTGCACTGAAAGGTCGGGCATTTTTTTTAACTTATGAAACAAGCAAAACATTAATTTCACCAAAAAGTGGAGCCACCCTCTTTTTGCAGGGAGTCCTTCAAATGTAAAAAAAGAAACGAAATGTCAGATGTTCCTTCTATTAAATAAAATCTGAGACAGCACATAACTGCAAAAATGGGAAGTACTGAGAACTGTATAGCACTTCTCTACTAATCCAGTCTGCCTTTGTACCGAGGCTTTGAATCACTCTGTTTCAGAAGAACCTTAAAAAAACCAAACCGACGAGCATGTAGTGAAATTCATGCGAGGAGCTGCTTTGTGAATGTTATTAAGACAATGGCTTAGCGGATTTTAAGGGAGTCTAAGCTAGCATTTATAATGGGATGGTAGGGGAATAAAATTATCTCTGTGCATTGCATTGTAAAATAAGAAAGAAGAAATTACGAGTAGAATGGAACTCACTCGGAAAAGTATTGTTCAGCAGATGCTAACGATGTTGAGAGTTAACGTTCACCCCATACAGGCCTATGATGCAGATGACTTGGAATAATAACAGAATTAAAGGTAAAGCTATGTCGTACGGGGTAGATGTTCCAGCACGAGCGGTCAATATACTGTAAAGGCTAGTTCACAATAAACCAGGAACGGAAACGACAACGAGAACGAGAATGGAAATATTGTTAAAATAAATGTATTTAAATGTGAGCATTTATTTTAACATTATTTTCGTTCTCGTTCTCGTTGTCGTTTCCGTTCCCGGTTTATTGTGAACTAGCCTTAACTCTGTGGCTGTATTCTACCTCTGGGCGAATCTTCCCGCACTTATCTTGTAGATCGCAGAGCCGGAAATATAAAAGTAATGAGAAAAACCTCTTGCTATACCCACCGAATATCTGTAAATACTGGGTGTTCATTTCAAAGTGTGTCATGACGTCACTGTTGTGAGTCAGCGATTTGAAGCAGTTTCAGCTTATATGTTAGAGAAGTTTCCTATTATTGAAGGCGTTCTTCAATCTGAACTTGAGAACGTGTAAGGTATAACTTGAACGTCGTAGCAACAGATGGCGGTCTGTACGGTCTGTGTGCTACCATAACCTCTTTCGAACTGTGTTTTGCGCGGCTAGTCGTACGCAGGGTATTTGTTATCATCGGTTGCGTACGGCAACATTCCACAATACAAATCAAATGCTCCGTGTCCATGTTGACCGTCGAAGTTAATGTCAACAAATATGTAAGTCTTAACCCTCTCCCCATATCCTGACAATAAGAAAAAAACCCACCTCAGTACAAGATGTTATGTTTTATTTAACGACGCTCGCAACTGCAGAGGTTATATCAGCGTCGCCGGATGTGCCGGAATTTTGTCCCGCAGGAGTTCTTTTACATGCCAGTAAATCTACTGACATGAGCCTGTCGCATTTAAGCACACTTAAATGCCATCGACCCGCAACCTTGGGCATAGAAGGCCAGCGCTATACCAATTAGCCAACCAGGTCGACTGTCCTCAGTACATGTTTCCAAAGAGTTCACATTCCTGCCACTACCGGCGATACCGTACATATCAGTAAGTACTCTTCAGAATGAACGCCGTACTTGCTATGCAACTTCTCTGACACATAGGTAATACACCTCTGCGGAAGCGTAGGAAGATTGAATTCTCTAGACTCATCGACTAGCCATATGACGCGTACAGCGAGCCATGACACACTTTGAACTGAACACCCAGTATACATCGTAGTGACAGTTCACAACCCTAGCTATGGCTGATGTGGGGAAGTTCCTCAATATATGCTCTCTCTTTCGTCTTTGTTTTACCTCCTTTTACCTATTAGTTAGGTCACATATCGTCGTTGTTCCTGCAATAAACCCTATGTGCAAAATATAAAACTGTTCAGTAGGAAAAAAAAAAAAAAAAACATTTCTTCATTATATGGCAGTAGTACATAGGAGACTGTGAATTCTTAAATTTTCGAAAGAAAGAAATATAATTAGGCCTACATATAGGAGATTTTATTATTTGCCGTATCACTATTTAAGTTACTTAATAGAGTAAAAATCAGAAAATCAATAAATATGTCACATAGGAGTTATTGCAGGAACAACGACGATATGCACTACGTCCGCACAGTCTATAATTCAAAACAATTGAAGGATTTAAAAAAAAAAAAAACAACCATAGTCCAAAAACATAAATTTTCAGGAGAAACAAAAAAACTATCTGGCATGGGTGTTGTTGACACTTCAAGTATAAAATTTATCATGGCATTTCTTAAGGTGTTCTAGGAACTTGGGAAAACTGAAGCACATTTATAACTTAAATTGCTTCACAGAAATATATGTGTAAATGTAGGTAACTGTGGACAATGGTTTTTTTTTTAAGACAAAATCTCTGTTGTGGCTGAAGTGTGCCTCTCCTTAAATAATATTTTTCTTTATTATACATTGTTTCTTCTCCTTTTGTTGCTTGCGTTCCATCCATGGGGTTACTTCTGCACTTAAGGATGACTGCATATTGTAACTAATACAATACACGTGCTGAAGTATTTTTCTCTGAGGTGGCTTTTGCGCGTACATAAGAAGCAGTACTGTCAGTCTACTACAATTTAAAATTGTATGGATATATGTTTCAAAATGTTATGAATGGGATATTTGTAGTCGTTTTGGACAATGGCTGTGTTCACAATAATAATCTTCGGACTAGGGTTGTTTTATGAAAACCACTGAAAATTTGCACTCCTATAATTTAGGACTATGGTGTTTTTTCACTAACACTAATTCAGTAGATGGCTGTTACAATACGCTCACCACATGCTTAATATGTCAAATTTGCATTTTTTGGATTATTAAAAAGAAACTTCAATAATATTTGCGCCAGTGCAGGAATCATACCTCACGATAAGCCAGAGAAGTGTGTGACCAAAGACGATTGGAAACTGAAATATTTTTGTGCTCTTCGTGATAAAAAGGCATTATCTTCGTTGTTTTGCTAGTAGCTTGTTAGCATTGTACGGATCTACGTATACAGGTGATTGACGAAGTATGATCCGCGCTTTAGGAATGAGTTCTTTTTAACATATCACTGTTGTTCCTGCAATAACTCCTATGTGACATATTTATCGATTTTCAGATTTTTGCTCTATTAAATAACTTAAATAGTGATACAGTAAATAATAAAATCTCCTATATGTAATTACATTTCTTTGTTTCGAAAATGTAAGAATTCACGGTCTCCTATGTGCGGCTGCCATACGATGAATATGTGTTTTTTCTTCCTCCTGAAAGATTTTACATTTTGCACATAGGAGTTATTGCAGGAACAACGACGATATATGGTCATATCGGGTGTTTAGAATCTATGGTATACCAGTAGGCCGTTTTCACTATTGTGTGTTGTACTCGTAGATGGCTTTGTGTTCATTTGACTGATTGTAGATTTTTTATTAATTTTTATGATATTGGTGATTGAGATGGTGATGAATCATGGTATGTAAATTTCCTATTCGGTATTTGCCTTTGTGACTGAGGGAAACCATGAAAAACCCCAGTCAGATTGGTCGGCCACGAGGTTTGGACCCGGGACCTCCCGAATACGAGTCTCAAACACTACCGTCTGAGCCAACTCGCTCGGTAGGAATCAGTTCTGTATGTGATTTTGAGCAAAAAAGTCCTATAAACACGGGTTCAATTAACATTACCGTAGCTTTTTTATGTCATTTATTTGTAAAAATTCACACGTCGTACTGTGAATTAAGCTTGTAACTTGTTTACATTTTAAAACAAACCATGGGGCCTGTTTTAAGAGGTGTGCGATTAGGCTTGCTTTGTTCAATTTTGCGCCCTTTACCGGGTGGTGACTTGAAACACGCACCATAGAGATTTCAATGCTAAAATTTATATTTTGTTATATTAGCTCCCCTAATTATTATAGAAGAAAATGCCATTAAACTTTTTTGAAGACAAAAAAATTCTGCATCCATTTGTTTTATTAAATTAATATGTTGATTATGAGTGTGTTTGGAATTAATTAATAGTAGGCTACATTATGCAACGAGCCTATAATGATAGTAATTAAGACGCGAGTATGTTTGTTTATGAAACGAGCGCAAGCGAGTTTCATAATTTTCATACGAACGTCTTAATTACCATTATAGGCAAGTTTCATACGACTTTTTATGCTCGACCATATTTCTAACTTGAAATTATTCAGAAGTATTCATTTTATTCGTATCTAACTGAAGAGTGGAAGTGACCTTGTGCATCGCTCGTAAATTGTGAGATGTGCGCAGACGCGAAAGTATTGATTTTTTCCGAGGAACAATAATGTCATTGACCTTGATATAATGTAGAGAATAACATGAACTAATTTTGATATAACCTGGAAATTGATTTAGAATTGAAAAACGAGATGACAAATTGAATTTATTTGAATATTATTTACAATTAACGCTAATTATTATAGTAACAGAACATAACCTTCTGCGACAGTATTGGATTTCCAGCCTCCGTGACGTTTCCCTCGTTGTCTTTCGATTGCATATCCGAGAATAATCGAAAACCTGAACTTTAATGAATAGGTGTACTTTAATGACATGCATTAAAGGACTTCTACCAGGTGTATAATTACTACATTTCGGCATGGTCGAGCATAAAATTAAAAAGTAATAATTATAACCATCTTTAATGAAAACTTAATTACAGTAGGTCCTGGATAATATCACAGTATAGTATATACAGTCACGAAGCTTGAGTTGTGAGGGTGCTAGGAACAATAGACTGTACCGGTACTATTTCACATTGTGTGTAATAAGGCGATATTAGCGATCCTAGTCGTTAGCGACTATCTATGGATGCATATTTACTACATATTGAGCTTCGTGACTGCATATATTAGACTGTGGTAATATTGTGTTTAAAACAAAATAGTTTAGGATCCAACTAGTTATGATAAAATTTAAATGGGAATCGAATGTGACATCAATGTGAATTCATTTTTTACAGATTCACAATGAAAATACCAATCTTTACATTATTTCATGATAAATTGGTATATCACAATAAATGTTCAAATAGACCTCCATTTTCTGCTAAACAATAACTAAGTCTATTAAAATATATAAAACTCTCGTCTGACATTTGCTAGCTGCATGTTTAATATCTTGTTGTATTCTCTACGTGAATTGTTTCCAGTATAATACCATTTCATAATTTGAACTTTTTCTTTCATGGAATACATTTTCTCAAATTAACAATCATCATCATCATCATCATCATCATCATCCTTCACGAATTAGGCCTCTGTAGACCTGTTTCGGCCCCATCTAGCAGTCTTCTTAACGGTCTTCCTGGTCGACGATGTCCTCTAGGTTTATATTGCATCATAATTTTTGGGATTCTTGAATTTTCCATTCTTCTTACATGATCTAGCCAATTGAATTTATATCTGGTGATTTTTTCTTCTACTGACTCTACTTCTAATTGTTCTAAAATTTCTTCATTCCTTTTTCGGTCTAAAAGAGTATATCCTGCTGTTCTCCTGAAAAATTTCATTTCCGTTGCTTTGATTCTGTTCATGTCTTTTTTCTTTAATGTCCAAATCTCGCTTCCGTATAGAAGGGTGGGTAATGCTAGTGTATTATATATTTTTATTCTTGTAGATTTTTGTACTAATTTAGCTTTTAATGTATTGTTTATTATTCCTAGAATTTGTGTAAATTTGGTAATTTTCTTGTTCACATCTTTTTCATTTTGATAAGATATTTCACAACCCAGATAATTGAAATTTTGCACTTGTTCGAGGCATTGCTTTCAAATTAACAAATGAACCATAAACAACAATATCTTTGCATTCAATTATTATTCTTACTAATCCACGCCCAACTATGATTAGCATGCATTAAAAATTAGTGCAGTTTCTGTGGCGAGAGTATTTTGTATTATTTTTTAGATTTTCTTATCCTCAGCCAGAAATTGTTTTTAATGGTAGGCCTATGATTGGATGCAGAATTTTTTTCTCTACAAAAAACTTTTCTTCTCTAATAATTAGGGGAGCTAATACAACAGATAAATATTTTAGCTTTGAAATCCCTATGGTGCGCGTTCCAAGTCGCCACACTGTATATTCGAAGATTGACCAATTCCTACAGAGGCCCGGATGGCATTCGTGAATCCGAAGTTGACAGGTGGGCCATAATGCCTCAGTCCTGACAGCGCAAGGTGCCATCCTCTGATGATAAGCCTCAAGCCCTTCGTATATCATCGGAAAGTCGGAAACTCGTAACTCCCAAATGTCTACACCAGTGATCGCCAAAAGCTGTGTCGCGACACATGCCCCTGTCTCCACTCAAGCGTAACCATGGCATCATATCCCCACCCTCTGTTTACAGCCATCACTTCGATACAAGTAAAGACATTTATCAGCAGCGGATGTACGCATGTAATGTTACAAGTGTGTAGGATAATATGTTTCCATGTCTTTTCGAAAACAGATAGTAAGTAAAAGCTTAATTTTAAGGAGCATGGAAAGAAAAGTATTTATGTTGTGCAGATGGAAAAAATATGAGATACTTAATTTGTTGTAAAATTTTTAATGAAATATACAAGAACAATGTACGTTGTCATTTTTCTTGTTATGAAGACTACCACGCCCTTACCTGTAACTTGAATAATAAACGAACAATAAAAAGTAAAGGCTTCTATGTCTTAATCGGGGTAAAATACATCGACGTTTTTTTCTACGTATGAGTGTAATTTGAATATTTCATTAATAAATAAACAATAAAAAATATCGCCTTCTATGTCTTAATCGGAGTAAAATACTTCAACGTTTTTTTTAAGTATGTAGTGTAATTTACAACTTCGGGCCAGTCTGGTACGTTTTTCTAATTTCAAATATCTGCTGATGTAAAGTACACGCTCTTTCTATGGTAAATAAGAAAATAAATTTATTTTATTTTATTAGTAATACAAAAATAATTAATAGGAGAATAAAAAATTAACATGGAAAAAAGTCTGTGTATAGTTAATAAGTAGAAGAATATTATATTGCTTTCGTTTTTTGGTCACAGTCCGTCTCTGCACTGTTATTCACTGCATTACCTGAGGAGATACCCACTCCACCCCTCTCCCTGCGATAGTGGTGTGCGGGTTGCATTTCTATTACGTCACAATTTCGTGGTGTTTGGCAACCACTGGTCTACACAGATGACAGAAGAAATGAGGACAAGTGGAGAATGTTGGTAGAATGATAGAGGGAAACGGGAGTAATTCCAAGAAAATACCTCTGCAACGTCCGTTTTTTCCACCACAAATTCCATCACAACTGGCCGGGGATCGAACCTGCCGCCTGGATGGAAGACCAGAACTCTAATCTTGAGCCATAGACGCGGCTCAAATCGCCTGTCACGAGGGTGTTCAACAATCAAGATTAATGGCGTTCGGAGGGAAGGAAAATGCGCGTACTTTCTGAAATATACGCCTGGGTCTCCTGCCCACACCGACCTTGTCTATCTTGATCAGTCGTAATATCTTTCCTAAGCCGTGACCTTTAACACACCTTCGTGATAGAAAACACTAATGAGATACAAAGCAGAGAGTTGTGTTTGTATTACGTAAGTTCCTTCCTGTCCAGGGGCAGCGCTCTGCCGCCTGTCACCGTTCGAGCCTCCTTGAGACCGGCACAAACTCCGTGCCAAGCGGTTCTGATCCCCCAAAATTCGAACTGGCAAATGGCGTGCTTGGCGGCGACTGGTCTTTTAGGGAAAGGGTGGGAGTGGTGGAGGATTTTCATTTTTTTAGTGTACTGGTCGGTAATTTTACTATAGATCTGAATTGACTAAAAGTCGTATAAACTTACCCCTTTTCCTCTCTCTCCACCCACGATACGATGTGATGTGCGCTACCAGTCGCACTCTGGACTCGGCACTGGTTCCACCGGATTTACCTGTCATTCTCATGTTGTCAAAATATTTTTTTTGGCGTGTAACGTTTATATTCGACCTGCATTAATAGAAAGTCCACTGCTGTGGAGTAACGGTTAGCACGTCTGACCGTGAAACGAACGGATCCGTGTTTAAATCCTGGTTGGGACAAATTACCTAGTTGTTTTTTTTTTTTCGGGAGTTGATGGGTAACTTTCGGCGTTAGACCTCGGACTCATTTCGTCATCATTAATTCACATATCATCATCATCATCATCATCATCATCATCATCATCATCATCATCATCATCCGGGTTAAGTTCACGATGCGGCGGTCCACACCTGTGGAGTAACGGTCAGCGCGTCTGGCCGAGAAAACAGGTGGCCCGGGTTCGAATTCCGGTCGGGGCAAGTTACCTGATTGAGGTTTTTTCCGGAGCTTTCCCTCAACCCAATACGAGCAAATGCTGGGTAACTTTCGGTGCTAGACCCCGGACTCATTTCACCGGCATTATCACCTTCACATCATTCAGACGCTAAATAACATAGATGTTGATGCGGCGTGCTGTACTTGTACAAGAGCGCGGCCGTTCGGCTACCCAGTCATTCACAGAATAGGAGTGGTACGCACAATAAGCTTCGGGCTGCAGTGTAAGTCTTCGGGTTCCTCCTGCGTACAAGAGAAAAAAATATATTAATAGAAAAAAATGAAATGAGTTTGTTAAACGAAATTTACACAAAAGTCATTCCATTTCGGTTGCCATGGAAATGCTTACATCATGAACTTAATGTGAACGAGTCCATTCCTATACAGAAAGGGAGTCCGCATTAACATAACCTACGTGTACTTGTGGACAGTCTTGCGAAACTTGTTGCCTACATACAGGAGGACTGCAATCAAGATTCGGCCTATTACCTTTCTCTGGTAGAATTATCGGGGTTCTACTTTTATAGTGGGCCGGGAATTTTGTCTCGCTTTCGAAACTTTTAGAACGACCGCGGGGTCTATTTGGTCTCTTATCAAGCTGAATAACAGGTTTTTCCTGGGGGGTAAAAGATGGTCGGAGCGTGATGTCGACTACACCAGTGGTATTCAGTCTTTTTTCTTAGTGTATCCCCCAAAATACATTAGTTTTGCCTTCGTATGTCCACACCTGTGGAGTAACGGTTAGCGCGTCTGGCCGTGAAACCAGGTGGGTTCGATTCTCGGTCGGGGCAAGTTACCTGGTTGAGGTTTTTTTTCCGGGGTTTTCCCTCAAGCCAATATGAGCAAATGCTGGGTAACTGGTTAACTTTCAGTGTTGGACCCCGGACTCATTTCACCGGCATTATCACCATCTCATTCAGACGCTAAATAACCTAAGATGTTGATAAAGCGTCGTAAAATAACCTACAAAAAAAAAACCTTCGTACCACCAAACTGCATTACAATTATATAAGAATTAACAAAAGATGATGATTGATGTTATACACAAAATAAGTGATTATTATTATTATTATTATTATTATTATTATTATTATTATACATACAACATAGTAATTGTTGATATAATAACATTAATGAATTACATAAAATGTTATTGAAGTAAGGAAAAACAAGATTTGATATACTGTAGTAAAAGAAGATGTGTAAACTGCAATAATTATCAACAACTAGCCTATAATAAAATAAATGTCAGCATTTTTACATAGTCAGTGGATTGAGTACTCCTTGAGACAAGCCTGTTACCCCTGGCGTTACGCATACCCATTGATAGAATACCATTGGACTACACCACTTCATTCTAATGCCGAGGTCTTGAAAGCATGAAACTATACTCCACGTCCCCATGCGTTTTCATGACGTCCAAAGAGGATATTTTTACCTCTACTCTTCTTAATTACGAGATCATATCGCGACTGTCTGTGGCATAAGCTTTGTTTTTAAGAACATAGTCGCAAACTGCTAAAAATCCGGGGAAAGTGCTGGCCGCGATACAATATGATGTGAAAAACTATATGGAACATATTGTTGGTCTCGTTTTTAGCCTATGAAGAGTAACCCCAGCTTGTTGGGAATAATAGATTGTTGATATATTTGATTCCATTTTGCTGCGATCTATTAGTCAGTTTGCAAACGTATGCTTTTGATATGTTGCCATCTATCGGTATAAAGTGATCAGAGAAGAGTAGCTAATTTGTATAGTTTTAATAATTATGTATTCTTCTACGACAATCCGTGCAATGGAGCTCAAACGTTATTCGCTTTCGGAAGAAAGTCGTCGTCTAATATAATTCTCGTTTAAATATACATAGGTTGGATAAAAAGTAATGGCAACACTGCTGTCACGTGACTATGGTGCGTTCGAGAGCTACCAGCTGTGTGGACATGAACAAAGACTGTTAGATGAGTTAGTGCAGCCAGCGGCGACAGTACTCCATCAATCTACTGCAGTGTGTAGAACGTTCACTTTCATAGGGATAGTGCGAGCGCCCTAAGACCATGCTTACAAAACTAGAGCAAAGCTTCTGAATCAAAATTGAAATGGCACGAGGTCGTAGTGCACAAGAATGTTTTCAGGGACTGCGCGAAGCATGTGGCGATGCAGCGTTGCCATATCGCACAGTTGCACGATGGGTTAAAGCGTTCAGGGAAGGCCTTGTTGCACCGGTACCAAAGGGAAGGTGACGACTTTCTTGGACGAATCGTCGCTATGGACGAAACCTGGACTCGCTCGTATGAACCAAACTTGAAACGCCAATCAAATGAATGGAAGCATCCCGGTTCTCCTCGTCCAAAGTAGTGCGCCCTACACAAAGTGCTGTGAAGCAGATGTTCATTGTGGCGTATGACATTGATGGGGTAATACTGCACCACGCTGTGCCTCCAAGGCAGACGGAAAACGCGGACTACTGGAACATCCACCGTACTCACCCGATATGATCCATGCGAGTACGATCTTTTCACCAAAGTGAAAGAACCACTGCGAGGGACCCGGTACAATACCAGAGATGAACTTATCCGTGCTTTAGGGCGGTCAATACGGAACATCAACAAAGATGGACGCGCTGATGGTGTACGACGCCTTCCAAACATTTGGCAAAAGGTAATAAATAAGGGGGGCGACTATGTAGAAGGTACGTAAATGTTGTACTCCTGTGAATAAAGCCATGTCAGAAATATCGAACCGTGGCCATTACTTTTTATCCAACCCTAGTACAGAGACATCATTTTATTTTTACTAACATTTCTAATAATAACCTGGCTATACCTTTAGAGAACTTGAAACACAGTTTGCTACTCCCTTCCACGACTGTAGTTCGATGATACTGGCGTAAAACACAAACAAATCACTCTACTAGGTAGAGGAGGGAAGAAAATTAGTTCATCCATTTACGTGTAAACTAGGAAATATCGTGATTTTGAGTCTGATAATTTTCATTAGGTTTTTCTTTAATCAAAATACAGTACAGGATTAATAATAAGTGTTTTTACTCACGAAATGAACTATCCATTCGGACGTATTCATTATGCAGTGTACATTATACTATCTACAGCACATTAGCGTACAGTTTAGAGAATGAAGTTAAATTGCAAAATAATCGTAATATGGATATTTGAACACAATTTTGAAAATGGTGGCCGTTCATTTCGATAAAGGCTCCAGTTATTTTCTGCATATTATCGCGCTATAGACTATTGTACCTAATTCCAATTACCAGTTTAGTCCTTCGTGCTAGTAACTCATGTTTAAATAATTCTGTACCTACTCTATAAAAGAGTACTTACGTACTGTAAATTCAATCTTCACTTCTGCCCGATCCGAAAAGATAAAATTACTCAGACATGCTATCTACTGTCTGTCCAAGAGTTTTGTCGCAGGGTTGTAGAAAGGAGGGAAATCACGTGACAATTAATTAACTAGGCCCTTTTATTTAAGTTATTTTAAACAGTTGTATAATATTACGTAGACGTCCAATTCCTAACATAAATTAATGTTTTCAGAAAACAGCTAAGACAGCCCAACCACTAGTCTTTACAGAGGGCCAGCAGAAGCGGGTGGGGGAAACCAGGATGCGATTTGGCAAACGGACGACAGTACCTGTGGAAAAATATGATTCAATATTGAAAGCTCTTTCGTCGCTGGAAAACGCGAACATATTTCTAGAACATACTATACTCACTCAGTACTGTTTGTGTTTAAGGCGACTTTGACTGTATACGCTCGGTTCTGTGTTGAGAACGGTTGGAAGTTTACTGGTTGAAGGGGTGGGAGTGAAGTACATTCAAAAACTCAGATACAATAAAAATTGAAGTAAAAATAAAATGATGTGCCTGTAGTTGAGTATTTCTCAAGTTAAAATTAGAAGTTTTGTGGTTTCTGGGGGCAAATTTCATTAACAGTATCTTCAGAAGTGTGATGTATATTTTATTCCATGTCGAAAGTATCATCAACACGAAAGTACTTCTCCCCTCTTGTTCCTAAGGTAATTAGTTTATTACATTTAAAAGGTAAAAGGAAAGCTAAGCTGTCCGTATAGGGAGGCTCTGAAATAACTGTGGGTGAAGTGTTTGCGTTTTCGGAAACCCACTCGCATGCCTACATTATGTCACGTTTAAGTGAGAGTGTCAGTTTTCTGGGGAAGGTGTGCGTGCGTAGTTGAACACGATAGAGAACATGCATTTTACATAACTTGTGAATTAAGATATCTCTTTGCAGCCTCGTTAATTCAATAGTCGTTTATTTCGTGTAGGCCTACGAGGGGACAAGGAAAATTAAATTAAGTTTGCCTAAGTCAAGAAGGGAGGTAAAATGTTTCTCTGTAATATGCTATTCTCACGCGTTGGATGTCGTTGTATTCAGATCTGAGATATGGCACATAAAATATGTTATAAAGGAAGAGTCTTCAAGCAGTTATTTCTCGTGAATGTCAAAATTTCGTGATAACTGATAACCAGGCTTCGAGACTTCGGACCCAATAGAGCAGTTCAGTGGGAAATCCGCATAACGACGTGCTGAGTGTAATGGTAAAGCGTGCAGTGGGTGGGGGTACTGTAGAATGAATGCCAACAAATACGCAAAGAAAAACGCTCTGGATTTGAAGGTTCTGACGAATAATTTGGTTTTCTTACAAACCCATTTTCAAACTGTGTCTGAAACTAGTACACGGTTAGAAAAGTCAGAGCAAGAGATGCCGGAAGCCCTCAAATTAATTTAGAAAATGATGCAGAGAATTAATGAGACACCAAATACACCAGTTACTGAACGTACAAAACAGAAGTGGGAATCAATTTTATGTAAAAAATAACGGATATGGAACATTGTGTAACATAAACAGTAAATTAGTGGGCATAGAGTCACCCGAGAATAAAGGACAGTGTCTTAGAGACTGCAATGATGTTAGGTTTTTTCGTTTTGCTCCTATTACGTCATGCGACGTAGAGCGCAGCTTTTCACAGTACAAACTTTGGCAGATAACCGAAAAAGATTTACGTTTGAGACACTAAGAATGTATCTTGTAGTAGGTACATTGCAATTCAGTACTGTAACTGCACTTCCTAAAGACGAGCAATAGGATAAATGAAAAAATTAAAATTGCTACATGCTTATTTCCACCATTAATACTGTGTATAATTAAACATAAATGCTTATAAAAGACAGGAGAATAAATGCTTTTCACATTCTTTTGAAATTGTCATTGTGTAATGTACATTTACTTTCAGAATGCAACGTTGTTACCTCACATCTCTACCTACCTGCAGCGAGTCAACAACCTATAGTGCATGCACAGTAAACTTATTGTATCGGGTCCAAAGTCTCGAAGCCTGCTGATAACATAATGGAGCCACACTACTAACAGACTGTACTGGAATTGGTTCCCAAATCTGTTAGTCGATTCCCGACCATTTTCGAGGGGTCATTCGAGTTGCTTCCCATACTGTTGAAGGGTCAGTACTAGAGTCGTGCACAATCGGTTACGAAAAATAGAAATTATATATTGCTATTGAACGCCTGGCGCTATAGTCAATATGCAAAGCTCTCCCATCTCGCGGAGTGTCTCAGAGTCAGTTTATCGAATATTCCAGTTTCTCATTCTTTGTGGATGTACGGCATAGGCAGACCACATTGAGCCATGCAGGAGTTACAAGAGCCCTGGCAAAGATGCGTTTATCAACGTGTAGGCCTACTATTTAATCGATAATTCTTCCTCTCTCAATACATTCACTCAATCATCCATCGATTCATCCATCTATCCATCGACTCATTGATACATTCATATATCGATTCATCGATTCATTCATGTATGGATTTATTGATTGATTCGTTCATTGATTCACAGATTGATTGGTTAATTCATTGATTCATTAGTTGTTTCATTCATAGATTCATCCAGTCCAGGTATTATAGTTGGGTACTTTTAAGGGCAACAACATGGTTCGTGAAAGTACAAGCATTTGAGCTTCAGAGTACTTTTATTTTTGTTAATAACACTCTATTTCTTAAAAAATGATTTATTAATTAAATAATAATGCAACTGTTTAGGGTAAGTAAAAGGCATTATATATATTAACAAGTACTGTTTTAGAGGTACTCATTTTGAGTTTAAAATTTAAATATTACACTAGGGGGGCAAAGGCTAATTGGGATTTCCCGATCTCTGATTGGATCAAAAACCCTGATGTAACTGATATTTAACCCTTGAGGTGAATTTCGGTGAAGTCCGGAGGGCCTAATTAGTCAAATCCACTCTCCTCACCTCCACGCTGGGGCCCCCTGGGATCTTTTTAAGATGCGAAAGAGAGAGTGGTGTGCGGAAAGCAACGGGAAGCTACCGCATTTATCTTTCCTCGGTAAACAATTCCGTCGTATATCAGATAATAGACGGCATTAAGATATATGTATCATATGAAGAAACAAAGAGAAAATAGGAAAGATTGGAGAAAGCTGGGTTTGCAGTGGAAGAGCTGTCCTTAGGCAGAACACTAAATGAATGAATATTATACTAGAATGTAGGCCAATGTACTTATTTGCTCTTTTCTTTAGTAAATAATTTATTTTATTTTATTCTTGCATTTCTTTACGCACCAGATTTCATATTCTGCAGTACACCTATTTCCTTTGTTGTTACCAGTGTTCATTTGTTCATTTATGTATTAGTTATGAAGATAAGTGTATTAAAGTGCACAATGAATAATTGTAGCATACACATTTTTTAATTAGACAAAGTAAATTTCCTTCAATTGTTACTCCGTTTGTGTACTCCGAAAATGTCGGTTTCATGTATGATGAAGTGCGCCTGGTGTTTTGTCTACCTGCAAAATATAAGGCGTAACCGGTTGAAAATAGAATATTTGGTCGGTTGCCCGACCTTGAGGGATGTTCTCTAACGGGTCGAATCTAAACCGGTTGTGAGCGCTATTTTACAGCTCTCTGGTCAGTACAGGAGTTGGTTCCCAAGTAAACAACATTTTTCTTTCCATTTTTCACAGAGGACTGTCTACTGCTACCACATCCCTCTGCAGCCTAATTTTAGAATTCAGAATCTCAGAAACTACTGAAGCTACATTTATGAAAGCATCCTCTTTATGTTTGTAATTTGACATGCTTTCTATTACTACCACTGAAACATAGCGTCATATTTTCGTTGGACTGAGCACGTAAATAATGTTTGTGTATATTTTCTCTTCATATGAAGCGACATAGAGACATTTTCCCACTTAAAAATAAATTTTTCATGGTGCACCGTATGTGCCTATTATCATTTTAATATTGCAGAACTCGCGATTATAAATTAAATGAGTGATGGGACAGGTCTGTAGCTGCTCTCGGCGCCGAGATATTACTGAGAGAAGTCCGATGCACTGCTAATTGTATGAGCAAATTCGGCCCCTCATTCCCGTAGCGAGGGGAAGTGACGTCATTGGGCGTGGTCATACAAGTTACATTGGTTCTTGGCGTAACTACTAATAACATTAGCATTCGGCTGTAGATCGTATTGTTGTCACAGTAAGCATTTTAATTTTTGCCATTTTTTATTTCACAACGGATCCCATATCCGGAGTGGGGCAAAACGTATTCTACATCAAAAAGCAACATCTTCCTAAAGTTCCCTTTTCATCACAGGATTGAATCATACAAGAAAGCTTGACTATGGTAATTACTTAGCCCACAAAAAGCGTAAATCCATCATTTTACTTACTTGTGGGACAGTACATTATTTATACACACTCTGCTGTATTTAATGTATATTAAGGCTTTAACGGATATTGATTAAAGAGAGGGGAGAGTGATTTATTGCGGAGAGGCGAAAGAGAGGAACCCAAATGCGGCTCTTAACCTTACCAGAGCAAAGTGATGCATTAGAAAATTAAATCTCTGGAGATCGCTTAGGAAAATCAAGTAGTTTGAGAGTGAGTACAATTAGAATTATTTCAAAGTCTCAAATCACGCAAACGATATTATCATAGGCCTATGTAATGTCACGAGTGATTTTGAAATTTCCGATGAATCCACAAGTCACTTTAATATTTATCTAGTGAATCTTAAAATTACGAGTTGTAACTTATTTGTTATTTCACGAATAAAACGAGAACTAATAAAGCCCATAAAATAAGATATTTCCAAATACCGCTAGGCCTACTTACAATAAATAACATCTTAACATCACATCATGGGTCACTGCAGCTACGATCTTTTGGCTGACAATACAGGGTGTTTCAAAAATGATAGTAAAAAATTTAAGGATGGTAAGAAAAAAGGAAGAGAAGCAAACAAGTTTCAGTAAACATGGGTCCGCAAATTGATCATTTACGAGATAATGTCTTTTTTGTTGGTTGGGTCTCTCTAAATACTGAGTACTAACACCAATAAAAGCAGTGACCATTTTATTAATTTATTAATCACGATAGAATAACATTCATAATTTCGGCTTCAACACCAAAAAAATGTGATTGCACATAATATACACAGAAAACTTGAACAAGAATGAAGTTTGTGGATAAAGAAGTTACAGCACAGTATGGACATGTTAACTGAAGAATTTTACAGGAAGTGTTCAAAATGCTGATCATGCATATGGATGCATCTATCTAGCCTTCTCCGCAAAGACCCAAGAATGCGCTCGAGGAATCCTGGGTAATTATTTGCTGGAAGGCATTTAAAATCCGATGCCGCAATTCTTCAGGTGTGATGATATCTGTTGTGTAAACCAGGCTTTTTGCATAAACCTCTACACAAAAATCCAAAGGATTTTAATCCGGTGTTCTATATACAAGTCCTCGTCTACCTATCCACCGTTCACCATATCGTCTGTTTAGATATCGTCTCATACTTAGAAAAATGGGATGGGGAGAAAGCGGCATACATACGAAGCTTGAATGTTGCAGCTTTACTGTATCCAGGCGGCCCAACCAGCAAAAAAAAAAATAATAAAAAAAATCTCATAAACAGTTAATTTGTGGGCTCATATTTACTGGAACTTTCTTGCTTCTCTTCATTCTTACTTTCCATTCCTAAACTTTGACCATCACTTTTGAAACACCCTATACTTACCAAATATATAAGTGATGCTGGAGATTGTAATAAATGACTCAATATAACTGTTATTTTTAAAATGAAGATGTTACATTTGTTGCATTTGGGTGTTCTGAGGCTAAGTCTGTCAAATTATTTTATTATCTTGTTTGTTATTTGAACAAATCTTTCATATTGGGGTTAAGAACACTCGTCACATTTTCTCCCGTCATAGGTACAACTGTTCATGCCTTATTCGTTGGAAATATCATTGTAAAAGTATCCAGTCTCTAAAATTACAATGTTTTAAAATGAAGTCGAAATCACCACGAATATTTAATAACGTGACGAGTAGCATTTACGACGAATGTGTAATATACGAGTATGACAAGTCACTATCGTGACCAATATTTAATGTGTGACGTCTCACTGCAGTGAGGAATTGGTTGTGACCAATTTTCCGGATGCCCCATATTGTGAATCTAGCGCTTGTTTTCATTTCAAACATGTTTGTTAGACCTGATCTACATGGAACATTAAATAATTCCTGAGCGATAATGCAGTATGATCTACAATTGTCGACGTAGAGGGTCATGATTGGTTGCTATCTAACACTTTTTTCCTTATGATTGGTATATATCTTAAGGAAAAACTCATGTCCACTTTCGGTGAAACAGGAGCTGATGATGCCATCTGGTAGCTTAGCAGTAACAATGTCACGTGCCTAAAGCACGAAACGGAAAAACGATTCGAGTAGTACGAAAAACCGCTTTGAAAGTTGGCCGCTTTATCTCCAGTAAACCGGGGATTATCTTAACACCACAAGCATGTGACATCAAGCGTTCTTCCCGCTTTGACTTCAAATGACTAAGTTACAAGTGGAATAGTCACAGTAATAACGAATAAACACTCATTTGTTTTTACTTCGTTTTATAACGATGCTGTATCAACTATTAGGCTATTTAGCGTTGATAGAATTGGCAACAAGATTATATTTGGCGAGATGAGGTTATGGATTACCTGACCATCTTATACAGAGTGTTAAAAAAGTATCCAATATTTTAGGAGGTGCTAGTATGCATCAACACAAGAAAATAATGTCTAATAAACATGGTTCCTACAACACATACTTTCTGAGATCTGAACACTTGTTCATAGGGAGTACTCAATGTGACGTCCATTCATGGCAATGCATTCCTCTGCCCTTCGGCGTAAGGAATCACCCACTCTTTGAAATTTGTTTTATTACGTTAATAAGAAAGTCCTGATAACGATCCTCAGTTGATCTCTGTGGTAGCACGTGTGGCCTTATTAATCGATCGGCAAGAACGTCTGCCCATAAGTTGATTGAGAATCGGTGCTTATGCCTTGTTTCTTCAACTCCATGGGGATTGTCGTCTGCCTACACATGCTGATTACGAAAATTCACAACACCATCTCTGCTGAACTCCGCTCATATTCGCAACCAGATTTCTGTTTTCAATATTCCTTGCGACGTATCAGTATTCCATGCCAGGGGTGTCAACTACGATATGATTATCTGGTAGCCTGTTGTATTGTAGGGCAGAGAAATGCATTGCCATGAATGGACATCACATTGATCACCTTCTATGAACAAGTGTTCAGATCTCAGAAAGTATGTGTTGTAGGACCCATGTTTATTAGACATTATTTTCTTGTTTTGATGCATACTATCACCTCCTAAAATATTGGATACATTATTTTTAACACTCTGTAGTTGGAGGGGAACCTAGGAAAGAAACCAACCAGGTAATCATTCCCAGCAGGAATCGAACCTATCCCTGAGCGGAGCCCTGGATCAGCAGACAAACGCGCTACCGCCTGATCTACGCCTGTGGCAACATCGGTGTTAACTTAATTCCTTACTTACTTACTTACTTACTTACTGGCTTTTAAGGAACCCGTAGGTTCATTACCGCCCTCACATAAGCCCGCCATCGGTCCCTATCCTGAGCAAGATTAATCCAGTCTCTACCATCATATCCTACCTCCCTCAAATTCATTTTAATATTATCTTCCCATCTACGTCTCGGCCTCCCTAAAGGTCTTTTCCCCTCCGGCCTCCCAACTAACACTCTATATGCATTTCTGGATTCGCCCATACGTGCTACATGCCCTGTCCATCTCAAACGTCTGGATTTAATGTTCCTAATTATGTCAGGTGAAGTATACAAAGCGTGCAGCTCTGCGTTGCGTAACTTTCTCCATTCTCCTGTAACTTCATCCCTCTTAGCCCCAAATATTTTCCTAAGAACCTTATTCTCAAACACCCTTAATCTCTGTTCCTCTCTCAAAGTGAGAGTCCAAGTTTCACAACCATACAGAACAACCGGTAATATAACTGTTTTATAAATTCTAACTTTCAGACTTTTTGACAGAAGACTAGATGACAAAAGCTTCTCAACCGAATAATAACACGCATTTCCCATATTTATTCTGCGTTTAATTTCCTCCCGAGTGTCATTTATATTTGTTACTGTTACTCCAAGATATTTGAATTTTTCCACCTCTTCGAAGGATAAATCTCCAATTTTTATATTTCCATTTCGTACAATATTCTGGTCACGAGACATAATCGTATACTTAGTCTTTTCGGGATTTACTTCCAACCCTATCGCTTTACTTGCTTCAACTAGAATTTCCGCGTTTTCCCTAATCGTTTGTGGATTTTCTCCTAACATATTCACGTCATCCGCATAGACAAGAAGCGGATGTAACCCGTTCAATTCCAAACCCTCTGTGTTATCCTGAACTTTCCTAATGGCATATTCTAGAGCGAAGTTAAAAAGTAAAGGTGATAGTGCATCTCCCTGCTTTAGCCCGCAGTGAATTGGAAAAGCATCAGATAGAAAATGGCCTATACGGACTCTGCTGTAAGTTTCACTAAGACACATTTTAATTAATCGGACTAGTTTCTTGGGAATACCAAATTCATTAAGAATATTATATAAAACTTCTCTCTTAACCGAGTCATGCGCCTTTTTGAAATCTATAAATAACTGATGTACTGTACCCTTATACTCCCATTTTTCTGCCATATCTGTCGAATACAAAAAATTTGATCAATAGTCGATCTGTTACGCCTAAAACCACACTGATGATCCCCAATAATTTCATCTACGTATGGAGTTAATCTTCTCAAAAGGATATTCGACAAAATTTTGTACGACGTCAACAAAAGTGATATTCCTGAAAAGTTACTACAGTTAGGCCCGATTGTATAAACCATTTAATCTTAGATCAGAGGTTAAATTGATCCTTGTTTCAGCTGAACTTGGAATTTTGTGTTGTATGAAGTCTAATCTGAGCTTAATTTGTCTCAAACTAAAGTCAACTTTGACTGAAGAAATTTCTCCGATTAAGTTAGATGATCCAAGTTCAGTTATTTCTTTTCTGTTTGAAATATACGAGTGACAGATTGTGATTAATATTATTAATATTAATAGATATGATAGGTACATTTATATATATATTTCTTTCAATTTCTTGCCTTAATACACAAACAATCTTATATCTTATAAGGCTCTATTGTGTTCAGCAGTATCAAATAACATAACCTATAATTAAATTATGTTTATAACAACCATTAATTATTAATGGATATGATAGGTACATTCATAAATGTTCAATTAACTGTATTACTAAACGAAAATTGTCGTTTTATAAAGCTTTATTATGTTTAGCAGTATCAAACACCATAACATGATAACTCGGAGAACAGTCAACCTTCTTCTTATTGTCCGCCATTATTTACATTGCACAAAAAACCAGTGTCTCCAACAGAGTGTACGGAAAGTCGCCAAAAAGTAGTTGTAAAGTCGCTAGATTTCTCATTATCAACAAAGAAAGATTAAATTTTGTCACTATGGGGTGCTAAAAAGGTCACTAAATCCCTATTTAAGCAATATAAAAGTTAAAAGAAATTGTTGTTGAAAAAGAGTTAAAGTCACTAGATTGGCAACACTGAACAAACCTGTCCGCGCATCACGTATTTCACCCGTTTATGCGATGTTGCCAAATCCTTTTCACGTGAACTTAGATTGCATTTGAACCAAGGTAATTTGATCGCAGAAAAGTTTTATACAATAGAAGAAGTGTCTGAACTCGGTTCACTTTTCGATCTTCGATCAAAGTTGATCTTTAGTCAGGGAGTTTTATACAATTGGGCCTTAGTCTTGTCCCCCTTCTTGTCCTCGGTGTTAACATTGTGCTGTAAATGAATATGGTGCATTTCATGACCAGGAGTTGTTCTTTAATACGGAATCTAAATATAGTTCATACACATTTAACATCATTCGCACTTACGCTCACGTTTCAACATTTCAACTAACTGATATTATAAGCCATGCATGAATAGACCAGAAATGTCAATGCCGATGCTATGCTGTCATACTTATGTTTAAACTACTGCATGCCGCGGTATTTGAGATTGGACCGGTTTAATCAGATTGATTCAATTAGTTTACGTCACATTTTTCCGATTACCGACTTGTAGTGGCAGAATACAGGCGTAACTTGCATACCGCTTAACGTCAGGGAAGGGCGTGACCCGAACAGTAAGACGCATAGAATGATAAATAATGGAACATTTATTCCATGAAGCCATAAAACCCAATTCGTAGGCTGGGTGAAATATTACTCAATTACATAAGATTTCAATCTGCAGCGTTTGTAATTACCTGGGTGCGTGCGATATGCTGCAGTGTAGGAAGCTCATGGCCAGCTCGTGCTCTTCTGACGGACTCGCTAGTAATTCCAAGAGCGTGTGTCTTGCTTTACACAAACATTTTGTTATGCTGCTAGCATTAGAAATGATACAGCTTCCCACCAAAAGGATTGGCTTCAGTTTGCGGCTGGTCCTGAATTATTTGCAAGGTAAAAAACGGTCATGACTGAAACTTCTCCTAGCAGTCTTGTTGCCAACACTCAGTTCCTGTCTTCACTTTGTGCTGACACTCACGTTGAAACCAGAAATTTTACAGCAAACCCCTGCTACTGCTGCAGCTGCTACTAGCAGTAACACTACTACGCTGCTACTACTACTACTACTACTACTACTGTCATTGCTGCTGCTACTGCTACTACTATTATTGCTGCTACTACTACTACTATTACTAATACTGCTACTACTACTATTGCTACTGCTGCTGCTACTACTACTACTACTGCTATTGCTGCTGCTACTGCTACTACTACTACTACTACTATTGCTGCTACTACTACTACTACTGCTACTATTATTGCTGCTACTACTACTACTATTACTAATACTGCTACTACTACTATTGCTACTGCTGCTGCTACTACTACTACTACTACTACTGCTATTGCTGCTGCTACTGCTACTACTACTACTACTACTATTGCTGCTACTACTACTACTACTACTGCTACTATTATTGCTGCTGCTACTACTACTACTGTCATTGCTGCTACTACTGCTACTACTATTATTGCTGCTACTACTATTACTACTACTGCTACTACTACTACTACTGTCATTGCTGCTGCTACTGCTACTACTATTACTACTACTGCTACTACTACTACTACTACTATTGCTGCTACTACTACTACTGCTATTGCTGCTGCTACTGCTAATACTACTACTATTGCTGCTACTACTACTACTACTACTGCTACTATTATTGCTGCTGCTACTAGTACTACTACTACTGTCATTGCTGCTGCTACTGCTACTACTATTATTGCTGCTACTACTACTACTACTACTATTACTACTACTGCTACTACTACTATTGCTACTGCTCTACTACTACTACTGCTGCTGCTACTACTACTACTGCTATTGCTGCTGCTACTGCTACTACTACTACTACTACTACTATTGCTGCTACTACTACTACTACTGCTACTATTATTGCTGCTGCTGCTGCTACTACTACTACTGCTGCTACTGCTATTATTGCTGCTGCTACTACTACTATTGCTGCTACTGCTACTGCTATTATTGCTGCTGCTACTACTACTACTATTGCTGCTACTGCTGCTACTACTACTACTACTGCTATTGCTGCTGCTACTACTATTGCTGCTACTGAAACTACTACTACTATTACTGCTGCTACTACTACTGCTATTGCTGCTGCTGCTACTACTACTACTACTATTGCTACTGCTGCTACTACTACTACTGCTATTGCTGCTGCTACTACTGCTATTGCTGCTGCTACTACTACTATTGCTGCTGCTACTACTACTACTACTACTATTGCTGCTGCTACTGCTATTGCTGCTGCTACTACTACTACTACTACTATTATTGCTGCTGCTACTACTACTACTACTGCTATTGCTGCTACTACTACTACTATTGCTACTGCTACTACTACTACTACTACTACTACTACTACTACTACTACTGCTATTGCTGCTACTGCTACTACTACTATTGCTGACGCTAGTACTACTACTACTGCTACTACTACTACTACTACTACTACTACTACTACTACTACTACTACAGGTCCAGTCTGATGCTACTGATGTCTATGATTTTTCTGATCTTACTGTTTTTCTCTGTTACTGTTATGCGATCATTACCATTATCGCTATGACTATTTCGTTAAAGCAAAAGTTGTTTTTCATTATGTTGAAATCGCCGACTGGGTGATATGCTAATGAGAGCCTCTCATATTTTGTTGTCCAGAAATGAATCTTTGGATGTATTGACCCAGAAACAAAATTTGAAATTTGGCCTACCTGAATTTTGTTTCTGGGTCTGTACAATCTATAATAATATAGGAACCAGGTAAAATGAAGAGAATAGAATGGAAAGAATAGGACATGATAGATTGGGGCAGGGTAGGTTATGATGTACATAGAATAGAATAAAATAGAATTGAAGAAGACAAGAGAATGGAATGGAATGGCATTCGAAAAGTAATGGGAACATAGTTACTGTTTCACACTAAATTTATTTAGATTACTTTTGGCATTACATAGTTCAAATATAGTCCATTTCCATTCAACAATACGTTGCCAAATCCTTGGAAAGTCGTTGATTCCATCTGCAGCATAATTTCTAGATGTCTATCTGATTGATCTAAAGCTCTTCGGTTGACAGCTCTTGATTGAAAGTGAATGCCTCGCTTCCACCCATCTTGCAATAGATAATTGTGATAGGACTGCTCTTCTTTAATACTCTAAAGCACCGAGTTGCATATTTTCCTCTTGCAACTTGGATTTTTATGAAGCATCTTTGTTCATACCTACTGAACATCTTTAGGGCGACATTACTTAATACAAATCGGAAACACCCCCTATATTAAAAAAATATGGTTACTGAAAGACTTTTTATATTCCACATTTATGCAACAATCGTTCCTCTATTGCTCACTAAAAGATTGTGATTCTCACCGCTAGGAGCGCTGATTTACATTATTGTTGACATTGCTTATTGAATGCAACACGGCAGTGAAATGGGGGTTAGCACAAGAGAGTATAGAACAGAAAAGAATATGACAAAGGAGGAGATTATAGTTTTTGTGTGATACAATTCAGTCTGATACGAATTGGGAACACTTTGAAAGCACAATGTAACCCATGACGATGATTATAATAATAATGCTGACGTAATACAATAAGCAATTTGTAAACTAAAATTCTCTTACAATTCTTAATCTTTTAAATTTATTTTGTCCCTAAAATTCCGTCATAAGAACATAAGCAATTTTTTCTACATTTACAGATTTCAATTTTGCGCACGAGAGAAAAGTATGTGATTCCCAGAAAATGCTCTGGAAATACTCGATGAAGCAGGTGCTTAGTTCGAAGCTACTTCGCTGTAGCACCCGGTATAAGCTGGTCCGATGCCCTCGTTTAGGCTACTCCTTGCAGTTTCTTCTCAGCCAGCGACCAACCAACTCCTTTTCCTCTTCCTGATCATTTTCAGCATCATTCTTTCTTCACTCACTCTTTGCAACACATCTTCATTTCTTATTCTGTCTGTCCACTTCACACGTTCCATTCTTCTCCATATCCACATTTCAAATGCTTCTATTCGCTTCTCTTCACTTCGTCGTAATGCCACTCCATACAAAGTACTTCACTAGTCTCTTCCTTAGTCCTTTTTCCAGAGGTCCGCAGAAGATGCTCCTTTTTCTATTAAAAACTTTGCCATTAATATCCTCCTTTTGACTTCCTGGCAGCAGCTCATGTTACTGCTTGTAGCACATCTCAAGTGTTTGAAGCTGTCCACTTGCTCTACTGCCTCATTTAGAATTCGCAAATTTATATTCTGTATTTTTCTTCCTATGACCATGCTCTTCGTCTTATTTGCATTTATCTTCATCCCATACTGCTCACAGCTGTCATTTAGCTCCAGTAGCATATCCTTTAGTATCATTTCCTCCTCTGCTAACAATGCCATATCATCAACAAATCTTATGGACTTTATTATTCTTCCTCCTACTACTATCACTCCTCCCATGTTCTGAAAACAGTTCTTTACTACTTTCTCCAAGTAGATGTTGAACAGGGTAGGTGATAAAAGACATCCTTAACGTATTCCTCTCTCAATTTCATTTTCTTCTGACATTTCTCCTCCTATCCTGACTTTCACTCCTTGTTTCATATAGTCTAAAGCAAGGCTGAGCATCGGGAGCGGAACTAAACGACATTTCATACAAGCAGCGTATTACGAATCTCACCGGTCCGGTGGCATCAATGACGTCACGTTGCAGCGAAATAAGGAACAAAACTGCTGGAAAGATCGATGGCTGTCATGGCGACTGTACAAGTTGTTGTCTGTGCTATGCTAGCAAAATTATGCGAAATTTTCGTACTGCCATCTCGTTCAAAGATAAGATAGCATAAACAATTTATTTCTTGAACCGGTAGTAATAACTGGTCCGTTGACATGTTCGCTCATAAGCCATTAACATATTGTTTTTACGTTGTGCTCATTACAAACAATACAGCAGAACTAAAGCAGAACACACCGCCATGACACAACAGTGCACGATGTCATTCGTCTGCTAATTCCCGCCCTATACAAGAACCAATCAGATTCACTGATGGCGGCTGATGGAGACTGGCACCACCTCTGCAAGCTGATGGCACCGGTGCGACACCGGTGGATCAATGACGTCATCGGTGGAATTCGGAACACCGTGATGCCATCGGATTGCTCACCGGTGAGATTCGGAATACGCTCAAGTTGAGAGGATGCTAAGATATTTCTTTCCCCTTCTACTGTCCCTGAGTCCGTCTGTAACAGACCGGTAGCTGTTACCTCTTATACTTGCACTCCCCAAGTTGTACACACAAGAAAATAAAATATTAAATAAAGTACATAAATGGATATAAAATACAGTGAAACAGATGTTTGACAATTACATATTTGAGTATATTTTAGTGTCGTTCGTTCTTTCAATATTTTTCGCCTAATAATTAATTAAATAAAGGGATGTTAGTTTGTATTATGAAGTCAGGGGGGAGTGACACAACGCAGATTGTCCCGCTGTAGAGTAGCAACTAGCGCTGGAGAAAACATTTATCTTCTGCTGTCAGTAGCTTTTTCATGTGCCAGTTGATATAAATAACAATAAAATGAAATACAAACGCTTAGTATAGATTTTCGAAATATAGATTAACGGTAAACATTTTCAAGAATAAGGATTTTCACTAAGTTCAAAGTCAATTAGTCGAACGTTAGTAAGATACTGTCCATACTTCACGAGATGATCTCTGCGAGGGGGATTAGTCCTTGCGGGGTAAGAGACGAGGGTAAGGAAATGTACAATAACTTAGCGCGTCTGAAAGAGCAGGTAGATGAGGGTGGTGGCATTGACTGGCTGGGACAAACTTCAGTGACACTCGAACTGAAAACGTTGGTTTTGCAAACTATGTAAGCATTATAGTTAATGTTGAGATTTTATTGTATGATGTTGGTGTTGTAAATACTGTGGATAACAAGTGTAGTTTATATTAAAACATTCTTAAGTCAGATTTTAATTTCTTAAGTTAACTTAAAGATCGTGCCAGATTGGCTTTAATTAGGCAATTATCTTAAATTAGTAATTTAGTTAGACAATGAGTTACGAAGTTGTTTAGTTAATGAAATATTTATTTAAGTAGTTTTAAAGCGAAGTAGAGTTCTGTTTGATTTCAATAGTGTCACATATCAGTTATCATGTTGTCAAAGCGTAAAAATGGAAAAACTATACATAGTGAAGCACGACAAAGTATAGCGAATGTAATAAAGATGTGTGATGAAGAAGCAAGGCAGAAGAAATTATTGTGTCCTTTGATGAATGCTACAGAAAGGGCTGCTAGATATGCTGGTATTTATTAAATATTATTTTATTTTTTGTAATTTAATACTAATTTCATTTACACTGACTGACTTAATATTCTCATAATGTCAACATTAAATTATTCAAACTTACAATAACTTCAGTTAACCACGGGCGTGACTTCTAGAGGGGAACAAATTTAAAACTTTAGTTAGCTCAAAAGTATACATGAAGCTTTAATATTTCATTTAAATAACATGCAGCATTATACTCGTAAAAATTTTAATTTCTATATTATATTTTAAAAAATCTTAATAAATTAAATAATTAAATTAATAAATTAAATTATTATTATTATTATTATTATTATTATTATTATTATTATTATTATTATTATTATTATTATTATTATTATTATTAATCCGGATACAAAGTTAATGTTTTACTAAGGGACAATGTTTTCACTGTAGTTGATAGCGAAAGTTTAGAGCGCACAAACCCGGTTCTGTCTCGATGTTTGGTTTGAGAGTGGGGGAAAACCTTGCATTCCTTGCTCGGATCATCTCGTGAAATGTGGACAGTAGCCACTAGCATCTTCCCCTTCACGGATGGTAAAGAGTGTGTGTAAAGGGAAAAGCCTATCAACCAAACTGAAATGGGGATTAAACTCTAAACGGGGACGCTTAATATTCATCCGTCACTGAATCAGCGCTGCGCGGTGTTCGGCGGGGAAGAAAGGGGATGAAGAGAAATTATATGGCTCCCCGTGAGAGAGTAGAATCCGCTCATGCTGCCGCCTGGTCTAAAGTAAGCTATGACAAAATGAAATAGGCTATATTTGCACAACTTCCTCATCTCTTAACAACTAACGTCCCTTAATTTGTCCATGTTGCTGATGCTGATTGACTTCTGTTGCGGAAACGACTTGGGTGCATAGAAACAGCATCCCGGTCGGTCCACTCTGTGAGAACTATGCTCTCATAACTGTAGTTGCAATTGCCGTAGGTCAGTGAAGCCTTCTAATCTTCTTAATTGCCGGCTTGTTGTCGTTGTCATCCGTCGCTAAATGCAGCATCACGTTTCTTGCACGCATGACGATTGTCTCGTGATGAAGTTCACAACAGCAATTACAACGGGCCGACTGGATGTCCGCGGGCATTGAGTTAATAGCGGTGCCGGGTGGTGCTGCACCTACCCGTTAACTGGCTGCTCTGTTGGTCTCAGAAATGTGTCATTTTAAATGGTGCAGCAGTTAATTCAATTGTTCTTACTTGAATAGTTTGGAGGAAACCGTTTGAAGTGCAATTCATCTCAAAATAGCCATTTTAACAAAGCCGATACCATTCATTTCCTCAAGGGGACACTCTGGTAACATTCAAAACTTTTTTTCTATTTCACAGATTTCCACCAAATTTTCACAGTATGTTCTCATTCACATTTTATTGAAATATTGAATATCTGAAAGTAGATGAGTTCCTAGATTTGAATAATAGCCTACATTTTTAATTATTATATTTTAGTAGGGAGACTGTTGTGCATTTAGCATAGTGTACCTTTGAACATTTTTTGTTTTTTAATTTTTGCTGCTACCTAGTGGACTTAAAATGAAGTAGATTGTAGAGAAAGCCGTTAAGTAGCTCTGGTCGTAGTTTCAGTTTGATTTATTGCAAAGTGTGAGTTCCGTGGACAAAATAATTTTTTTAGTACCAAAAGTAAACATTTCGTTCATTGATGTATGTTTTCTAACACGAAACCAGATTGTATTTGTTAATATCTTTCAAGTGCGGTGTGTTCCTTATCATCTGGTGAGTAATAACATATTTTAATTTCTATTATTTATTTGACACTTTAGTTTTCGGAGCCATATTTGTTTAAACGTGCACCCTCTTGTACCTTTGAACACAAAACATCTTGTACCATGGAACATGTTCCAAATTACACGATACTATCGGTTTTTGTTTTTCTTTTATTTTAAGGTCATGTCACGAAGTAAGTCTGGAATTAAAGAGGTCCCCAATTGATTCGGATGTCTTGAAGAAAGCTGTTGAAGCAGTTATTGCTCCTCCAGGAAATAAAATCTCAATCAGAGAAGCCTGCACTGGTTTATGATTGCAAATACATATGATTGCCAGTTATTACAGCTATATTCCCACCTATATTCCATTTGTTCCAACTTACAAGAGGGTATGTTCCAAGGTACATGATCCTGTTGTACCTTTGAACACATTACATATCCCTTCATTTTATTTTTTCCATCTTTAATAGATCTGTAAAACAGGAAAATACATACAGGAAGTTGTAAAGGAATCTTCAGGAATTATTTCAAGCATTTTTTCATTTAAAAATTTTCATTTCCCAAAATTTAAAAAAAATAATGTGAAAGTGTTTAAAGGTACAACAGTCTCCCCTACAGGAGTTGAAGGAATCCCCATTGAGTTAGTGAAATGCTAAGGTGAAGACAAGAAGGAAATTATATCATTATGCAACAAAATATATGAGAAAGACAAATAGCCTGAAGATTTTACAGAGACAGTGTTGCTGTCAATACCGAAGAAAAATAATCCCAAGAAATATAACTAGTTCAGGAATATCAGCCTGATATCGCACTCGGCCAAGATTCTCCTACGAATACTGAATCGACGTTTGCATTCTAAAATAGGACAGTTGGAAGAAAAGCAGTTTGGCTTCAGAAAGGGAAAAGGTGCGAGATATGTAATTGAACTACTCTGAACAATCGGCGAAAGATATCTAGAGAAGAATAAATAAGTCTATATGGTGTTTGTGGATTTGGAAAAGGCGTTTCACAGAGTGGATAGGAACAAACGGATGTAATACGTGAATGAAATTGGTGTGGATTGGAAAGAGAGAAGGCTTTCAGTAATCTTTATATGAAACAATTAGTCAAAGTCAGGATAGGAGAAATAAGTCCGAAGGAAATGAAATAGGAAAAGGAGTACGTCAAAGAATGCACTTTATCACCTACCTTGTTCAACATCTACTTAGAGGATTTGGTAAAGAACTGTTTTTAGAATATGGGAGGAGTGATAATAGGAGGAAGAAGAATAAAATACATAAGATTTGCTGATGATATGGCGTTGTTAGCAGAAGAGAGATATGCTACTGGAGCTACATCATGTTGTCTATCATCTGATATCTTGTTCTGCATTGAAATTTTCTTCTGTTTACCATTCCTTCCAGTGCTTCCTTCAGTAAGCAATTTCTTCTTAGACAATTTATTTTTATCTTCTTGAAAAATTATTATAATATTCAATTAGATAGGTATGAAGATTTGATTGACTGAAGGCCTCGGATTGACTCTCCCCAAAAAAGGAGTCTTGCATATGATGTTGGCCTTGTGTCGCAGAGCTGAAGTAATTTAGTCTAGAATTTTTCAGAATTTTGTCTCCGAGTAGAATTAGATAGTTTAATTTTCCACCGGATATTTTTGTTTGGAAACAAGTTAGATATGCCGAACAAGAATCGTTGGTGGCTTTGTTATTGTCGTGCAGGAAGTTGAAGTGTCATTTCCGAGAAAGCCTCTGATTCACTTGGTGACAATTGGTGTGGAGAGAGCATGACTGATATAACTCGTATTTCTCTTTCCAACATTCTGTATGTCTTGCAATTACACACAACGGTTTGTACAGTACAATAATTGAATTGTCTAGAAGTCTAAATTGTCATTTACTTCGATTTGTTCACGGAGTTGAACGCTGGATGATCAACGCCAGCTGTTATTATCAACGATCTGCAATCTGTTGTATGATTTGGAGACTTTTGCGGAAGAAAAACGTGTTTACAGCCTCCCTATATCGGAATCGGAAAAGTTGTCTTAGTATGCCAACTATTTCTCTGTGAACAGCAATTTCCTGTGTACTAGCTGTTGGATTTTATTCATATTTTACAAAATTTACATATATTTCAGCCAATTCACTCGGAAATATTTCACATTAAATACTCGTATAATAACTTTTAGTGGGAGACTAAAGCCTTTTAGCTAAATAGAAAATGGATTACGCTGAACTTCAGGAATCATCAAACGATTTTCTTCGCAATTTCTTATTTTAAACGCAATGAATTGACAAATGAGATGAGTTATTTAGAATGGATGGAGAAACTTTTGGTTAGGAGAAATTATGATTGCAGAGGTTGCGAAAAAAAACCGGTCATTATAATTCGGTCATTTCCATTAGAAACAGTATTTTCCATCAAAATTGGATAATTCCATATCATACTAATGCCAATATTTTCATTGTCTTTTTTTGTCTCAAAAACGGACATTTCCTATATTCTGTCTATGTTGCAATTACCAATCCATTCAAAATCGTCGTTTCCACTTCTATGTGCAAGAGTGATAATGACTTATTGCTAATTAAAATTATTGTCTTATAATTAATATATATATATATATATATATATATATATATATATATATATATTGTTCCATGATAATTACACTAGAATGAAAGTGAAGGGTAGGCCTATCTAGAAAGATAACCTATTTCATTCAAATTTTTATTTTCATGCAATATGCATTCACATAGTTGTTGAGCTAAATATTTTTAAATTGAAATTATTGTAAAAGTGTTACGGTACGGGTGATTATGTAGTAAGCACCGGCCAGGCTGCCATCTTCCCACAATAGAGGTCTTAGGCACATATTTTCCCGTTAGAGTGTAAAGGGACTCACAATATGCTATTCATAAGAACATTTTCAAAATTTAATTAACATATAGGTAAGTTATACGAGTATATTTAGTAATGTAAGCCTATGTACTCTGGACCCCTATTGCTGGAAGATTGCCTGGCCGATGCTTACTACACAATTACCATGTAATTTTATATTCGTTACTCCATGATACAGTTGATGTAAGTGACGTGTATGTTTTGCTGTTATAAATGTCAAATAGCTTTTTCCGAACAAAAGATTTCCAAATAAAACCGGACATTTCCAATAGTAATATGCGTTACAAGAGCGGTATGTTGAAGTTTCCATGTTCGAGGAAAAGTTTGAAAAAGCGAAACGTAGTTGAGCTTTTTTAATTTCCGAGAATTGAAAGAAAACATACCGCTCGTGTATCATACATTATTTTGTGCGAAGATCGTTTATTATATACCTGAAAGAGGAATTTCTAATTAGTTGCAATGAAATCTCCATCTTGGTTTCTGTTCAGTGACGGCAAATTTGCAAAACAAAAATATCTATCTTCAACATTGTTGCTATAAAATGTTTTCTGTGTTTACTTTACTCCAGCAGGCCGTGATATACGTCTGTCTTTTTTTTCCCCCAGTCTATGATGAGTCTGGAATCTTGTTGATTTTTTCACGGCTTCCTTAATGTTACTTGCATCACGAATGCAGTAACTTTAGTGGAGTTGTAGAGTTTACTTAATTTTTGCAAATATTTAAAAACAATAATTAACAGTGCAATTTAGGTGAAATTGCAGTGGTAAGTTTTCAATTTATAATTATTACTATATTGAACGTCTCTAAAAATAATATGTTAAAAGCCTAAAGCAGTAAAATGAATATGTCACTTAAGCGGTAAGAAGAGGGAAATTGTTATGTGTGTTAGGTTGGGAATACTGAATGTGGAATTTTACACTTTCCGCGGATTGATTTTGTGCGGAAACCAAGCAAATACGCACGATCTCGCACAAAATATTTTTGTCTATAAAATGCACAGAAAATGACTAAAATCATGATTATCGACGCCATTAGAACAACGGACGTAACATGCACGATATATAAAATTGTCGTTCACTTTGGGATAAAGTGAAGGCTCGATACAGTTTTTTTTTTTAAATACTATTTTGGAAATTACCGGTTTTGTTCGCAACTTCCACAATTATTAGGCTACATTATCTTTCTTACCCTGCTTAACCTCTCCTCTTGTTCGACTTTCACACCATTACGGGCAAGGGAAGGAGATTATTCTGATTGCTCACTATACTTCTGCTGCGGTATGTGGACATGGTGCCAGCAGTCGGCTGGCCGACAAAATGACGTATACCTTTATGAAAAATATAGTGAGATCGAGAAGTCTCTCCACAGTGCTTGTGTAGCCGAGAATCCACTAGGCAGAGAATTCAAGTGTAACTTATTTGTAGAGAATTCAAATGGCAGCACTGGCCGCTAAGCATATGATAGACTGAGGATGTGAAGTTGTCAAACCGAAATGAATGGGGGAGTGCCAACTTTGTATAAGGTTGTATTGTAGGGTTACTAGAAATAATAGAGCTGCGGAGAGACTTTTCGATCGCACTGTATAAGCTGAAAGCTATTTTTTCCCCTCTTTAATTTACATAGGTATAGGTTAATATTATCTATCTTTTACAGGTATTGAATTATTTTCATTTAATGATGTTATGCATTAATTAAAATGTGTCTTAGTGAAACTTACAGCAGAGTCGTATAGGCCAGTTTCTATCTGATGCTTTTCCAATTCACTGCGGGCTAAAGCAGGGAGATGCACTATCACCTTTACTTTTTAACTTCGCTCTAGAATATGCCATTAGGAAAGTTCAGGATAATAGACAGGGTTTGGAGTTGAATGGGTTACATCAGCTTCTTGTCTATGCGGATGACGTGAATATGTTAGGAGAAAATCCACAAACGATTAGGGAAAACGCGGAAATTCTAGTTGAACCAAGTAAAGCGATAGGGTTGGAAGTAAATCCCGAAAAGAGAAAGTATATGATTATGTCTCGTGACCAGAATATTGTACGAAATGGAACTATAAAAATTGGAGATTTATCTTTCGAAGATGTGGAAAAATTCATATATCTTGGAGCAACAGTAACAAATATAAATGACACTCGGGAGGAAATTAAACGCAGAATAAATATGGGAAATGCCTGTTATTATTCGGTTGAGAAGCTTTTGTCATCTAGCCTTCTGTCAAAAAATGTGAAAGTTAGAATTTATAATTTTATATTACCGGTTGTTCTGCATGGTTGTGAAACTTGAACTCTTACTTTGAGAGAGGAACATAGATTAAGGGTGTTTGAGAATAAGGTTCTTAGGAAAATATTTGGGGCTAAGAGGGATGAAGTTACAGGAGAATGGAGAATGTTACACAACGGAGAGCTGCACGCATTATATTCTTCACCTGACATAATTAGGAACATTAAATCCAGACGTTTGAGATGGGCAAGATATGTAGCACGTATGGGGGAACCCAGAAATGCATATAGAGTGTTAGTTGGGAGGCCGGAGGGAAAAATACCTTTGGGGAGGCCGAGACGTAGGTGGGAAGATAATATTAAGATGGATTTGAGGGAGGTGGGATATGATGGTAGAGACTGGATTAATCTTGCTCAGGATAGGGACCAATGGCGGGCTTATGTGAGGGCGGCAATGAACCTCCTGGTTCCTTAAAAGCCAGTAAGTAAGTAATGATGTTATGCGCCAATGTAATTTGCATTTTGTGTCTACCTCAGGCTCATAGATTAACGTTATTCAACGTTAGGAAATAATATGTTTGTGTCATGTTTTAGTTCGCTGTCTGGTAGAAATTTAGTGACTGCACAGTTCCTGTAAGAGGGGACAGATGTGGAGCCGCTTCTTTGGCATGGGTCTGTAGTTACGACTGCTGGAAAAATATAAGATATACCCTACATAGCGTAGGTCGACGTCTGAAATAGCTTGGTTGTATGTATCCAGGTGAATCGATACCCATACTGCACCTCACGTGTACTGTCCAGGATCGCGGCCGTTCCCACGTTAAATCTTTATCTGTAACAGTTCGTGGACAGACTCAGGCTACTAGAGTCTTCATAGTGTATGAATAATCGAGTAAAACCCAGAATTCTGAAATGGATTCGTAATTTTGATGCTTCTCTTTTATAATGCTGTCCCGACCGTCCTGTCGGTTTTATATAAAACTCCTTTTTATCCTGTACTCGTCTGAAATAAATTTCAAATGTAGCCGTGTTTCTAAATATGCAATATACAGCGATAATGGAAATCGAAAATAATGTCCTAATTAGGCGATAGATATGCATATAGGTCACAGGTTACTATTCCCCAAATCATGTGTTACAAAAGAAGTGCCTACTAAACTTGATAGTATACAGCTGTGGAAATTTCCATCCTGTATTCCTCAGAAATGAGTTGTTCAAATTATTATTATTATTATTATTATTATTATTATTATTATTATTATTATTATTATTATTAATTGAACAGGTGACTCGCTAAGTCAATAGAGAACCAATAATAATAATAATAATAATAATAATAATAATAATAATAATAACAATAACAATAATACTTACTTACTGGGTTTTAAGGAACCCGGAGGTTCATTGCCGCCCTCACATCAGCCCACCATTGGACCCTATCCTGAGCAAGATTAATTCAGTCTTTATCATCATATCCCATCTCCCTCAAATCCATTTTAATATTACCTTCCCATCTACGTCTCGGCCTCCCTAAAGGTCTTTTTCCCTCCGGCCTCACAACTAAAACTCTATATGCATTTCTGGATTCCCCTATACGTGCTACATGCCCTCCCCATCTCAAACGTCTGGATTTAATGTTCCTAATTATGTCAGGTGAAGAATACAATGCGTGCAGTTCTGTGTTGTGTAACTTTCTCCATCCTCCTGTAACTTCATCCCTCTTAGCCCCAAATATTTTCCTAAGAACCTTATTCTCAAACACCCTTAACCTATTTTCCTCTCTCAAAGTGAGAGTCCAAGTTTCACAACCATAAAGAACAACCGGTAATATAACTGTTTTATAAATTCTAACTTTCAGATTTTTTGACAGCAGACTAGATGATAAAAGCTTCTCAATCGAATAATGACAGGCATTTCCCATATTTATTATGTGTTTAATTTCCTCCCAAGTATCATTTATACTTGTTACTGTTGCTCCAAGATATTTGAACTTCTCTACCTCTTCAAAAGATAAATTTCCAATTTTTATATTTCCATTTCGTACAATATTCTCGTCACGAGTCATAATCATATACTTTACTTCCAAACCTACCTTTTACTTGCTTCCAGTAAAATTCCCGTGTTTTCCCTAATCGGTTGTGGATTTTCTCCTAACATATTCACGTCATCCGCAGAGACAAGTAGCTGATGTAACCCGTTCAATTCCCCAACCCTCTCTATTATCCTGAACTTTCCTAATGGCATACTCTAGAGCAAAGTTAAAAAGTAAAGGTGATAGTGCATCTCCTTGCTTTAGTCCACAGTGAATTGGAAACGCATCTGACAGAAACTGGCCTATACGAACTCTGCTATACGTTTCACTGAGACACATTTTAATTAATGGAACTAGTTTCTTGGGAATACCAAATTCAATAAGAATATCATATAAAACTTCTCTCTTAACCGAGTCATATGCCTTTTTGAAATCTCTGAATAAGTGATGTGCTGTACCCTGAGTTTGGGGTGTGAGGAGCAGCGTCGTATATGGAGGATTGTATGTATGGATTAGAGTCCTGCAAAACCGGTTGTAACCGAAGAAACCCTACATAGCACTACTGAACGCCTGGCGTTATAGGCAGTATGCGAAGTATATCTGCTTGCGTACTGCCTCAGTATTCGGTTTAACGAGTATTCGAGTTGATTCGATCTCTCTGTGGGTGGACGGCTCTGGGGTATAGAAGGAAGATCACAGTGAACCATCCAGATATTATAGCTGCGGATCATCAAGAGGAACAAACAGCATGCAGCGTGAAACTACAGACGTTGTAAAGCGTAAATTGCAGGAAAAAAACTTACGGTATCCACAAATTAGCAAGCTTGTAATTTTTGCTTACACTAGAAAACTGAATTATAATATTACAATAATGACACACTTAAAACAGTAAACTCAATCAATAGTAAACCTAAAACAAAAACGACTTTATATCTTCTGAAACATACTACGACCAATGTTTTTAGTATGTTTACTATGACTAGAATCTAGCAACTAATTTTCGAGCAATCGAACTCTCAGTGAGTTGTCAGTCATCTGGCCACTGAAGAAAAGTCGAACCACAGCTATGACAGAAATACTATCTATGACCCACTTTGACATGCTTGACCTAGGGAGACAGACCCGAGTTCGTTGACGTCTTACATCTGTATTACAAGAAGAAAAAGCAGTGTGCAACTAGCGACGATGTTGCCAGACTGCTGAAACTTCCAACTCAATGAACTGTAAGAGTATTTGCAAATTTTTTTTTTTTTTCAATAAGACAACGTAAATTTCCTTGTTACTCCGGTTGTGTACTCGAAAAACGTCAGTTTCATGTAAGTGCGCCTGATGTTCTGTCTGTGAACTGCATTTTTTGTTTCTACGTCGATATCTTGACCCTACGGTACAGGGTTTCGAAAATTGAAACTTAGAACCATTATCAATTATTAACTCTTCACCCTTTTCACTAAACTTAACATTCATTTTAAATTAACCTCACTATACGCCACAGACGGTGTGAAAATCACTAATAAAATGTCAAGACTGCTAAGCCCCCATATTCCAACGGCTCACTCATTTGAATATGTCAGTTAATAAAGTACTGCCAACTTCATGGTGTTCATTTTAACGGTAGGCTATTGATAATCACTGCATAAACAGTAGAAAAACAGTTAATAAAGTACTGCCAACTTCATGGTGTTCATTTTAACGGTAGGCTATTGATAATCACTGCATAAACAGTAGAAAAACAGTTAATAAAGTACTGCCAACTTCATGGTGTTCAATTTAACGGTATCGATAATGAATATAAATCGAATAAGAAATCAATAAGGTTGGTTGATTACGAGGCTCGAGTTTCCGTAGTGTCTTTTTCTCTACCTATTTCATCGGGGCGCAACTATGCCATGACCTTTTCTCTACCTGAAGGGAACGGGGCGCAACTATGCCATGCCTTTTTCTCTACCTGATGGGAACGGGGCGCAACTATGCCCACAAAACAGGGACCCTTTTTTATATGCTGCATTTTATCTGACCGTGTGGCGCAACTATGCCCTGCCCGTTCATCCTAGCCGGTTGTAGCTCCGACCGGTCGAATCTAAATCGGTTGTGTGCGCAGTTTTGCAGGTCTCTAGTATGGATATCGGTTACAAAGGTGAAGGGAATTCACTCATACTCTTTACGCACTACGTGTCTTCAGAATCTACTTGTATCGCCGTACCTTTCATAAGAAGCCACCAGTCCATTCAATATAAAACTTCTAACAAAATAAATACAGGTCTATGTTGAGAACGTGATATTTTCACACTCTCTTGTTTTGAAGAAATTTGATTGAAAACTCGATTGTTTCTTAAAATGTAAGTTTATATGTGGGTAAGTGGGGAATCATTATTTGCGGTTAGTCGTGCAGCCATCACCGAAGTTCGCGGTTTTTCCCTCGCATTACAGTTTCGACGATAGATTTCCTTTAGCGATAATGCAGTGAGGCGGATGTGAGGCCAGCTACTACATTTTCCTCTGTTATGAATCATTGACAGCATCGTCCCAGACTGGCAATTCCAGCATGCGAAAAGAACTTTCAGCTTTATTTCTTCTTTAAAAGTCCACACACAGAGTTCATCGGATGTAAACTTCCTATTCTTGCTATTCGAGAATCATTGTTCAAGAAACGTTGGTAGAAGTCATTTTTGTATCCTTCGACCTCTTTGTAGTATGGAGAGTAGTACTCGATGGTCTTGTGGCTATCGGTACCACTTTGACCATTGAATTGGAATTTCGTGGATTCAAAACCTGCCGACATTTATAGATTTTAAACAGCGATAGAATTCTTATCATATATTCCTCCGGAAGGGAAATGAAGCTGGGAGGCTTGTGTTGTAGATTTGCGACACGTGAAAGAAAAAATTTGTTACCCATATCTCTTCCGCGTTGAATAACCTCTGCAGTTGAAGGCGTCTTTATATAAATACTACTACTACTACTACTACTACTACTACTACTACTACTACTACTAATGTTACTTTTACTACTCTTGCTTCTACTACTACTACTACTACTACTACTACTGCTATTGCTACTTTTGCTACTACTGCTACTGATGCTGTTACTACTACTACTACTACTACTACTTCTACTACTACTGCTACTGCTACTACTATTACTGCTACTGCTACTGCTACTTTTGCTACTACTACTGCTACTGCTACTGCTACTTTTGCTACTACTACTACTACTGCTACTTTTGCTACTACTGCTACTGCTACTTTTGCTACTTTTGCTACTGCTACTGCTACTTTTGCTGCTACTACTACTACTACTGCTGCTGCTACTACTACTACTGCTACTGCTACTTTTGCTACTACTACTGCTACTACTGCTGCTGCTACTACTACTACTACTGCTACTGTTACTGCTACTGCTTCTGCTACTACTACTACTCCTACTGTTACTGCTACTGCTACCTTTGCTACTACTACTACTACTATTGCTGCTACTGCTACTACTGCTACTGCTACTTTTGCTACTGCTACTGCTACTGCTACTTTTGCTACTGCTACTGCTACTGCTACTACTACTACTGCTACTTTTGCTACTACTATTACTACTGCTACTACTACTACTGCTACTGCTACTTTTGCTATTACTACTACTACTACTACTACTGCTACTACTACTACTACTGCTACTGCTACTGCTACTTTTGCTACTACTACTACTACTGCTGCTGCTGCTACTACTACTACTGCTGCTACTACTACTACTACTACTACTACTACTCCTGCTACTTTTGCTACTACTACTGCTACTACTACTACTACTACTAAGTAAATATGATTGACTGCTGCCTATTCTACCATTAACTAATTGAAGAGAATTAAAGATATTTAATAATGATGATGATAATAATAATAATAATAATAATAATAATAATAATAATATTCATCATCATCATCATTATCATCTTTTGGTTCAAGAGTGAGTCAACAGAATGTCTCGCTTCGAGATTAACGGAGTTTATCTCTTTCTGGGCCTGCCCAAAACTCTTCGTCCTTCAGGATGATATTGAAAATCATTACGTGGGTAATGTTTTGGAGGCATTCTTTGTACAGTAGTGGCAAAAAAAAAAAAAAAAAAACCGGACCGACCCTTGTTGCTGATTCCAGAGCCTTGTTCACTCCAGAGCCACGGTAGACTTGTAACTAAGACTTTTGTGGTTGGAATCCTGCGTGGGAAAGAAACTTTTCTTGTTCCTTATTCAAATTTATTCCCAACACTTTTCGATTGCAGCGATTTTTACTACTCAATTAACTTATTATTCCCAGAACAAGAATTTTACCAGCTTATTTTCTAATGGCTTTCGAAATGGGCTACGTCAGCAGTCGAAACTACAACAATTTCAATAGATTACTCGCTATTTTGTGAATGCGGGCGTGGCATGCGCAGTGGCTCATTTCGGGGACTTTGATTATTCCGTCGGTCCGGTTTTTTTGCCACTACTGTACATGTAGTTGCCAATTAAATTGATAAGATGTTATGCAATTCAGTGTGTTTAATTTGTTTCTAACCTTTTTACTCCTTATTTTATTTAATGTAACTCGTGCTACTGAAAAGTAGTTATAATAATAATAACAATAATAATAATAATAATAATAATAATAATAATAATAATAATAATAATAATAATAATAATAATAATAATAATGTAATAATAGGGTTGTATGCTTTTGAAAGGTCGTATTTTCATTTTAAAAATAGAATCGGCGGTCCTTAGCGATTGTCTTTCTCAGTGGTGTAGCTGCTATAATTTTAGGCTTTGGTCCTAGGTTCGTGGGTTCAAACTCAACTGAATACTATGGATTTTAAAAGGCTATAAAGCACTACCATGGCTTC